>NC_066842.1:26679790-26994169 GCF_001640805.2 Lates calcarifer | reverse complement strand
TTCCATCCTCCTCCTCCGAGTCTGTGCTCTCTTCACTGTCGGTGCTGCCTGAACTCCTGGGGTGGACACACAGATCAAGGGTTATTTCCAATCCAATCCAATTATAAAGCTGGGGAAAGTATTGGGATGTTGACAGAAACTTTTTAAACTACTTCTGCCACATGACCCACAAAATAAACCTTTCTTCTGTTGTCCATTTCATTATGTCAGGTGTTTGCAATGCTATTTTAGGTATTTTGGTGCCAATGCAGCCCCCATGGTGCACACGTGGGATGCTCATTCAGATGAGGCAGAACAAAGCGAGCGGTTGATATTTCAGTGAAAATGGATGTTGAGCTGACAATAAACATCTCAGGGCCACATCTGTTTCTGGTGCAATGTTTGTTTGCACAGGCAGGAGAAGGATGATGTAGAAATCAGAAACAGAAGTTTATTCAGTACGACATTACAAAGACAAACACCTCTCTGTGTGTGCATGTGTTTGTATTCAGCTGACCTGGGGCGTCTCTGTGCCTCTGGTGCAAAGGTGACATCTTTTTCATCCCAGATATCTTCCTCATCTGAACCAGCATCTTCAAACTGCTGGATTTTCTCCTTACAGCGTGCCTCAAACAAAGCTATGTTTGCCTGGGGAAAACACACAGGACATGTACTTTAAAAACTTTATATCTACAGTAGTTGCACATATAAACTAGGATTGGATCCTACAGAACAAAAGCCAGTCAGCCATGAAGCAGACATATATACCTCTAGTATCATAGTACAACAGTTTCACTGAAAATAAATTACAGCATATTCATCTATGTATTTTACATTATAGTTTGCTCATGTTCTATACATCCATACCATACATTTGTTTTACGGGAAGAATTTGAATTTCTTATCATCTCACTTTGTGGCATCTGCTTCTAAATGAATGTTAACAGTGATATCAGGATATACAAGACATGCCATATTAATAAACAACACATTTTAATTTGTTCCATGAGAATTTCATTTTCTCCTCTCATTCACTGACTGTGTTTGAATTAAAGATTAATAAGCAAAGTACTTACACTTTCATTTGTATTCAGTGAAAAATTGATGTCTGATATTCTATCAAAGGGAATACTGCAATGTTAAAAAGAACAGAGTTTAGTTTAGTTAGGGTCGTTAGGCATCCACATATATGGCTACACACAGGCAGACAGGCTCTGGCACATAGCTATAACACTTCATATTCAATACTACAGGAAAATGTAAATCTTTTTCTCGCCCCATGCCAGTTTCATAGTAACATAAAGATAATGCTGATGAGGACCCTTTTGTTTTTTACATGCATGTTTTGTGTTGTAAACTGGTCAGACAAAAAAAAAAAAAAAACACACACACAGAACCATATAAGCTCAGGTAGCAGAAACAGTGCATTTCTACAAGAAAGCCTAAATGGCCACTTGTGTTGTTTAGTTTCCCAAAACATTATTCAGTACCCAACATCAATTTTTTGAGGAGAAGTCAATCATTTGGGGGAACCATTTGGCATGTTACCCAACATCAGATAATATGGATAAAAGCTCAAAACTTAGCCTAGCTTAGCACAAAGACTAAAAGTAGAGGGAAATTGCTAGCCTTGCTGTGGCAAAAGGTGGAAAAATACCATTTCAACTCCTGTCATACATACTAAAGCTGTATATAGATTAAGGCATCAAACAACAACTAACCTGCTGATGATTGTTTAGGAAAATGTAGGAAAATAATGAATGCAAATGAATCCAGTAGTTTTTTTTTGGGCCAACACCAAAACTGCTCAGTCTACTATAAATAAAAAGATATGTAAAAGCAGAAGCCTTTTTTCATATTATGACAAATACTATATGCTATTACTAACGCATTTTCATCAGCACACTTTACCTAAATTATTGGAAATACTCATCTGATGTGTTTAAGACTGACATTATACTCCCTTTCCTGGTATCGAACACTCTAATCAACATTGATGTTTAGGTAGCAGCCATTATATTTACACATTCAGTCTTGTGTAGAGGCCAGAACTGCATCCTAAACGTCTGTGATACAATTCATAAGGGAGCTGAGCCTTATTTTGTCAGTATATTAACTTCACCAGATACTGGTACAACATCCTCTACTGCCCCCCTCCAGTTTTTGTGCTGGGATAGGCTAAACACACCTGGGACTGTCTCAGTACCAGAAACACTTTGATTAAATTAATACTGAGCTTGTCATTTGGAGAAAATCCTTGTTTTCCCCTTTAACTCAAACTGTCAGACTGCAGCTTTTAATAAGCCCTGTCAGGAAGATCAGGGAGTCACTCTAGATAGCTACAGCAGCTTAAATCTTTCCAGTGGGAAACAAGTGAATGAGGCTGCAATTAACTACTAAACAGCACTACAGTAGCCTGAAGACAAAGTCAGGTGAGGAGTAAATTGTGAACATATCCACAAATGAACCCAACAATCCCATTACCATCTGCCCGTCCTGGGCAGGAGTTTGTAAGAGCCTATAAACCCCAAACTCTAGAATTCCTGTATCTAACCACTCTATTACTATTCCCCACTACTCAAAGTTTGGAAACTGAGAAACAGAAATGGCACATACTTACTACAGTAATGACAATAACTGTATCCCTTATCAATCATCAGCTAATCCCACTTTACCTTCCACCTTGTGCATTCAAGATCACTGGCAAGTATCTGACCTGTATTACATGTGAGTTTTTTTTGTTTTGTTTTTAAAGCACAGCACAGGTTCATTTCAGGTACATTTGTTCAGGCCTTGGCAAAGGCTAAGTCCTCTCCTTGTAGATTCAACAAGGCTAGGTCAGATACTTTCCAGGCATCCTGACTGCACAGATGGGAAGACCACCAGACAAACCTTACACTTAACCAGAATGAAAACAGGTACACCAATACAGCAGTTCTTTGAATTACTTTAAATTCACATTTAATTTTTAAAAAGAGATTTCATTAAATTTTTGTCTTTGTGTTTGTGACTCATGCTTTCCCCCCAAAACAGTATCATCTTGAACTGTCAGAGAATTCAAAACAGGTAGAAATGTTGCTGTGTTTTTAAACTGCCATTTTTACTAGCATGGCAACATCGTTCTCTCATTGAGGCTGGATATTGTAAATGCACTGAGTCATAGTTTTATTTGACTCTTCATTTAATAATGTGTGCAGAAATGCTCTAGTTGCAGCCATTTTTGATGCTTTACTGATACGTTTTATTGTTGCTAGTTATTACTTATTACTAGTAATTACTATTGAGTGGAACAGATTTCCCAGCTTTATAAATAAATGCATGAATCGGTTTCTATTAATTTAATCTTTTGAACTTATTTCTTATTTTAACACTTGAAAGTTGCAACGATTAATGCCAAGCCTTGAGGAATAGACTCTGAACATTTGTATTGGTATACTGCTTATTTCACCCAGCCCAATTTGCTTAAGACACAAGAGGCTTTTGCATAGTCTGATAATGCAAAGCCCAAAATATATGTCAAAAGATGAATGCTCTACTTCACCACACAAGTGGTTTGTTTAAAGTGAAGCAGACATTTTAAATCATTGATCAACTACCAACTATCTCATACAACCCACAACCTTTGTAGAAGATTTTACCCCCAAAACCAGTTTGCCCTAAAGGAGGTAGGAAGGGACAGCACACATCAACACTAAAGCTGGCTATGGTTTCCCCTCTTCAAGTCATATTTTGTATTTATTATAGCAGTCATATCAAAAATGAAAATATCTTGGGAGCAATGGCATTGGCTTTAATATGGTTACTGCTCATGCAGTGTTTTACAGTCATTGTCATTTGTCTTCTTCTGCAGCAAACTGTAAATATAGGGTGTCTGCTCCAATTATTAGAACTTCAGATTTATCAACATTAAGCTGCATAATATATAGTGGCATTCAGATTTTAATGTCAACAGGAGTGGAATTAAACACAAATACGCAGTGATGTGCCATAAGAATGAGGCAGAGAATGAAGAACATAAAAAAGCCTTTTCTTTTTAAACAAATCCACCCTGCCAGCTTTTAAATGTCCCAAGTGTCCTGTCCCTTCAGTGTTACACAGAAATACTTAAGACAGAAAGTCTAGTCATGCAGGATGAGTACTCACTCCACAACATCGTCCTGATCAGCAAACTCTTCATCATTGAAGCCGAACTGCTCAATAAAATTGGACGTCATTTGTTGCATCTGATAATCAGAAAAGGCCTGGCAAAACCCAAGACCAACGATAATGATATAGTCTTGGCTCTACACAAAGCTGGTCATTACTTGCAGTACAAGTACATAGAAAATACGATCTACTGAGTTGTAAACACAAAGAATGTATAACATGTTGGCTACACAGGTTAATAGCTAAAAAAAAAGCACAAACATGCATTTACAGTCAGATGCCAAAACGCTTTAATATTACTTGGAAAAATAGAAGTAGGAAAAAACAGTCAATTCTATTCTACTTATAGTAACTGTAACATTTCCTTAATAATATTAGTAGTTAAGTAAATTAATTGAAAACAGGGCAGAAATATGTTTCTGTGGCTTGTTACTGTGCATGACCCATAGTCACAAAGTATGAGGTGAAATTTTAGTTAAACTTTTAAGGATATGTATTGCTGTGTGCTCAATTAATGCAGCCTGTAAAGTATTCTGATCTAAGAATTGAGACTTCACATCTACATATAAAGATAATTTTCTTCATGTTGTTGCTCTTTGGGTGCTATAGATAAATCATGTTTCATTGGCACTTTTTGTGATTCAGAGAAAGGTATGTATGCGCTAACGTGTGTCTGATCATATTGAAGATTTTTATGGGGTTTCAGAGGAAAGCTGATGGTTGAGTCCCTCTCTGCATAAACTGGGTTAAAAATAATTTGTCAAAGTGGGACTGATTCTTACAGTTGTTTATGATACACTGTCTCTAACCATCTTTGATGAGACAATATTATCCTCTTACACTGCTTAGAGGATATGCCCCCACAAATTAGATGTCCAGGTATATTCAAAGAAAAGCTCACGCGGTGAAACAACAGAACTTCTATTTAAGATTGACATGAAAAGACTGAATATTTGTAGGTTAGGTCTGTGTGGCTATGGGCCAGCTTTCTGTGCATATATGCATGTGTGTGTTTACGTCTTACTTGTTGTAGAGAGGAGTCCTGGTGAAAGCCACTGTCTTTAAAGTCTACCTCATCATCACTGGAGGAATGGATGTGGTGTGTGTTCACCTAAAGAAAATGTAATTTTAGTATGAAGGGTTAAGGCCTTTCAAATGCAGGGCCTTAAAGAGAACAGTCTAGCCACTGCTTCAACATGCATTCCAAAGCACTGCTACTGACCTGGTTGTCCTTACATGGTATAATAAAATAAAACTGTCTTGATATTTGCCTGTATTGTGATATGAAAATGTACAGTGCAGTCCATGAGTAATTAAGCTTGGTGTTGAGTAGGATCTGATTATCAAAAATACAGTACATTTGGGGCTTGTGTGCATTGTTGTGTTGTCGCTCTCATGTGTGAATCTTGGAACACATACACCCTGACTTATTGGCCACACAGCAGCTTGAGATTTATTCGTGCAACCCAGTATTTTCACTTTAAGTCTGTTTTCTTATATTTTATTGGTGTAACTACAGTGACCGTGTGTTGGGTTCTGAGCAATGACATGACACAGATGACACAGAGCACTAAAGCTGCCTCTGCTGCTGCTCTGTTAATGTGTTGCTCGCGCTGTGCTTCCTGTATAAGACCCAGTCAATGTTTAATGTCAAAATGTGCTGAACTACAGAGTCAACACAACAAAATAATTATAAATAAAAAAAAACACATCAGTGTTAATGTTCACGTAGTTACTCACCAAGTCGACAGTGTTTCTTTTGTTTGTGTCAGCCAGCTGCCCAGAGATAAAGGCCTCCCATTTCTCTCTGTCCTCTGCTTGGAGCTCTGTGTCAAGCACACATAGAGTTCATATATTCTTTATCCACATACTGTATATTTAACAAAACTGTTAGTTATTTTGATATTTCCACCCACTTACTACTAACATTGGAACTTCACACATAATACAAATTATAATTAAACATTTGAAATTTTAATAAAAAGTTTGAGATAATTTGGAAGACAGAACCAGGTCCTTACCAGAGATGAGCTGTTGTATCTGCGGTCCATTAGGGCCTTTGTCACAGTTATGAACTATAGAATTGGCTATTCTGGTGAGGTGCCCCATGTAGCCTCGTCGCCGACCACCTTCCGCCCTACACACAGACAAATGCATCATTACTATTTCATGAGGACATTCCATTATGATTAATTTTCATTTATTTTTACTTTGACCAACCACTCAAGCAAAGCATCACCTGTTTCACTTGTCTAAATCATGACAAAAAGTGATCTTGTGACAATTACATTTTCATTGTGAAGTAGTACATAACTTTGAATTTTGTAGTCTATTCTTTGCTATTCTACTAGGGCAAATGATAACACCAAGAAACGCTGTTAAAACCTTACTTACGGTTTCCTTTGGCAGCAGAGCAAAATACTCACTGTTCTTTCTCATTGGAGCTCCAGGCGTCTACGATTCTCTGTATAAACTGGCACTTTTGAAACAGCTGGTGGAGGAAAGTACACGGAAATTAAATAGTGTCAAATAACGGGTTACCATCTTAACCACTGTATCAGTCTTATTTAACCATAAGTTCAACTCAGTTCTGCATTGGCTTTTTTGGTCATATTTTCACTGAATGTTCAGCTAGAAAACATTTTACTTCATGTCAGTATTTTTTTTCCTGTGTAAAATCAGATTGAGTTTGCTAAAACACAGTAATTTTTACTATAGTCCCAAAGGTAAAACTTTGTGATGAAATTTCTAGTATCTCTAGTATTCTAATCTTACATGTTTGATGAGGATGCTCTCCCTTGCATGATCCTGCTCTGTGTCTGGCTGGATGTCAGTGGGGGCAGGTGGCATAGCCAGAATCATGGCTGTGCAGATCTCCACTTGAATGTGGAGGAAGTTGTTCCAGATGTATTTGAAATACATGTCCTGTGGGAAAAAACAAAAATAATTATGAAAGGAGAGTCATTAATACACAGTTTATATAGCCTAATGTTTTTAAAAAAACAACCTAGTAGTACATGGCTGGACAACAAACGCCAATAAGCACATTTATGACATCATCTCATTGTATGCGATTTCTCCATGAGTCAGCCTGTTTCAGCTCTTCATCCGCTGCTTCTCTCCCACTCTCTATGCTCACATACACAGTATTTTAATACAACATAATTTCTGATAAAGCTGTTCTCGTTAACACTTTCTCTTTCTATGAAATAGTGACTGAAATGCAGCCCATTAGCTACATGTCAACCAACAGTTCAATTCCAAGACATTTCCAAGCTGCTGCTCTGTCTTATTTTATAAACCTAATGTCATCTAACAAAATCACCAGACAAATAAGTTAAAGACTAAAGACTGTGAAGGCTGTGAGCTCAGCTCTGTTTACTTTAAATGATTACTAAGAGAGAAAGTTAGAAGCTGTGTGTCATATGTATTTAATGAGACAGTGTACCTACCTAACCTCGCACTCAGCTGCAGGCTTAAGTTACATAAGGTTATATTAGATTTTACTGTAGTTCGTTTGTAATACAGCAGTGAGAAAACCAAAACAAAATTAGCACCCTGTGAAAGTGGCCCAAAAATATCAAAAATACAGACAGTACTCACTAGTATGACTCCCAGTGTGTTGAGGTTAATGAGTTCTGTGTTGATGCTGTGTGTGTTGCTCTGCAACAGACTGGCAACCAGTCTGACTACATTGAGCCTGGTGTTGCCCACCGGAGGGTCCAGCACCCCCCATGTTGTCTTCATCACATTCTTCTGTTGGGGGGGTAAAACACTACTCAGTATATTCACAACCGACTGGAATATGTCCATACAAATTACTATACATATACTACATGGTAGAAGACCATCTGTCATATATTGTTTCTGTAACTGGACCATTTGTCATCTTAAGTTGGTTTTTAGAAATTTTTTAGTACAGTAACTAGAAATTATTTTGGGAACAACACTCTTGTTCACAAATATCAAATAAAATATACTATTTAAAAATAAACCTCAAACAGCTGACAATGGACAGGCCTAAAGAGATTTAATACTCTCATGCAGAATGCAATTGTATAATTTCAATCTACAAAACATTTTGTTACTTTAAAGCTGCTTACAGCTGCCTGTGTTGTTCTTACCTTTGGGGGTTCCAGTAGCAGCTGGTGAAAGTCTTTAAGTCGGGGTCTCACAGCCTCCAGGATGCTGTGGTTGACTGAGAACGACGGATGGGACATCCCTGGGGGGCACTCCATATGACCCTCAAACCTACAAGATCGAAAGTAAACATCTAATAACTAACTCTCCAAACACACAGTCTGTCAGACTGTGCCTAAACAAACTAATACATTTTTTCCTAAACTATCATCAAAGTAGTGTGAATAGTTGCGCTAATTATGGTGTAGAGATGCTTAGATATTAAACTGATTTCATTATTATTTCAACATGTGATGAACTCAGTGTGTTTGTAATTATAATAACTGCAATTGGTAGTGGTATGAGGACAGTGCTGTCAAGTATGAACTTTAAAGTACTGTGAAACAGAACTGTCTGTTTCAGGTTACTGATTTAATAATAGTAATTTCAGGTGCACTTTCTTGGAGCTTTACATCCAAGTATCTTTAAATAATCTGAATAAACAGCTGGGCCTGTTAGAACCTGTCTGATTGACAGATACTGTTACAGCAATATTGTAGCAATCTCACCAATGACTTTGGCAAGTAGTTATCATGGTTCATAGAAATGGTGGAAAAAAACGACTTAAGTAAGATACTGACTTACTTAATGATCTTTTAACAGTTCACTGTTACACTAATGTACTGACAAAAACCATAACTTTAATTGATCTCAACCTAAGGCTGTTAATTTTATGTGGGGCATTTTGTCATCATTTCACATTCTTCAACAATCCCATCATCTATTACATACCCAATGTCAAATTAAAATATCAAGAGTGATAGGGTCCACATGACTTACGCTGGTCTCCTTGTCTCAAACAATGTGAGGAGGATCTGAATAACACTGACAATTGCAGATTCATTCTTCTCTTTGTCAAAGATATTAGACAGCAGCTGCTCCACCGTCTCCTGCCTGAGGACAGCAGACATGAAGATGAAGAGAAGGCAGACACAGAGTCACTTACCAGATCAGAAGGGAGGAGTGTGTTTTCAATAGACTTCTGGGCAAAAATGACAACAGCCAACAAAAGCAAAACTGGTGAGCAAATAAAAACCTGATCTACATAAAAAAAATCACTGGTACAGAAATTAGAACTAAGGGGATATTTAATAAGCCTTAATACCTTAGCAAGTGTCAAAGAACAAGTGAAAGTCTAAAAACACCAGAGAAATGAACAATAACTGTAAGAGCTATTATGGTTAAACAATACATACTTTTCAAGTGTGGCCAGAAGTGGGTCGGGCTCTGAGCAGCCCTGGACCTGGAACATCTGATCTCTGCTGAGTCTGATTATCTCACACAGTGACTGGGAAGCATTGGAGTGTCTCTGTGTCAAGGAAGATGGACAAAATGAAGAAGTAAGACAGTTTTCATTTAAGTGAACTGATCCCTAAGTACATGCAACTATTCTTAATACACATTAATGTTTTCAAAGTTTTAATGTTAATCAAGAGCCCACAGAGGACTATAATATCCTGGTGGCCAATGGAGGAAACTCACATCCTCATCTTGAGAAGGCTGTACCATGTCCACAAGTCTCTGAATCACCTTTTCCTCATTCAGCCACTGAAAGAAGACAGAGAGCAGTCAGGAAAAAAATCAAAAATACCAAGAAAACCAAGAAAAGACCTTCAAACTGAAGATAAGATAAAAATAAGATAATCCTTTATTAGTCCCACAGTGGGGAAATTTACAAACAGAAAGGTTTGGCAATTCATAATCTATGGATTATGTTCGAAAACATTTAAATCTAGTCCAACATTATTTTCTGCCTGATGCAGCATGGGAACCAAATAAAGAAGCAATAGTTAATATGATGCATTGTCCCATGATGCTAGCTTCACAACACCCACCAACATAATGTAATCTCAGTTTCTGGTATTAGATGTTATTCTAAACACCTACTGTCATTGACATAGATGGAATTAGGTGTAGTAGATACAAATTTAACCATAATGGGAACAAATTAAGATTGATAGCCATTATTGTTTTTCCAAGCTTGAAAATCAGAAGCAAATGGAATCTCAAAACCTGTCGGGCCTGTCAAAGTAGAAAGGCTTCATGTTGATGTGTCAGTGAAAGACAGCAGTTTAAACTGTGTTTTGTACAGCATACTCTAAATGACACTTGTCCTCAGCAAATGTTCACTGAGCCATGCCAGACCACAATGAGCAAAATTGAATTTACTGGTCTGTTCTCGTGAGTTGTTATGGTCCAGTTTAAATTATTTGATAAGTGAACAGATGTTAGAGATCATTTTAGCACAAATGAGAATGTTGTCCTGCTACCCACATTGAGAACATCTTGTCGTAGCTGTTGTGGTTCAATGCAGGTGAGCATTCTGAGCAGCAGGTCCATGATGGCAGATGTCCCGATGTGTTTGATCATCAAATCTACAAAGTCCTCCCGCTTCCGCAGAAAATCCACTATCTATAAACACAAACAAACCATACACACCATAAATCATTAAGCATTAAACTCAAAAAAGTATTTTGGTCTAAAATCTAAAATATTCTGTTAAACTGGAAAAGACTAAAAGAAAACATTCAGAGCTTGTGACCTGAATACTAGTGATTATTTTAAATTGGTATTGTTTTGGAAAAAAAAATTATTTACAATGACAACTTGCATCCCATTCTCAAATACAGCACCCACTTCTCACCAACTTACCTGTTCAGGCTTGCGTCCTATAAGAATAGACAGAACCTTGGAGAAAAAGCTGGCCAGGAGCGGGTTGAGTGGTGGCTCATTCTGGAGGAAGCCATAAAGTTTCATCAGCAGTTTTTCATCTTCTCCAAGTCTGTCATTTATCTGGCTCACATCTGATGTAAGCAGCTCACACGATATGTTGGGATACCTGGAGGAAAACAAAAGCTTCTCCTTAGATTTTTTCCAATACATGGTATGTTGTGAAACATTTTACCTTAATAAAAAAATGGCAGCTCTGATATTGCACTGCCATATTACCATATGGATAATATTTTGATGGATCTGATCCGCTTTTAATGGCAACAAGTTGTTATGAACTATGCAGTTCTTTATTCTGAAACAAATGAAGTCTACAATGAGTTTGAGTTATTTGAATTACTTATTTCTGACTGGGTAAAAGAACTACAGACGGAATCATCTGTCTAGACATGGTTCTGTTATTTTCACAGTTTAATCAGCCCTATCTAAATTGTGCTTCTCTCTTCACTCTTTTGTGTTCTTCAGTTTGACATTTGGGCTTAACATGAAGGGGGTTGTGGGGGGCTCAAATATTTTTGCCACTCTTTTGAGAGTCAAGCTTCATTTCAGGATTCACTATATACATGTGATGGAGCTGATGGAGCATTACTTTTTAAGAGATCATTGAAATATTAACTGCTCTCTGTACTAATCCAAGGATGAGAATGGAAATATATGTATATATATATATATAATTCTAATAAATGAACCATAGAACAATTGTCACAGAACAAACAGCAGCACTAAGTTCTCTTGCCTTCTTTGCAGTAACTTTACATCAGCCATACTGCTGCCTGTGGTGATTCTTTAAATGTTGATACATTGAGGGGGAATGACAGGAGACTGACAGGCACACAGAGAGCCAGTAGAGACAGACACAGACGATTAAAACTCTACATGATTTGTCCTGGAAGAATACAAATACAAACCTAATGTAATGTTAACTAGTTCATTCTACTATTTTCTCTCTTTTCTCTTTTTTCTCTCTCTCCTTCGCAGCTCAACCGGGTGTTCTGCAACTTTATAATATCAGTGGCAATAATCTTCCCACAGCAGGGCCGCTGCTACAATATATGTACAGTGGAAACACTGCAGACTCAGTGTCTTGATCACAGCTCAGTTATCATTCTTGCCAGCCTGATGACATTGTCAATCGGTTTTAACTCGTCATAACACCGGTAGTTTCTATTTCAATAAATCCTTCAGTCCTAATACACAGCATTTCTAGTTTATAAAAGATGGTGAGAGAGTGAGAGACATCTAACATTTAACCTCTATCGTGTCCCTTCCTACTGTATTTTTGAGCCAAATTCATAATATGTGATTATTCACATATTATTCTTATTCACATATTTTTTGTTTCTGTTGTCTGAGTATGAAATTTGAGGCTCAAAAACTAAACAAAATACCATGTGTACCAGAAATCATTACCAAGCTGCTGAGCTAAGATCACAACATTGTCAGGAAAAATAAAAATGAAATGCAGGCAAATGAAAGCAGCTGCGCTGTGAACTGACATTTTAAATTAGTGATGACAGACAAACAAAAAGGAAAACAAGGCTGTCCTATTCAAGTCCAGCCACAAAGCATCTGTTACCATCTAGATGAACTGCAAACATATCTATGCTTTACGACTGTTGAAGAACAGGTGTTCAGCCTCTAAGACATTTTAAAATTAAGAGAGACGGAGAGCAAGAGAGAGAGTATGAGACTGAGAGTGGGGAGTGGGGGCATGTCAAACAACAATGTTTTTCAATTTGTTATTAGTGTATTAGTGTAATTTATTCAATGTTCATAGCTCTTTAGTAGATGCAGTTTTTGCCTTTTTGCCAACAAAGCTGGGAGATATAGAAAATGTTTTGTGGTCTTTAGATATGGGGAAACACAAGCAGGAATGTGCAAAGGAGACTTCTATTTCTTTTTTTACTTCCTGTGGCTATTTAATTCCTTGAACTATTTGGTCGAAAAGGGC
Source organism: Lates calcarifer (assembly GCF_001640805.2). Taxonomy (NCBI): domain Eukaryota; kingdom Metazoa; phylum Chordata; class Actinopteri; family Centropomidae; genus Lates; species Lates calcarifer. Next base: position 26,981,184 of record NC_066842.1, on the reverse strand, counting down.
AACAGACAACAGGGGCTTTTGTAGCACAGTCTAAAATGGCCACGATTTCCCATCTATTATTTTTAGACATTCTGTGAATGCCAAAATGCTTTTATTGTGCACTACACTGATCCATGAGGAGTCCATAACAGAAACCTTTTATCGTGTGTAATTTCATTGTAACATAAGCTGTCCTCTAGGCAAATACCCCTAGTTTTGCTCTGTCTATGAGCTTGTATAACCATTAATGGCAAATGTAACCAGAATGGTTACACAGGGAGGGAGGTGAAACTTTGACAAACACATGTCTACAAATCTCTCTTGAAAGTAAACAATCTAGATGTTTCATTTTATCTTACTTGTATTTAACCTTCTCCTCAACATCAGTACTGGGTTCCTGTGTGATGAAGGTGACCAGATCCTCCATGCACTGTGGTCTCAGCAGGAAGTCAACCAATTTATGGTTCTGGGCCTTGCACTCCTGCAGGACATCATCCTCATCCATCACCTCTGTCAGCGTCACATCCTCCTTCTCTAGCAGCGTGTCGATGTGGGATGTGGTGTGGAGGTCAAATTTCCAAAACATGTTGGCTCTAAAAAGGGTCACATAGCCATTAACGTATGTTTTGTGTAAATGTCACAAACAAAAAGTGTCCTTAAAATTAATACAAAATAGGGTCTTCTGTCAGAGGTGACCAGAGTATAACAAAGGATGACTGCAGTGATTAACTGAGGGGTCATTTAACAACTATCTTTTCTGCTTACCTGTGAGTATGTTGGAGTCCAGATAGCAGAGCTCAGGTTAAAAAGAGGTGTGTTTTAATCTTTGGGAGTTGTGGCCCATTCCAGGCTAGCCGGATGGACAGACAGGCAGACAACGGTGATGGACAGACTGACAAACAGCACACATACAGCAGATCAACAGCACACACCTGTGAAGCAGACACAGAAACAGATGGAGATATGTTGTTAAAGGAACATTCCACTGCTTTTCATGTGGAGATTACAGCAATTTTGATCATTACTTGTAATTACAAAACGCAAAAATCATTCCCATACTAGCAGTTAACTGTTTCTACTGTAATATAATCCCAAGAACTCCTCAAAAACACAAGTGATGCAGATACTCTACACTTTTGTTTTTGTCACAACATACAGCAAATTTATGAGTGTTAAAGAAGTTAGTGAGCCCTGCCTGAAAAAAATGCAGCTCTCTTATTTGTTTGAACAAAGCCAGTCCATTGATGCAATAGGGGTACCAATGCAGAGAGTTCCTGGCAAAAAAATTGAATGAGGTTCAACTTTTGCTGAAAAGCAACTTAACATCATTAGGCAATGCAATGCATTAGCTTGTCAAATAAATGCAAGGACACATTCCTGGTGGATTTCTTTGTATTTCTACTTCACCCCAACTAAAGATAAAATAGTTGCCTCTGAGATAACTTTGTATAGTGCAATCCTGTCGGGAAGAATCACAAATTGTTATGCAGCGCAAACTGATATTCTGACAAACTGCAGAAGGCAGTATAACAAAAACTCATGTCTGCCAGTCTGTCAAAGTTTTGCACACCTGGGAAAAACAGGACCCTCATAAAGGGGCATGTCTGATGTTGTGATGTTATTGTGGCCATGCAGACCCTCACAATCCTTGTCGATGTGACAAGCATAAATCAAGCTTAAAGCCTTTTCACTCAAAATCTGTTATTCAAACTTGACTTCCTGAACTGTAAATTATTGTCTCTCCAGTAACTTAAACAACACACCGTAAACAATGCAGCTCCCTGAGTTGCTTAGAGTAAGGCTGTTTCTGCCTTGATTCAAGCCTAGCAGCCTGAGCAGCTAAACTGAATGTCACTGCTACAAGAGAGAGAAGAGAGCTGGGATAAAAGTTAAGCTAAGTCATCTTGGACCTAAGGCTATTCCTCTGCCCAGCCTACTTCTGAGTCTTATTAAATGCTGTTTAATAAGTGATATCTGTTTGCAATCATGTTGCTATCAAAGAAATCATAAAAACTTGAGTATGGGGGACATAAGATTACCATACCACTTAAAAGCTTTAATGACACTATCATCTAATTATTCACAATCATCTGATTATGACTTGCTGTCAGAAAATTGTACTTGCTGTCAGAAATTGTACTTATATGACATTTTTCAGCTGACAATTCTTCACACTAAACATGGGTTCCTTGGAGAAAGAGATTAAGTATATCCTAGTTAACACAGCTAGATATCTTCCGGAGATACTTGATTTCTTGGCCATGTACATGCTAAATCAGATTTCTAATGGGATATTTTACAAGACTGCATAAAAATCATCCGGGATAGGAAAGGTAATCATTACCAATAGCTTTTTCCAAAATTGTTACTGATTGAAACTGGAGATAAAAACATCTAAAAATCTTTCAAATCTGAACAAAATAAATGTAAAATTCAGACACACTCACTCTGTAGTCTGGTCCCACTACAGAGTCTGAGCTATCAATATGATGCAATTTGAAATGCACAAACAATTTTTTTTAACCATAAGAGTTAAATGATAAGTTTTAGGTTAAAAATTCGGTAGTAGGAATAGAGAAAAATCTGACCACTGACCAGCTGTAAGTAAACACAGCTTTTATACCAACCAGATGCATAAACCACTCTCCAATTTTCTGTCAAATAGATTTCTCCTAATAATTAGTTTTCTTCTTTCTCTATGTAAACACAGTTACTTGCTGTGGACACAGGGCTACAGACTGCGACCATCTGGATGCATATAGTGGCCATTTTTGGAGACAGAGCAATTTAATTTTAAAGCTAGGTACACCAGTGTGCCTTGCAAATATGCCCTCCATTGTCTACATTGATTTACTTGCCCACCACAATATCAACACTAAACACTACATATTGATTTTCTATTTTATCATTTATGGTCACACTGTGACTGCATTCTTAGTGCATGCTCCACAGACACAAAGCAATCAGCTGTGCAGAGGCTGCAGTGAACCAGGTGAAGTTAAGTTTACTCAAGCTAACAATAACTACACTTGTTACTGTAAGAGCAATAAAAAATAAATGGCCAACAAGAACTTTATTAAACCGCCTATTCAACAAGTTGTAGAAAAGTGATCTTTTCAACTGCTCTGTTTGCAGTCTCTCAACATGTTTAACACCCTGGTTAGTTAGAAGTGTTACAAAGAAGCTAATAGAAGAGCTGTCTGTATGTAGTCTATTATTTTGTTTGCCATGAATCCTGAAATTTCTTCCTGTAAAATGTACTCAGAGACAAACTAGCTCCCCATATCTCTACCAGTAGTACCTGCAGAATCACAGCAAGGAGGGACTGATCTGTGTTAAGTCTTTATAAATTTCACTCATATTTCGCTGATAATTTAGATCTCTATACAGTGATATATGATTGAGTTTATGGTGACTTTGCTGTTGTGAACATTACTGTTTTGCTCTAGAAAGTGCTTACCTGTGTTTAAAATATAAATCGGTTCTACTTCTGTTCTGAATTTATTCTCGGGGGAAAAAACAGTTCTTCAGTGATAAAAAGGAACCAGTAACAGAACTGAACTGATGAGGGTCTGGATGAGATAAAGAAAACCATACCTACAGGTGGTCACTGCCTTCACCCTGACTTTGGGAGGATGAGCAAGTCACAATTAAAATTTCTTTACTGTAAGTCTTGTATAACCAGTTCTATTTTGTTATTATTATTTTTTATGGCACACTGTGTGATCACTCAATCACTGTAATCACTCCATTTTCCTCAACATTTAAGTGCAACTTAAATAATTCGTGTAGCCTTTAATAATACTGTATACTTAATAATACTAAAAATGTGAAGTTAAGTGGTGATGGTAAAAATTTTTAGTAAGGAGCACCAGTACTACTAGTGCAAAAGTTAGTCTGGAGCCCTGGGACAGCATATGAACAGTAAGAGGGGAAAGTGGTGCATAGACCTTATTTCTACTTATATTGGGAAAACAAATGAGATGGTACCAAGACTTAGACAGACTTTATTGATCCCTTGGGATGACTCCCTCGGGGAAATTAAGAGACTTTTAGGTAAACAGCCATTGTGCTCAAAACTACTTTAAACACTAAAATGTGGCTAGTCATGATGATACCATGTTAGTTAATGTTGTTTTGGCTTACAGTTGTGCAATGTTCTTTTTATTCACATAATCTCAGCAACAAATCTCTAAGTATTTCAAATATAAAATACACCTAGATTCATACAAAGTCTTGATACTTTTGCTGATGACTTATCCCATTATCATGGTGAAACTTTAATTACTTCTCAAAAGACACAAATTACCAGTGAGGCATATATCAAAGGTCAAAGGCCATAAAAATACTCCAGGCCAACCAGCAGAGCCTCAGGAAAACAAACTTATACAGCTTTAACAAAGTTCCTGATTGGATGCCCCAGTATGCCAGCCACTGTCACGAGACCTAAACAAAATCGTTCTGAATTGTTCTTAAGGTAGATTTCACTGGTGTAAAGTTCCCAACCTACGCAGTGTGCGCATTCTCAAGCGAAAAGGTGACAGCGGTTTCTTTACCTAAATCAACAAAGCTGCCATAGCCCATACACCTAGTATTATACAATAATTTCCACCAATTTTAAGTCGCTAAACCGAAACCAACAGACTGAGCCAGGTGAAGACGCAGCTTTGCCTCAGACTACAATAGTAACCACAAGTTATGAACATTATGTACACTATTTTCCAGCTATCGACCAAACACACGCAAAGTCAGCAATCCTGAAAAACATATGATGGGTCCATTATACAGTTCCAGTTAACGTTTGGTTTGACGAACGTTAGAAAACGCTACAATTTCTGCTAAACATGGGTTGAGACGCCAGGCAAACGTCGGATAATTCAAGCTATTACCTAGCTTATATAATGTACGACTGTCGACTGTTAGTTGCTTTTTTGCTGTCGAAATACTACGTTTGCAATAACGTCAGTCCATTTACATACGAGGGCCCAAAGCAGACTACAACAGTTACCGCTAACGCAACAGAAAAACACCGGCTCAGGCAAACAAGCTAACGTCACTAGCTATCGTTAGCTATTGTTAGCTAACCTGGCCACCTAAAATCGGGATCAAACTAAAGACAGGGACGACGTCAACTTAAACAGTATCAGTGAACTTTGAGGCTAACATTAATTGATAATTGACCAACTAAATAACGCTACGGCTACACGGAACTTAATGGAACCGAAATGCAATGTTAACATTACCCCTGTCTTAGCTAGAGGTACACCAAGAGTGTCTGACAGCACAGTATTAAGATGGCCAGTATGCTTCTTGCTAGCCGGCTAACGATAGCCGGCTATCAGAAGACTGCTGGCTAATCGTCTCTTCAGCACCAACCAAGTGCATGGACAAGCAAGTGTACTTACCGATAAACAACGGTAAACGGCGAGTCTCCAGCATGTGGCTTATCTTGCCATTAGCCCCAGGCCTTAACAAAACGATCACAGCGATAACACAAAATTCCGGTAAGAAAAATAAAGCGTTTAAAACTGATTCTGACAGGCGCGAAAAGGTAGATCATCGGAGGGCACTTTTCAAGATGGCGGTTCCGTCAACTTCAGCGACCCCTTCCCCCACTACAGCTGCAGCGTCTGTCACTCAAACGGTCACAACAAAACTATTGGTTGAAATCCCATCGCTCAAACCAGGCCCTGAAGTTTTATTGGCTACACAGCGTGCCACTTCAAGGCGTTATTGATAGCAATAGAAACATTGTGTGGCCCGGTAGAGTGGAGTTTATACTGTTTCATTAATTATATACATTTAGTAAAACGTGTGAACCAACAGAAGAAATTAATAATTGATTTTATTTCAGTCATCTGCTACAGAATTCTATTTGGCTGTGATTCTGGTAACGTGAAACATTGTCCCCACCCGCACGTTTGCTTTGAATTTTAAATCGAACATACTCGCAGAGTGCGAGTACGCCCTTGGCTCGTTAAAAAACGCCCCATTTACTGAGGGCGGTGAGCAAAGATAATAAACAGTTTTTGAGGATTTTTTTTTTTTACTTTCACATTTGGCTTAGCCTCGAAAGCAAAAAACAAACGGGACAAGAGTAACCAAATAAATATACTTCTTGCCCTGATGAAAACTCGAAATTTTGATTTAAATTGATGACTGAACTGAACTGACTCTAGTTTCAGGACTTTATATCATATGTATAATGCTCCTAGCAGGCTATGCTGATATATACCATAAATGTATATTATGGTTTATGGTTGAACAGTAAACATCCATCCATCCATCATTTATTCATTAACTGTAGCCTATACTGCTTATCCCTTGATGGTAAGCGGGCATTAGTGTTGTTCAAGTGCAAGTTCAGAAGTGTTCTATTAGCAGTAAGTGTGTGTATTTCATGGACAATGGAGGCTGCACTCCTGATACAGCTGAAAAATTTCTCTAAACTGTGGATCATCTCTTCAATTAGCTTTGCAGTGCTGGTGCTATTTCACATCCAGAGAAGCAAGAGGAAGGAAGTCAAACATGGTTATGACACTGTTATGTGTATGTGCATTCACAGGCAGCTGTATAACCCTCAAATTCTCCTTAAGCAGCAACACAGTACTTGATGCACAAGGGAATGGTGTCAGTGGTTTAACTTGTAAAAAGCAAGGTCATGCTTGGGTTAGCACATTTTAGTGCATCTGTTACATCAAGGAAAACTTTGTGATGTCAACAACAAACTGCAAACTCAAGTTTATGACATGAAGTTAGAAAAGGTTTGCTTTGTTCACAGTTGATATAGCCTTCCTCTTCACATCTACTGTCATGAACATATTTACTGGCTCTACATTCTGGTCCTACACCATTTTAAAATGTAACTTTGGCCTCATAATTTGGCCTCCCTTTGCACTTTCTATTTACATATTCATATTCATAGCATATTATTTATGGTGTATATATCTGTCTAGTCAAGTATTTATCATGCATATTATACATATATATATTATACCTACACCTACCTATATATATCATATGTCATAGGCATATATCTATACATGTGTACATATTATATATTGCAGTTATGTATGTATGCACACCTAGAAAAAATACACAGCACAGCACAGGCTGAATATATGATATATTTCTATGTATACATATTATTATTATTATTAATGTTGTATACTGTTGCTGCTACCATTTGCACTATATACTGTTATTATATATTGTATTATTATTATACTGTTAGTTTACTATTATTACTATCACTAACTGTTACTATATATTATATATATATTACTATATTATACTGTTATTAACAGTAACATTACAATCATACCATCAGTATTATTAACATCATCTTGCCGCTGCACCTTATCTTGTCTCATACTGTATTTTTATTCTATTTTCTACCTCAGTATTCTATTTAAATACTATTGTATTTTTATAGCATTCACATACGGACTACTATGACAACCGAATTTCCCTTCGGGGATGAATAAAGTCATCTATCTATCTATCTATCTATCTATCTATCTATCTATCTATCTATCTATCTATCTATCTATCTATCACTTTGACATGCATGTAACCTGCTTGGTACAGCCAATAGTAGCCTGACAGAGCAGGAAATTAAGTAAGAAACTTTTTCACCTATCCATCCATTATCTATACCGTTTATCCTAAAGGGTCATGGGAGGCTGGAGCCTATCACAGCTGACACTCGGTGAGAGGTACACCTGGGAACAGATTGACTTTTTCACCTATTAATTAATTTTAAATTATTTAAAAAATATTAGTGTCGATCAAATCAACAGATTTTTGACAGCAGATATTTTGACCTGTCATAGCAGGAAAAGTGTCTCAGTAAGTCACAGGCAGTGTGACAGTGAGCCACCATGAACAATACAAGGACTGTGAAACTGAAGCAGCTAAATGGAATTCAGCCATCTTTAATGTCATTCTTCTCTTTATGTAACATGCCAAATATCAAAACGTCTGCTTTGAAAAAGGCCTATTGCATAATATTTCACTGTAAGCATAAACAGTAACAGAAATTATTGAGATTTTAAATGAACAGCTTTGACCGTACCATAATGGTTCAACGTTGATCAGTAAACATCCATGGATGACATATGGAACAAAATGATATGAACTGAATATGATGCACAACACATATATTTGTTTTTCACTGACCTTTGGGAAAGACAGAGACCGTGGAAAGATTTCTGAGGTGGAAGAACAGCTGATAAGGATACAATAACAGACAGAAGAGATGAGGGACAGGAATAAAGAAATACATAAGAACTCTAATTTACAGAGGGAGGAAATTAAATGGTGTCATGAGCCATTTAAAAACACACATTTGTTTATATAGAAGTATGTCTAGATTATTTTATATTTAGTCACACAACCTCTAACCAGCCTTTTAATAAGTGGCAGTAAAATTCTCATATTAGCCAAACTGATACTAATTTTTACTCTCTCAGGAGAAACGTCCACAGCAGTAAACATGAAAAAATAAATAGACTACATAAAAAACTTTGATATGTGAAGTTCATTTCTTTTTTTTATGTTGTTCTTATTCTTATTCTAATATAGGTATAATCTGTTTTTTAATCAGAAAATTCGTTTCGTCCGTCTTTCCCCAGGACACCTAAACGCAGCATTTAGCTTGCACAAATCCCCCCCGTTAATCGCTTCTCGCCGGCTGGTAGGGATTCAGACATCATGCTGTCATCTGTGGGCGGTGTCACTCTATAGCGTGTATATACAATCTGAGTGACAAACACATATACACAGTCCTACCCTGACGGTGAATTCAGGAGGAAGCTCAGCTCGATGGCGTTGAAAATGGATTTAAATACAATCATAGAGCAAATGGAGACGGGAGAACAAGACACTGCTCTGACGGCTCTACAGACCTACAACAAGGAGGTAAACATCAGCATCAGCAGCAGAGGAACGAGACGTACTCTGCATTCAGACACTAAGTTTATTATGTACAATTATGTTCTGTAAATGTTGCCTGTTTTACCGACTTAGCATAAATAGCTTCTGTTCAGCTGCAAAGACATTTTCAATTTAGGTGATGGTGCATGCATTGTACTTATTAAGGTAGCTGTATTGTGGCACTGCTAGAAAGCTTAAGGTCTTCATTGCACCACCTTTGATAAAAGCATTTGCCATCTTAAAATGTAGCAGATATTGGGACACAGCTATAGGCCATGTAACTGAAAAAGAAAAAAAAGATAAACTGTGACTTTTGTGTTAGTAGTAATGTAGTTAGTAGTTAGTAATATTTTTTTGACATTGAGACAACTTACCCCATTAAGACTGAGGCAACTAGGCACAGCCCACCTCTTTATGTTTTATAATTGACAGAAAGAAGTGTCACCACCTAATTAAATGTCTTTTTTCATGCTCAGTGAAGTGAAGCTTGGGAAAAATCTAAATAAGGGGGTGCATTTTGATAGGAAGATCACATTCTTAGCACCCCTCAGTAGGTCTATGCCTATAAAAACCACTGTGTCTCCATGAACCTTAAATCTGACACACACACTCACACTGATACTCAAAAGAAGCGATCTGATTACAACAGTTTCCAAGAGAAACTCCTTTTTATTAACAATATAGTGTTTTGTCCACCCCTGTTTACATTTGTAACAATGCTAATAACTTAAACTTCACCGTTGGTTCAGAGTCCTTCTCAACAGTACGTCATGTGACTTGTATCATGTTTAGATAGATATTGCAGTGTAACTCAGTGCTGACTCTGAACCCCAAATTGCTCCTGTTGGTTAAGGCCTGTCCCTGCATGGTAGCTTTACTGTCCTTTCACTGATATCTAACTTTAGGATAATATGAAATTTGAATAAAAATGATTTTCTTTAAGTTTAAGAGTAGGGGGGCAGTACTTTCCTCAGCCCTGAGTAGTGTCCACAGGTCTTCTGTCTGTTGTAAAACCAAATGATACTTTTGAGGACACTTCCATCCATCCATCCATTCTCTATACTGCTTATCTGTTAAGGGTCATGGGGGGGCTGGAGCCTATCCCAGCTAGCATTGGGCGAGAGGGGGGAGTACACCCTGTACAGATCACCAGTCCATCGCGGGGCCAACACATATAAACAAACAACCATTCATACTCACATTCACACCTACGGACAACTAGTAATTAACCAGCATGTCTTTGGACTGTGGGAGGAAGCTGGACTAGCTGGGACTACACTGGCAGGTGAACATGCCAACACCAGCACAGCTCGAACCTGGAACCTTCTTGCTGTGAGGTGACAGTGCTAACCACTGTGCCACCATGCTGCCCTACACTTCCAAAAATCAATACATAAATCTGATCAGATGTGTCTGACTTGTTGAACTTTGTTTTCAAGTGTGGAATGGGCTCACCACTACCACCTTTGGACACTTGAGGGAAAAAACAGTGGATCTCACCAACTGTCAAGCACCAGTGGGTGCTTTTGGCCCTCCGGCCTCAGGGGGCAGTAATGAACAAGAGTTTGCAGCAGGAAACATGAACTTAAATACTCAATTAGACTCAAAGGTGAGATTTACAATTTGTCAGAAGTGAGGAAACAGGATTTTTTAGTTTTACACGAGTAAAGAATTCAAGGATGGCTGGTTTGAGAAAAATTTGTCTTGTTTATTTCCAAGTCTGTAAAAAAGCAGCTGCCTCCCAAGCTTTCAGTGCATTTGAGCTTTATGACTTGCTGATTGCTAAGTCCAGGTGAGTTCTCTCTCAGTCACAGAGCCTTTAGCTGTGTGGGAGTTGAGCTCAAAGGCAATAGGATTAGATTCTCTGATACACAAATAGAGACTCCCACAACCCAGTCAAATCCCACTCCACTAAAGCGCTCTGAGATGAGGAGCTTAGTGTTGCAGGAGACCGTGCCATTTAAGCTGCACGATACAGTATATACTTTCCTCAGCATGCACAGTTTTCTTCTGCTGTTTGCCTGCTCTGGATTATTCAGCCTCCAACAAAGGCCTGCTTCAAAATAATTTCTTAATTGTTAAGCAGTTCAGAAGGCACATCAAATAAATGGTGGTGTGCACTTGGAATGAATTCACTTGAAATGTGTGTGTGTTGTTAAAGTTGCACTAATATTTTTACTTATACCATGGCCATAGAAAATTCCGGATTCCGCTCGGCTCAGCTTTGTGAACTCCCTCCTGTTTAGAGTTCTGGCAACACAAACAAAAGCTCTGAGGCACAGTTTATCAGGTATTACCCCTCACATGGATCAAGTAACTACATGTAGAAAGATATCCTGCTACTGTTCCCCCAGACTTTCTAAGAGTCTTTTAGCTTATCATTAAACTCTGCCATCAGCAGCCTTGGTACTAGCAGCAGCTGTTTTCTCTGATACTCAACCTGCTCAGCACCAAACAGCAGACACACACAGCTGGTGAACTTAGTGAATCATTTAGCAGCTTAAGAGCCAGGTATTTACTCAGGAGATATGTCAAACACTGCTCCAAATGAATGCTAATGTCTGCTGGATGTGTAGGTTGGTGGAAAGACTAAGCAGCAAGACACAGAAAGCAAGGTTTGACCTCCCCCCCAAAAAGAATGAGACAATACAAAGCAAAGACGATTATCAACTAACCTGGGGCAACATCAACAAGATCAGCAACCGAAACTAACCTTATCAGAGCACAAAACTGTCCTAACTAAATAACTGGAAGATTGAACATATATTTACTGGCTGGCCAAACCAATAACACACACACAGGCACTGGACAGACAGTTTTCCAACTACTTAATATTATCTATATGCAAAAGAAACTAAATGTAGCAATTAAGTTTAACATTGAACAAATGACAAACTAGACATTTCTCCCAAATCCCCTCTTTCTTGAGCACGACTTTGGTACAGTCTGGGCCCAGGTGAAGGATGAATCTGGCATGTTTGAACCTGGTCCTATTTTAGGGTCAGAAATCTTTGAAATCTGTGCAGTATTGAACAAGAACGGCGTATGAGCAACCACAAACAGTGTAATCCAGTTTGATATTTGTCCACGTCAAAGTATGTCCTCTAAAAGTTCTCATTTATGCCACATTATGGATATGATTCCTACAGAGATAGACTGTTTTATTACGAAGCAAGATCCTCTTTGTTTAACCAGAAACATTGCTATATATATTCCTTCCAGACTCCATTGAAAAAAATAGTGATTTTACCTTGCAGAACACAGGAGTTGCTGGGATACTACTGCCTCGATCAGTTAGTCTGTGTGATGTTTTGTGGCAATATAGTATCATGCTGCTTCCTACTGTCACTTCTGAGTTTGGGACTTAGGAGATAAATCCAAATGCAGACAAGGGCTTGAGTAGTTCAGAGATTTACTATAACAGGAGACTTGCTGTCGGGTAAGGCAGGTGAAAATCCAAAATCACAAAAATCCACTAAGTCCATGAGAAGGGGAGGTGAGAAAACACAACACAACACAACACAACACAACACAATACTCTGACAGACAGAAAGCAACAAAGACCATATATATACACAGGGGAATGATAACTAAAGAGTCACAGATGAGGCAAACATACGTGGGGGAGAAAAGAGAGCAAAGACAGGAAGTAAAAAACCTCTAAAGATACAAGAGGGGAGTGTTTTCAAAATAAAACAGGAAATGGGAGTCTGACTGGTGAGTATTGGCTCATTGATTAGAGCTTGTCAGGAACTTATGAACAGATCTATTGTGAACAAATGATTAAAATTATCTCATTACTAACTCTCTGCCTCACTTGTGTATAATTACTTTGCCTATGATCTCTTTTTGTTTTCAGACCTGAAAGATTTACTGTATCATGTTTTCTCTTCTTCGCCTGCCTTTCCCTCTCTCCCTCTCCTTCACTGCCCCCCTCCTCTGCTTTTCTGCCTCTTCCTCCTTTGGCTCATTTTCTTCACTGCCTCCTGCTTTTTACCCAGATGAACCAGTGCTTTACATTCAGCAGGGAGGAGGAGCAGGACAGAGAGGTATCCCTAACATTCCCATTCAAACACTGACTCTCATACATTTACTCACTGTTAGTCAATTAAAAAAAATCACCTCTCTTTAGAGTTTCTCTTGATGGTCATTTTTGGTGGGTCACGACACAGAAGAACTCTTTAGAGCTTTGATGTGCACCTTTTTAAATAATAGTACTTTTAAGAACATGTTAAAGTTTGAAGTTTATAAAGTATCTGTAAATCTTGAAAATGTGTAAGAAAATGTCTAACTTACAAGTACATCAACAGAAGTCTCAAATAAAAGAACACGCTAGCCTTCTCTAACGCTCTCTTACCTCCTCTGTATCATCTGTCTCTCCCTGTGTGTGCATGCTTGGTGCTTTAGGAAGAGAAGTTACGACAGGTATGAATAAAAAATGAGCAACATGTTAGTCTCCCTCCTTAGAAAAAAATAGTGCCCACAGTTTATCTGCCACTTAAGACAGGTGTTTTTTATTCAAAAATTTTGGCTTGTTCCCTATAATCAAAAATTAAAAGGTGGATGGGGTTTACTGTAGACTCTAAATGATAGAAGGGAAATTCAAATGTCAGTGAGGATGCTACAGCACTTGAACTGAAATTAAAAGATTTATTGCCCCAGCAGTCGCAGTTACATGTTCAAACTTAAAGGTGACAGAACATCTTGTCCAGGATTTGTGAACTTGTTCCAACATATTTCTGATGATCTGCAGTAAAGTGTCATAAACTGGACAGCCAACATGAATGTGAATATACGATATACTAAACTGGTGAAAGTAGACAGCATTCACTTCTGCTCAGAGATTCATATGCACTAAGACTGAAATTATCATTCCATAAAGAAGAGAAGGAGTAACCATAAGTGATATCACTCTGGTCCTCTGAATGCCATGCTCTTCCACAGGACACATTAAGGTGTGTTCAGAGCTCAATACACATCATTTTAGTTCTGCATGTAAAACACAGGAAAATAGGCTCAAAGTGTAAAAATGTGTAAAAATACACTTCAGGTCACATTCATGGGCCTATAGTGAGAAAGCGTGAGCCTTTACCCAACCTGTGTAGACAGCTGGGCTGCGGTCAAATACTTTAATTCTTAGAAGTTTCCTAACTGAGTGAAATGAACCAGAAGTAAGTGGCAGCCATGCTAAGAGCTGGTTGAAATCTCTCACTGCTAAGGAAAGGTGCTTCAGTGCTTCCTATCTTATCTCCTTTAGTAACACTGTGCCATCCTCTAAAAAAGAAGGAAATAATGCCATCCCACAATTCCTTGCAGCAGTAACATTAAAGCATTCATGTAATCTAGTGTATGTAAAATTGGATTCACTTAGAACTTCAGATACCTTTTACTAAGGCTCTCTTCATATGAACTCTCCTTCATAGCTTTCTTTGACCTCATGGTCTTTTCCAATTCAGGTCAAGGAAAAGTGGATAGGAAGATGACATAGGACATCATTTCTTTTTGACTATTCAACCTCAGCCCAAGTTTGACTGAAACAGGGGAGAATCTATTCTGTCTATTCTGACCTGCAGTGTATATGGGTGTTAACTGGTGCCAGTTTGAACTGTTTGTGAAGTCCAGGGCAAAACTTGTAAGATATACAGTAAGTGTTATTTCTAAGGTTAAATGCTCAATAGTTAGATTTTTTATTTGAGCATTTCACAAGTAAGCAAGTAAATTGCTCACTTACACTGAGAACACATTCTCAACAAATGTGCTTCACTATCTCCTAGCACTATAACCAGCAACTCAGTGGAGCTGCATAGAAAGAGATGGAGGAGTCAGTGAAAGAAGACTAACTAGAGTAGAAGGTGTGGTGCAGTGAAACAGGTTGCAGTCTTGCAGGGAGAAATGTCTACGAGCCACAATTCAGAGTATCTAGACTACAGACAATAAATAGAATTCATGGCCAACTGAGTGACTGCCTTCAGCATTTCTCAGGACTGGGTATTGAGGATGAGGCCTAAAGATGGGTGTTTCAGTCTGCGGTCTGTCTGTTTAACATTTTGCTCTAAAATCTAATATCTTGAACATCACCAATGAAAGTAACAGAGAGCTTTCCAAAGGATGTTCCTTTTTAATTTTAATAGCCCCTTAATTGTTAAAGACTTAATGCAAGATAAACTGTGGGCATTTGTCAGTAGATGTAAACGTTGGATCAGTTTGCTTAATCAGTTCAGAGGGTCAACAAAAATTAAAAATCAACAAACCAGGATAAGAGCAGCCACTAGCAATAACAACAGACTGGAAAGCTAATGGGGCTCAAATAAAGATTAAAGAATAAAACTGACAAACTGACTTTTAAATTGTCCTTCTACTGAACATTATACATGCAGTTTGATCAATTAAATGGTATAGCATTAATCAGTGAGGCATTTTAATTGAACTGGTGCTAATGAGTTATTCTGATCAATCATATCCACTATGCATGAACATGCACTATTAAGGAACAAACAACAGAGTTTTGACAAATATTGTTTTCAATCCAGACTATCAACAGGTTGAACTCTGCTGTCATGGCCAATTCATTCACACCCTAACGCTAACCAGGACTCTTGAATGAGTCTCAGAATGAGATCAGATTTGATGAAAACTGACTTTTGAACTGATTAAGGTGAGTGACTGGTAGTTTAGAACATCAGAACACTAATTTAAAAAGAATCAATCTGGTTGTAAAATTGCCAAGTACCCAACACATTTTGCACATCCTGTAACTGCCTTTGACAGTTTGCAGTATGTAGGCTTGGATAACTTTCCTATCTCTCATAAAGAGCAGTGCACAGATGCTTTCCTTAGCTCTTTATTAGGAAGCATCAGACAGGGCTAGCAAGGCAACAGCTTTATAGCTTTTCAGGTGAGCTTATCCACATAGGATAAAATGGTGGTTAAGTCTCTAGGGAAAAAAGAAAGCTACATACAGTGAGTTAGTTCAGAGTTGAGTGTAGTTCAAGTGCAGCTTATGTGCTATTGCGTGCCTACGGTATCCAACAGACATGTGCACACACTGAGCATACACCTGTACACAGACTCTAGGAAGATATTATGCAAGACAGCTTAGCAGACGCATTTATCAGAGCCAGTATTAGCTGTGTGCATCTGGTCACTTCATCAGCCAGAGGACATACGTGACTTCAGAAGAGCTGTCCCTTGACCGGCAGGGTCACTACTGCTCTAACAAAGAAAGCAATTCACAAAGTTCTCAGTGAAACTATTTCTTTTCAACCAGCATCTTAGCCATGTATAATACTCAACATACATGAAACAGCAAGGCAGGTAGAAGCTTATATCCAGCTGTCTTCGTACTGTATTAATGAAACCACTGTCCCCTTTCTTATAGATTTGGCAGTATACTGAGGTAGAAGTATTCTGTAGGTTTCTATGAAATATACATGATTTTTCAGTTTCTGGTGACCTACCTTTGGGCAGTTTACCGCTTTACTTTGTACTATTTAAGGTACAAAGTACAGAGGTTCAATGTCTCTGTGCAGGTGTTTTTTCCTCAAGTATCCAGTTTTTAAAGTCTGTATTCAAATATCAAAAATCAGCAAGCTCTGAAGCTCAGATCTGAAAATTCAACTTATGTCAAAAAATCAGGTCATTGAAATTGGTTTGGTTGAACACACTCAAGGTGAGAAATTTGGATCTGGAAATGTGGAATTCCAAGCATAAGCAACGGAGCCTGGATGAAACCCCCGTTCACACCACTTTTGAATGAGCAGAAATCCAAGCTGTTTTGTTTTAACAGCTCTGGGAAAAGCTGGCTGCAGATGCTTGGACCATGATTTCAGATAGTCAGGCCTGAATTCATATCTTGAAGTGTCTGAATTTGACCAAACCATTTTTTGGATTGAACTTAATTTTAACAATTTGAATAAAGATTTTGAATCTTAGCCACTTAGATTTTCTCATGAACCAGGTTTATATATTTAACTAAACATTTATATATAATTGACTATGCCCTGATTGGTAATTTAGAGTCACCAGTTAACCTAACCTTCATGTCTTTGGACTGTGGGGAAAAACTGGAGTAACCAGAGGAAACCCACACAGGTACGAGAACATGCAAAAGTAGGGCCTTGGCCGGGTGCTGTGAGGTGACAGTACTAACCACTGCACCACCATTCCACCCACTGAGAATTTCAAGGAGGGGAATTCAGAGCACATAAATTCAGATGAATGGTTTTCAAAGTAAAATCTCTCTGTACTTTGAATTTAATGATATTCAAATTTAATGGCCTTAAAGGCCGTTCTTTGCTTCCATAAATATAAATCTGACTAGATTTATTTGGTGTGTGACACAGCATCTGGGGGAATTGGTGCTCAGTTTCCTGAACAGGGAGTTGCAGCCTTCCTGTCAGCTGGCATGTCTAGAAACAGTTCGCATCCTGTCCAGAGACAAACACTGCCTGGATCCCTTCATCAGTCGCTCTGCCATGTCCACTCTCGCCCGCTATGCTGGCATCGCTGTGGCCGGCACTGCCACACCTGCCAACAGCAAGCCTGTAGAGGGCCAAGGTAATTCCTGCCAACTGCATTTGTTTTGCTGCATTTGAAGATTTCTATCCTAGTGTATCTTTTTAGTTGGCTCTCCCATGTAACTTCCCTAAATCCCCTGACATTTAAAGAAATAAAACCTGAATGTGCACCTAGCTGCTTGACTTTGCTGTTATTTTTCTTCCTAGTGGAGGGTGAGGGAGGAGAGGGGGAACAGGCAGAAGAAGTTTCCAGTGAGCTGGTGAAGGAAGCCTCCCCTCCTTCAGAAAACCCTGACCAGGAAGTGATTGTTGAGGCTCTCAAGTCCATTTGTAACATCCTGCTACACAATGAGACAGGACAGGTCAGTCTGCTATGATTCTCTTTGTACCTACATTAACACAAAATCCTCAGATTGTGTTGGTACTAATCTATAACATTTATTTTTGGGTGGATGGATGGATGGCAGGTGGTAGCAGCAGACCTACAGTTGATAAAGGGTGTGGCAGAGAGACTGAAGCAGTGTCATGATCCCACCTGGAACCATGAGGTATGGATATCAGTTAGGTAGATGTTTTAATGTGGACATTGTAGCTTCAAAGCATGAAGAATCATAAATGATGGTGTGTTGATTCTGTGTTCTCCCAGGTTGTCCTAGTTTTCCTTGAACTGTCAGGTTGTTTGAAGCCCCAAATTGTTCATGAATGTGATTATGAACGATTCAATTTTAACCTTCTTAATGTTAGTTGTGTCTAAACTCAAAGCAGCTGAACAAGACTTGGGCACACAGTCAGCAAATTTATGGTTTACTCTAAGACAACAAGTAACTATAACCACGGACTGACCAAGCATTCAATGTGTGCTGCAGCTGCTTTACAGATTTTGATTATCTGCGCAACAATAAGTACTGAGGTACAATACCCAGCCCCACTCTGAAAATAGACAATGAATAAGTCTCCACACATCTGCTCTCTCTATCCAGGTGCGTTTCTTTGACTTGCGCCTCACCTTCCTGCTGACTGCCCTGAGAGTGGACATTAGGGCACAGCTAGCTCAGGAGCTTCACGGCATCAGTCTGCTCGGTAACTTGAACAAATGAGAATGGTTTAATAATGAGATTTCTGTCTGTAACTACTGACCCAGTTAACCAACATCAGCTCAAGGTTACCAGTCTTAAAGGAAACCAGTGCTAAAAGGCAACTCACAGTCCAACTACTCATGACAAACCTCTAACATATGAAAAATAATCAGATATAACTTGTCAAGCGTTTACTAGAAGAAAAAGATTTTGTAAACAGAATGTACAAAGAGAAGTTTCTAGCATCCTGTCCTGTGTGTTCTAGGCAACCAGTTGGATGCCACACTGGGTCTGTGTTGGCCAGATACATTGGAGACGGCCAGGGCAGGGTTAGAGGGCGTCCCACCTGAAGAACTACCCCCACTGAGCCGGGAACAGACAGAAGTAGCCATGGAAATACTGAAAATACTGTTCAATATCACGTTTGATACGACTAGACGTAAGGTCGACGAGGTACTGAAGGAAATTACACACTATAGGAGTTTTCATAATTTCATTGGTCATTATCAATATTATACGAATAACTGTGAGTTATTTATTCAAAAGTCAATGAGTGTAACAGCTGAAATACTGTATTTTAAAAGAGAATTACTTATTTTAGAAACACCTGCACCCTTTTGTTTTCTGCCTGCATGAACATATCAGGATATAGCACTGTCTTAGTATTATTATACTTACATGCTTCTTAGCACTTTACAAAAAGCTATTGCAGAGGCTGACTTGAATGTCATCAGTTTTGTTTGTATTAGATATTTGGTCATGGACCAAAATATTAGACAAAATGTAACTTTGACCTGATAATAGAAGGAAAAATTCAGAGGATCAACCAAAGTTATTGCTATTCATATTGAAGGAGATATGAATGCCTTGTGCTAATCCATCAAGTAGATTTTGAGATATTTCATGGGATACATGAAAACCAAGACCTGCACCAAAATCCATTGAATATATTTTACCTAATTTCAAGGTAATCCATCCAATAGCTGTTGAGGCATTTCATGCCAAACCAGAAAATGTCAACCTTGTGGTGATGATAGATGAAAAGTCAGGAGAATGCAAAGCTCCTGCTCCTGTTTCATGAGATCATTCACTCTGGTCCAAAGCACTTGACTGACTCACATAATTACACATAATTTTAATGGTCTGGTTGTGTTTCTGCTGAACATGCCAGGAATGCTTACGCTGTCCTTCTGCAGATGTGAGATATGTTCCTCAATGCAAGAAACATTCCCTTGTATTCAATGTCAGAAAACAACAGAACTTTAGTCAGTTTCCTCTGTCTGTTACACACAAGCAAGTGTAAAATATACTGTAAAGACATATATTTATATTAACAAGGGCTCTCATTGGAACGTGAGTATGTGAGTAACTGTAACATCTCTGTGTGAAGGAAGAGGCAGCGGAGTACAGACATTTGGGAGCCATACTGAGACACTGTCTAATGAGCCATGCAGATGGAGAGGAGCGGACTGAGGAGTTCCACAGGTAGGACAACACACACTTTACTTGTATACACACAGTCATTGCTCCTCCATGACGTTGCTCCCCTCACTTTCTTCCCCTTTTTTTCTTAGCCATACTGTTAACCTGCTGGGTAACCTGCCTCTACCCTGTCTGGACGTACTGTTGATGCCCAAGGTGCAACAAGGCTCCATTGAGTACATGGGGGTCAACATGGATGCTGTCAACATGCTGTTGGAATTCATGGAGAAAAGACTTGACCGGGTGAGACAAGATCAAGACAAAAATCACGAATTACACCTGAGATACTTGAAAAATATCATATATAAATAGATATGGTACTTGTTTGGTTAAAAGATGTGAATTGATTATTTTCTTGGAGGTAAAAGGAAACACACCACTGAGCACAGCCAGCCACTTTGTCACTAGGTGGAGCTGTATGATAACTGATTCTGAATGCTGTTAATGTG
The DNA here is from genome assembly GCF_001640805.2 of Lates calcarifer. Taxonomy (NCBI): domain Eukaryota; kingdom Metazoa; phylum Chordata; class Actinopteri; family Centropomidae; genus Lates; species Lates calcarifer. The sequence continues at coordinate 26,960,745 of NC_066842.1, read as the reverse complement.
AACAGTTAAAATGAAATAGGATGGCGTTCTTGTCATGTTCACTGTCTGATCTAATATATGAATTGGGACATTGGGACATGAATTGCTACCCTGTGAGTCAGCTATAATCATGTCTTCCAGCAGCTCATACTAGCTTAAAGCCTGAGTGTGAGAGGAGCAGTATACCCGAAAAGCGTTCATGTATTGTTCACTTCTCTGATTGGTTAGAACACAGATGGTCGCTCAAAAAAAGTTTTGCAGGGAGTATCTTTGCACTGCTGCCAGACTGTTTAATGAGTCTACGTCACAAAAGCATTTGGCAGCACCTCTCCACACAGAAATATGCTTTGGAGCATACTTCAACTAAAGAAATATTAGAAAAAGGTCTATAGCTTTTAGTTAGTTAGCTTATTATCTTATTAACATGGTGACACACAGAAGATCAAGTTCTATCCAATAGGTTGCCACCAAACTTAATCCATTACATTACATTGCATTATTGCCAGGTTGATTATCAATGGAGCAAAGGGCCGCAGTCCTTTAGGGGGTGGATCATCAATGTTTTACACTGATGTGTTGTTTGCTGTTGTAGTCCAGCTGATTGGTTGTATTTATTATAAAATCATAAGGGTTTGCTTGTCATTTCATAAGGGCCATAAGCTGAAGGAGACCCTTCTCCCATCACTAAACTTGCTGACTGAGAGTGGCCGCATCCACAGAGAGACCAGGAAGTTCCTCAGGTCAAAGGTCAGTACTGGGCTGAGGCAAATAAAATCCATAATGAAGAGATTAAGTATGAGCACTGTTGATGTATTTTGATGGCTTCGGTATCAGTGTATTATGTATTATGTATGTATTATGTATAGTGTGTGTTTGTGTGTGTGTATTCAGGTGCTGCCCCCACTGCGTGATGTGAAGAACAGGCCAGAAGTGGGCAATGCCCTGAGGAACAAGCTGGTCCGTTTAATGACACACATTGACACTGATGTCAAGAACTGTGCTGCTGAATTCCTCTTTGTTCTCTGCAAAGAGAGTGGTGAGGAAAATATCTTTTTGTTGGTTTGTTTCAATGTTGTTGATGTCTGTATGACTTTAATCCCATTGCTCACTATTACATCAACCATCTTGACTTATCAATTGTGCAGTTAGCTGATCACTGACCAGCACATGTAATGCTAAAATCTCTCCTAGAAATAAATTCAATCCAATCTAGAGGCTTTAGTGACCATAGAGATGTGTACATGTAAGAGGTTCTTCATAACACACTGCTGTTAAGATTTGATTTTGATATGGACAGTGTCTTTATCTATATACGTATATGGTCATGACTATAAATCTTTGCAAGTACAACTTGAACTATGACCTCAAGATTCAAAACATCAGAGATGTAGATCTGAGCTGGATGAGGTTGTGACTCTAACCAGTGCCATAATAACAGTAATGTATTTTCTGTCCAGTTTCAAGGTTCATTAAGTATACTGGATATGGAAATGCTGCAGGTCTGCTGGCCGCTAGAGGACTGCTTAGGGGAGGCAGAGACTCTGGGATCTACTCTGAAGACGAGGACTCTGAGACAGAGGAGTACAGAGAAGCCAAGGCCCAGTCAGTACCACCTCAACACTGCCACCTCAACTCTGATATGATGTCTAATGTAGTGTGTAGCACAAGAGTCTTTAAGGTTATAGAGTGTTTTACAGAAAGAACAAATAGTGAAACATTACATATAATTAAAGATTACAACAAATGCCATCAGTTAAGAAAAAGTCATTGGATAAAAGTGAGTTTTGAGAAGAGATTTAAAAGACACTGAGCTTTCCTGCTGAAGATATCCCAGCAGGGAGTTCCATAGCTGAGGGCTGGACAGTAAAGGCTAGATGAACTTTAGTGACCAGTCAGGATATGGGAACCATTAGAAGGGCCCTCAAGTGTTGATATAATTATCTGATTTGGTGACAGTTTTTGCACAAAAACTGGACAAAACACAGGATACATATGTGGTACTAGGCTTTATTGGGACATATAATTGAGTGTTATCCATGTAGCAATTGAAAGCAATACCATGGCTATCTAATTATTTTCCTAGGGTAGCATGTAAAAAGTAAAGAGGGGACCCAAAATAGACCCTTGGGGGACCCCAAACAATAGAGGAGCACAAGAGGAGGAGGTGTCTCCAAGCATTACAGAGAAAAACCTGATAGGAGCAGATAGAAGCTAAGCTAATTCAGAGCTACATCACTAATACCAATAAAATTCTCCAGACAAGGGTTAGAATGTAAATTGAATTGTAAATCCAGAGCTTCCCCATCAAGCTCCACCACCAGCTCTTTGTCTGTGCAACGACTGATTGATTTTTGTAACAGGACGTCATACTTTCCCAGTACCCTCCCATAAGATACAGTACCTGGAGGGACATGGTAGCATATGCAGATAGGATTGGCAATCTCTCATGTCCCCTTCTGTGTTCTTGGAAGATTGAATGGCTGCTCTGATGTTCCATAAGCAGGGTGAATTCTGCATTATTCCACCCAAATGTGAAGTTTGAAAGTTCCTTCTAGTAACCTGCTTTAGAGCTTTCTCAGAGAATCTTTGATCACAGCTGTGATCCACTGATAGTTGGATCACAGCTGACAGAAGCTGAGGTCCCTCTGGCTTTCTAAGACCTGTCTGCAGCTTCAGAAGTCAACTGGGCTAAATAAACCTGAAAAGACTTCTACCTCTTCACTTTGCTTGCACAAGCACGTGCAAAAATGTCCAGGGAGGAGTGAGGGACAGGGCCTCACGATTGGCTTTGCCAGTTCTCTGTCAGTACCAGGTGGTGATCAGCTGACTGCTCTTCTCTGTCTCAGTTGATCTTCAAGCAGGTACACTTAAGATTATGGAGTACATAGATACCTCATGCCAGAAAATGTTATTGCTCTGAAATCTTTCTACACTAGAGAGGTGATATTTCTAGATTCAGTTTCTCCTCCAGTCACATGTTGAGCTACTCAGTTTACAGTGACAACACAGCTGGCTTGAGAGCAGGGATAACACTGAATGACTCAAAATAAAACAAATGATTTTAATTGTTTGCAAAACCATCTCATCTCAGTATCCATCCAGTAGCTGCTTTGGAGCTTTCAATCATACCACCTCATTTCCTTCAGCAGAGTTCCCAGTTGTCATATGTTCAAATTTCCTTTTTTCCTGAGCCTTGTAAAATGGACATTATTGTTTTAGTTTCATGGTTTCCCAGGCCAAGAATTAGGTTTCAAACAAAGACATTTTGAAAAATGTAGCTGTTTTCTGTTCTTTTGATATTTCTCTTTCCCTCTCTTTTGTCTCCAGTATAAACCCAATAACAGGAGTTGTAGAAGAGGATCAGCCAAATCCCATGGAGGGAATGACAGAGGAGCAGAAAGAATATGAAGCTATGAAGCTGGTCAACATGTTCGACAAACTGTCAAGGTCAAAAAAAGTGGAACACACACAAACACAGTACATGTACACAGTACATTCTGCTGTCATTTGTAATTCATTTCAGTTCACAATAGAAAACCTTATAATGGTTACTTTTAAATTATCAGTATACAACAAAACTGAGAACAAACCTGTACAATTTCACTGAAATGTTATATAATTCAACTCTATCATCTTAAAATAATTGTATTATTTTACGAGTGTAGGGTATTTCATGTTATATAAGACACCACACACAATTCACTATTTACACGGCCTTGCATTGAAAAATAGATGGATAAGTGTTGAGCCCTGATCAGGGCAAAGGACACTGCATGAAGTCAGTCTCTACAGACTGCGTCTAAAAAAAGCATTGCTCACAAAAGTGCAAGATTAAGCTTTGCCAAAGAACATGAAAATTGGCCTAATGAACACTGGCAGGACATTCTTTGGTCAAATAAAACCAGAATAAACTTTTTTGGATCACATGGCGTCCAGCATGTTACAGACACTGTTCCGTCTGCATTCACACATGCACTCATTATTGCATTTTAACCATTTCTCTGCAGGACCAATGTGATCCAGCCCATGCAGCTCGGTATGGACGGGAAGATGAGAGAGATGACTCCAGAGGATCTGCACAAACTGACCCACAATCCTTTGTTCCAGCCAGAAGAGCCAGCTGACTCAGACAATGAAGATGAAGCTTAGTAAACACAGAATTATAAAAAATGGTAAAGGCAGAAACAGATTTTAAACCCTGTGGCAGTCCTGGTAGATCTGTCTCATTATTTTAAATATTCACATGCCACATGGTCCAACCTGTTCCTGTTTGTTCATTCTGATGGGCTGTGAGTTGTGGAAAGCTGGGATTAGTTTAGTCAGAGTAAAGACTGCATAGAGTACATGGGAAACAGCTTGAAGGATTATATGACTGGCTTTATATGTGCTATCCTGTCAACTAGAAATCACCAGTGTTTTATTGCTGACCATTTTCCAAAGACAATCACTAGTTTTCGTCTAGATGAGTTTTCTTCCACCCAGACATTTGTTTTAATTCATTTCAGTGCGCTGTGAAAACCAACTTGGCTTATGGGTGGTATGGCAGCACTATAACAACACCACATTCAATTCAAATCTTTCACTTCTTTGCATAAGAGCACCAAATCTGCATAAACAGGAACATTACCAATAGGCTTGGCTATAGAATTGTTTTAAGGTTGAGATGCAACTTTGTTCCTCAGTCAACTAAAGATTTGTGGCTAATGTTAGCTTTGGTGGCCTCAGGGGGAAACACATATCAAAAAGTGGTGAAGGAAATTCTGGTCCCCGAGACTTAAAATGATTGGATCATAAAACAGGTCTAATACCAAAATAAATTAACTTTGAAATTATAGATTTCTTCACTGATGATTTTCCTCAAAAGATACAAACTTTTGTCATGTTGCAGCCTTATGTTAAAATAATATTAATGAACTAAATACTCATCAATCAATACAACATAATGACCAAGTGAAAACAAAATTTTAGAAGTTTTTGCAAATTTATTAAAAAGGGAAAAACTGAAAAATCACATTAGTATTCAGACTGTTTGCTGTGACACTTGAAATTTAGCTCAGGTTCATCCCATTTCTCTGGATCATCTTTGAGATGTTTCTCCACCTTGATTGGAGTCCAGCTGTGTTAAATTCAATTGATTGAATTTGAAAAGGCACACACCTGTCTCACAGCTGACAATGCCATGAGGTCAAAGGAACTGCCTTCAGAGCTCAGAGACAGGGTTGTGTCGAGGCACAGATCTGGAGAAGGCTACAAAAAACCTCTGCTGCTTTGAAGGTTCCTAAGAGCACAGTGGGCTCTTTGATTCTTACACGGAAAACGTGTGTAACAACTAGGACTCTTCCTAGAGCTGGTCGTCCAGCCAAACAAAGCAATTAGGAGAGAAGGGCCTTGGTAACAGAGCTGACTAAGAACCTGATGGTCACTCTCTCTGAGCTCTGGCATCCTGTGTGGAGATGGAAGAAAGTTCCAGTTCCAATTTCTAAAATTCTGCTTTTGCTTTGTCATTATAGTTTATGGAGTGTAGACTGATGAGAGGACAAAATTGTTGTTGTTGTTGTTTTTAAAATGTTCTCTTTAGCATAAGGCTGAAACATGACAAAATGTGAAAAAAGTAGAGGGGTCTGAATATTTTCTGAATACATTGTACTGAGCGCTGTGGCCATTTTGTTGACCGTTCCTGGCTCCAAATAATCAGCACCTCTCTGACACAAAACCTGAACCTCCAACACACACAAGTGCGGCGTGTTTGTATGGTTCAGGGTTATTTATTTGAATGGGCCTTTGTGACCAACATGCTAATGATCAAACAGTCACAGTGTGAAATGATAGCATGCAGACTGCAAAACACAAACTACAAACACAACAACTAGCTGGGTTCACCCAGCACCTCCTACCTGAGATTCAAACCACTGACAACATGTTATTCCAATAGTCTTGATTTGATTTGTTGAGGTTCTGAGGTCCTCACTAATGAGACTTCTGCCACCACCTCAAAGCACAAAGGTGAATGTAATTTGGTTTGTAATGAGTAAAGTTTTGAAAATGACATTTAAAAAACTTAACAGTCCCATGACTTTTCACAAACAACATCCCAGTCAGTGTTACTCAGGATAATCTACAGACCTCACTGTGTTCACAGTGGAAAGTCTTTGTTTGAAATGAAACTCTGTACATTTTTACACAGGGTTGGAGCTTTTTGTGATCAGATGAAGACGTGTCATTTCTTCTTTTCATGAGAGCAGAGGAGACTGTGTGAAAGTTAGCCAAAGAGATGTTCAGTTTGTGACGATGGAATCAACTGTGTTTCTGAAAGAAAAAAACAAAACAATGAATTTTAGATGCCTGTTGTTTTTCATAAAGCCCTTCAGAGGTTTATTTTTAGAAGTCAAATGTGAAACTGCTGACAGATAAATTATAATTTTAGACTGAAGATGAAATATTCTTACGCTAAGAGAGAGTCTGTAATATGACGCACACTATATATTAAATGTATTCTCCTTTATATTGTTATTGTATAGTTGCCTGCTATCATGGACTGTAATATACATTAAGTGTGTTTAAATGACTTGAAATGAATTGTCTTGTCTTATTTTTGATGCCACAAACCAGGTCACATATGGAGAATTTGTGCCACTTTGATTGCTGTGAACAACTGACTCCCTGGAACTTTTTATCTTTTGTATTTGTCTATATTGATTTTGTGGAGTTAGTCTGTTGCCACATTACCAACATTTTGCATACAAATATGCACCACTGACAGTTTGTGTAAGACCTTTCACTTTCACATAGTTTCCCCTTCCAAGTAAGTGGATAATACAATTTTAACTGTGGACTGTCACAGACTGTATTGTGGGACTCGGTGGTGTCCTCTGGGCTCACATCTATAGTGGCCCTGGGGTGCAGAGCATTGGACAGAACACAATAAAAAAAACTTTACTCATCAACAAAACAGAAAATGCAGGAACACATCAGAAAATACAGAACACAACCACATTATAAGGAACATGATGGCAAGTACAAAAACAACAAACAGCATTCAAAAAAAAAAAAGAAAGAAAACAGATCAAATAATTTCCAAAACTGGCCAGAAAAACTGCTGAACACAGAAACAACGCCTGCAGATGCCTTGTAGCTCCACACTAAGAGCAAGGAAGAACAAACTTATTTAGGTTTTCCTCTGGCAAGTAGACAAAGCTCAGTGAGAACACCTATTTGACTCAGCCCTTTATGACTGCAGGAATAGTTAACTGGTAAATGGCCAAAAAAAAAAAAAAAGATGAGTGTATATATGTTATATAGTTAATTTGTTCATTGCATTTGGTGATAGAAAGTCAACTCACTGGTGATTGTTGCAGAAAATTCAAAGGCATGATTGTCTCAGTACTCTAGCATGGCCTCTGATTCCAAAGAGTCCTTTGCAGGGATTGAGGATATGCTGTTTAGATGGCTCCAAAAAGAGGAGCTAATCACAGCAGCAGTGCAGAAAGTGGTTGATGTGGAAAAAAAGAATATTGCAAAACCAGCTATAGCACAACAGACTCAGAAGTGCCAATGTTTCACACTGTTTCAATGTGTAAGATTTGACCAGTATGTATGGGCTAGATTTTGTATCTTACACCTGCAGTAGTCTTAAATTATCATCCCACTGTATTTAACTGTTCCCCTCCACAGCACATGAGCCCAGTTCTGATCCACCAGCTGGGAGCTGCCTCACTGCTCTTTGACACAACAGATGAAAAAAAAAGAACTTTAATGATTCCAGTGGGAGATAGGAGGGAAGAAATAGAGCATAATTAAGAATAAAAAAGGAAATCATCATGTGTGGACACTGAGCAGTTGTAGAACATTCTGTGACACTGATACTGTGAATGAAAACAAGCTATTTCAAAATACAAAAAAAAAAAAATGTGTGTACGAATGTAAGAAAGAATATGAGGACACATATGAGAATTTGCAACTGCTAACCTCAGAGCAATTTTCTGTTTCTCTGAGACTCTCCTATACAGCTCCTCTGCAAACTGTCCCATACTGACTTCCAACAATAACTCCCCCCAGCTCAGCACTGTCTCAGTTTGCATACCATTACTTTTTCAACTTTTCATCCTTTTATTAGATTGTCTCAGTCCTTTCACTACAGCTCCCTCATCCCTGCCCCTCATCTGGACGACTACGTCTAAAATCTACATTTATCAGCACTGTGAAAAAACAATGCACCTCTGGATGGATGACTGTGAGAGATTAGTTATTTTCTTTAGTTGGTGCTGGTCAGTTTTCAGGAGGTGGGTAATGTCAGTTGCTGTTTACACTGGTTCACTCATACGTGCTGATTTAAACAACATTACAAAATACCAATCAGAGACAAAGGACAATTGAAGAACAAATTAAGAAAGACAATTGATAAACATAATTCTGATAAGAATGATTATTGATTAATGTATTAATGATGTTCATGTTTTTGATATCAGCTCTCCGTGGCATCTCTTATGTAAATGAGGCATTTTAATGTTTGAGGGAACATAAAAAACATATGTATCATATGCTTACAAATTAGCTGGTTAGCATCTAGAGTAACTGAATATGACATATGGATGAATGAACTGTGCTCTGAATACGATGAAAAGATATTTTGAGAATCCTGCTGTTTCTGGTTTGATATCAAGGGACTAACTGTGAATTGCCAATAAAAACTCAGTAATTACTTGAGTATTGAGGTAAAAAATATAATATTCTTACCAGAGTCTCCAAGCTTTATGTAAGAATTATAGGAACTTTACAAGACTCCTAAATAGAGAGAGAAGACATTAAACAAGAGAACCAAAATAAAGAGAATACAAATTTATGACACAACTCAATCAACTCTTTAATAATTATTAACAAGTATAGGTATGGATTTACACTCTGTTCATAACTTTGTTTTTGTTTGCTTTATGTATTTTTGTACATATTCTGTGCGTGCAAGGCAAATAAACATGACGGTAGAAAATAAACTCTACCCCAGGATGAGACGGAGGCTCAGGTCGCTGACAGCAGAGGGAGCTGAACTGAGGTCTGCTCTCACAAAACACACACCACTCTTTACTACCACCCTGAGAGTTTGATAGACTGGATACACTCATGTTGTTATCTCACACAATATCTGATCATACTGTATATTGGTCCTTTATTAGGATCTTATCTGGTCCTCCTGCGATATGATGGACATGATGGTTACACCGATCAGATACAACATTAAAACCAATTACTGGTATACATTCAGTTTATATCTACACACACACACACACACACACACACACATATATATATATATATATATATATATATGAGTGTGTGTGTGTGTGTACACACACACACAGTATATATAGATATATACTAAACAGGTAACTGGTTTTTATGTGGTTTAATCAATGTGGCAGATCAGTGTATATGGTTGTCTAATGGAATGAGTGAACCTGAATTCGATATGTGACATTAACTGAATGTCACATTCTGGTGGGATTTCACAGAAATATGCAGAAACATGCAGAGTTTTAGTGTCCCATGTGTAAATCTGAAGGTTCTAAAAGGCTTAATGTGAAAACATATTGACAAGGCAAAATCAATACTCTAAGAATAAAATTTTGAACATTTTTCCACATGGATGGCATGATGGGACTTGTAATAAATAGTGTAAAGGAAATGGATTTGAAATCATGGTCAGTATAATAAAAATCAAAATAACCAGAAAATTTAGTTAATTTTTGAATTGTACATGTTTTTACAAGATGTTGGGAGCCACACAAAAGCTTATATTTTATGTAGATTAATTTAAGCCTGGCTTCAGACCTCCAAGTTGCCACCCACTTCACTGAGTGATTCAAAGGTCTGCTGCTGTGCTTCTGAGTGGATGTTTCCAGTCAAAGCCTTTGTGAGCAGAACTTCAGTTGGCATAATCAAGCACTCAAAGAGACAGAATCGGGACACATATAGTGACAAATGAGGATGATGAGCGACGTAGCTACTGAATCTACTGTAAATGGATTGACTGAAATAACAGCCCTAAAATGAATACCCTGCACTGAGGTTGTTTCTTGAAAAGCAAGGTATTATCACTCTTTCACCTGTTGGTTTTGAGTTTATCGGCTGGTCCATCTAGTACGTGAGGAAATGGAATTCAAAGCATAATGGTGTTTTCCTCCTTGATGGTTTTAACAGAGGTTAAAGTCAAACAAACAGAGGCTGGAGTTGACAGTGACATTGCTCACTGTATACTGAATACTCACTGTGAACTACTAAGGTCCTGCAGCGATGTTATCATCGAGCACTGTTCACCATACTGAAAGAGTGAATCAGTGGACCAAGTGGGAATTACTGCCTTGTATGTATGCCAAACAGCAGTAAAATGCATCCATGCTGGTGACAGCTGGATATAGTGACCTGGTGAAGACACTGCCAAAGTAATGAAAAAAAGAAATAACAACTACATTATGAAAAAAATGAGCGCTGCTGATGGGTCCGCTCCTTGTATATGATTGCATAGCGTAAGTTACAAAAACGCCAGTACAATATCATTTATGGCATAATTATAATCATATATGGATCAGTGAAGACTGTTGCGAGTATGATAACCATTAAATACAACTCACTATATAAACAATGATCATGACAAAGCCTTGTGAACGCTGTGAGCTTTCAGCTTTAAACCAGTGATGGACCATAGTAACTTTCTGTTATCTCCCTGAGCACAGCACTTTTCTCTGTAGATTTCCATAAATCTCACTGATGTTTATTGAAAGGAATTCGAAGATTAACTATGGGTTTGGTACTGCACTTTGGTACTGGTTTTATCTCATGGGAAACTAGCTACCTCAGCAGTCAGTAATGCATATTTATGCTAGCAGGACAGCTTATTTTCTGCCTGCCAGTGTGGTAGCTGTTAGAGACTGCGATGTAAACTGCAGGACCTCAATAGTAACAGTAAATAGTTGAATGAACACACTTGACATGTTGCAAAACAGATGACTTTGATTGATATTATATAACTCAGCTTCTGTTTTGACTGAAAATGACAGTGAGTGGATGATGTCACAGTGATTGGTTTGGAGCAAACAAAGAAAAAAAAAAAAAAAAAAAAAAAAAATCCTCCCTTCCAAACAGCTAATAACAGCCAGTGTGAGACTGAATAGCAAATGGCAGCTCAATCTGAATTCAGGCTAATGACAAAAAATAAGCAGAAAGGGAATTAAAAGTAAAACATCATGCAATCAAAATTTTGACTTATTACAATTAAAACATTTACCAATTAAAAATAAATGGGAACAAATGACCATACTGTGTCTTACTGTAGATTAATCATTTGAATGTAAGTTACAGTGAAACAGTAGTTGAAGAAAACTTTTTCCTGAAACATGGTTATCTTCTGGAATTGAAAAAAAATTTAAAAAAATAAGGCAAAGTGAAAAGACATAAATTACATCATGGAGCTATGGAATTATAATGATCACATCTATGGAAGTAAGCAGGTGATATAAATGTGTATTTGACATGATGTGATGAAAGCTAACATGATGAACTACACACATATATGTGTTCTTAAATGTGCCATCCTTTTGTGGAGAGGCATACAATAAAGTTTTCACATCCACCCAGCTCTTACCATTTCACTCTTCTAGCTGATGCTAGCTGTGTCCCATTTCAGACTCCTTGTCTGCCTTGGAAGGACTCCACTCACACTGAGTCTTAGAGAGAGATGTGTGAGGACTGAATGCAGAGTGAGTGTTAGAGCTGGCACAGTTGCATATTACTCAATGCAAAGATGCGAGTGGATGTAGATTTGCCCTGGGTGGTGTGAATTGAGGCTGAGAGTTAAACAAGTTAAACAAATCAACTTGAGTGAAAAATCCCTGTTTATCCTGCAGCTTTATGACTTCATTTTGTCAGTGTATGCAGATGAGAAAATAGTGAGTGGAGCAAAATAACACAAATTAGTCCGTTACTGACATCAGTCAGAGGATGAGTTGTTGACACAAACAGACGAACTCTGAATATGCACGGTTGGTGTGTATGTCGCTAACTAGCTACAGCCAACCTCTGTATATTTGCTGTTTGGGGTAAATAAGCACAGACTGCAAAAACAACCCAGCTGTCAAAATTGGATGAATCTGGAAGCCTCACACAAACAAAACCAGATGCCATGATTGGCTCCTCCTTATCAACTCATGGAGTAGAAAAACAAGTTGTCAGCAATTGAAGATTGTTAAGTTGTCTTGGAACTTTCAAAAGTTTTGTTGTTCTGGGCTCGTTACCAAACCACTGGATGGTTTATGCAGTCTGTCACCTGCAGAGTTGTTAGCTGTAAGCTGGCAATAAAAAATAGCACCAACCGTGTGTACTAAATAATATTCATTTTTCCGTCTTTCAAAGAGAACACCCCTGACATGGGACACAGCAGCTGTTTTCTACAGGAGGGTACAACTCAGGTACCCCTCAGTACCCTCCCAGTTCCTGATCTCAGTGATGTCACAGACCCCTCCCTCCTCTATCTCCCACGTGTGTCTTTTTCTCCTCAGGTAAGCCAGTCTGTGTGTGTTATTCAGACAGAGGGGGCTCAGTTCTTTGGTCTGCTGGCTCTGCCTTCACTGTGTGCTGTTTAGAGATCACCTCTCCTCTCTCTTGTGTGCTGTTTCTTGGATCCATTGTGGCTGGCACTGTGCCGGGACTCTTCTTCTTGTGGGACAGGGGACTCACTTGGGGGTTTTCTGGGGACTCAGATGCAGCTGGGATTGTGCAGGGAGTCTTGTCTTGGGGTGATGGGGACACGAGCAGTTTTTCTAGAGTTGTGCTGGGGCTCCTTTTCTGGGATGTGGGGGTTACAGGAGGCTTTTCCAGGGTTTGGGATAGTGCTGGAGGCCTCTCCAGGGTGGATGAAGCTTTGTCAAGGGCTGCAGCTGGACTGAAGAGTCGGGACACTGATGCTGCTTGTTGGGCCTGAGTTGTGGAGGAAGGACAACCTAAACCTGGGGCCTCTTGCTCTCCTGGAGAGGGGTACTTGGCTCCAGTTGCAGTTCCTCCACAGCCCATCCTTCCTTTCCCTGCCTTCAGCTCTTCCTTCTGGACAGCGTCCTTCTTCTCTTCAGGTGTCTCTTTACCTGTGTCTCTGGCTGGGTGAATGAAAGACATTGAGACCAATGGAAGAATATTTTTAGAAAAACGAAAAACGAAAGGAAGTTATGAGCATAACTGACAAACACCTTTCTCACCGTCCAGAGCTCTTTGTGCTTCCTCCCCACTGGATGGATCCTCGGTGCAGGTGGGCAGGTCCCCCCTGTTTTCACGGAAACGGATGGGCGACCGCTGTAACACTGCCTTCAGCTCTGAGAGAGATGCAGAAAGAGACAGAGAGGCTTCAGAATTATTAGAGACCAAGAGTTAATCTTACATTTTCCATGTGTGTGGAAACAAACTCTAAATGGCAACCATACATTACAAGATATTTGTCTTTGACTAAAGATCTGGATACAGATGCATACAGATACAACATACATAAACACACAATGCATGGACATAATAAAACAATCAGTGCATAAGTATGTATTTTGGATTAAAACACACTTGTACATTGAGTATGTTAAAATGTCATGATGCCCTGGACACAGTGGACCACTGCACAAGAAGAACTGCTCATCCTTGTGGTTTGAATATTTAAAGCTGTGTTAATCCAGTATTTATATATTAACAAAAGTTGAATCAGCTAATAATCAAACAGCAGCAGGTGGAGATGCAGTGGTAAACTGGGAAAAAACAGGACAGAACCTTTTCTATGTTGAAATTAGCTGTTACTAGCTACATGAAAAATGTCTTTTAGGCAACTCATTCCCACGAAATTATTTTTCAGATGTTCCTCTGCTAGGGGAAGAGGTAGGTGCAGTGGTAGGTGCTGTCGCCTCACAACAAGAAGGTTGTGGGTTTGAGCTACAGTTCACCCAGGGCCTTTCTGTGTGGAGTTTGCATGATCCCCCTGTGCCTGTGTGGGTTCTCTCCGGCTTCCTCCCACAGTCCAAAGACATGCTGGTTACCTGGTGACTCTAATTAGGTGTGATGTGATGTTGTTTGACTATATATGTCAGCCCTGTGATGGACTGGTGATCCATACAGGGTGTACCCTGCCCCTCGCCCAGTGTCAGCTGTGATAGGCTCCAGCCCCCCCCCCCCCCAGCCCATAAGGATAGGCAGTATAGATAATGGATGGATGGATGGAACACATTACCGTTCATCTCCTGCAACAACTCTGTGGCACAACAATACTGCATATTACTGTACTTTCCTTACTACTTTCCTGATCATCATGTGAAAGTTAAAGCTGAGCGTTGGCCCATCATCAGCCCACACAATGTCATGTTGTAGGATCTTACGAGTAATTATTGGTTTTAAATTCCTTATATTTCAAGTCTTCATCAAACACTAACTAAGCCTCACCTTGTGTCATGGCCAGAGCGTCCTCATGGACGGACACAGCTCTGCGTTGTGGAAGGGGCTTCATGTGTTGGCGTGTCTTAGGAAGACTCTCTGAAAGTATGCAAATGCACACACACACACACACACACACACACACACACACACACACACACACATATATAGACTATATTGTAACATTGTTGCAAATGATATGTAAATTTATCTATTTTTTTATTATTATTTTGGGGGGCTTTCTCAGCCTTTATTAGATAGTGACAGTGGAGAGAGACAGGAAACTGGGGAAAGAGCAGGGGAGAGACATGCAGCAAAGGGTCGGCCCAGCTGCTCAGGGCTTGTGTCCATTCGGTCACCGGGTCGCCCCAAATGTTATCCATCTCTACAATGTCGTCTCTTCTTCAGTGCTTTCACAATATTTCACACCTTTAGTATATGTAATATTGATGACTGTCATGTTACAGCTGTCTCACTCAGATCCTCCTTCTATATACACACCACACTGACTAGACCACACCTGATTCTCATAACCTCTGAATAATATGTCAGCCAAACCTAATTTGGAGGAAATATTTGATTTTAATGAGATCAGTAAGACGTACCGTCTGTCACTGATTGTGCTTTCTCAGAGCGATCCTGTGCACTGGGACCCCTCCATGGAGAAGGAGCTGGAGGAAGCAACTCTTTCCTGGGGGACAGAGCTGAGGCTGCACCCTGGGGACCCTCCTGGCTTCCATTCTAGGGATGAAAATCATAAGGTTCTCAGTGGGGTGTGATGTAAACAATATGACTGCTATGTCATTACTGATTTGAGCATACAGAGACACAGAATAATTGTACCAATGAATGGTGATATTAAATAATGTTATTTATTAACTCCAGTTAGCTAAAATGACAGCTGTAGTTTTGTTGCATTGTGTTGTGTATGACATTTAATCTACTATCCATGATATAAATGAGTTGGAAAAATGTCAGAATCAGCTCCGAGGTGTACCTAATAAACTGGCAACTATGTCTGTTTAATTATATTTGATCATTTCAAGACAAAAAAAGGAGGAAACAGACACATTTATTGTTTCTCCCACAAAACCCTGAAACAGCAGTTATTGTGTAGCAGTTCCTCTGTATATCATATTACCGAGAACTGCATAATCATACTGATTTTTTTGTTAGATTACATTCTTACATGTTCATGATCTTTGAAATGTTCTTCTCCATGGCGTTATTCTTTTAAAACAAATAACTTTATTTTTTTATTTTTTATTTTTATTATTTTCCCAGCAGCAAAGAGGGAATGCTGTGGTACCTGTGCTGTACTCTCCCCTGGCCTGCCATCATGTGTGTGTGCTCTGAGCTGGACTCTTTCTGCTGAGCTGCTGGATGGAGGAGCAGAGGACGCATGAACTCCTCCCCCCGCAGGAGCAGTTGGGGTGGGCAGGGGAGGTTTGGCTGCAACGGCAGGTTTGGGTGGCAGGGGGCCAATGGGGCGCTCAGGGAGGGCGGGTTTCGGGTGAAGGGGAGGGTCTGGTCGAGTGGGGTCCAGTGCTCTAATAGGATGCCTCGGGTCTGCTGGAAACAGAGGGTGAGAGATACAGCAAGTGACTTGTAGCTACTCTGTGAGTGACACAGGCTGATCCAATCAGTGAATCCGAGTTGGACAGATGTTCAGGCAGATGCAGAATACAAAACCATGGCACTGCAGCAGAGACCCTCATGTAGTTTCTCATCACAAGCCTGGAGACATCAGGAAGGCTGTGCTACACAACACACTGCAACATCACACAGCTCAGGCCAGGGGCCATGTTGATGATGTCATTCTCTCTTTCCTATGTTGCACTTGCGTTGCTTCTGGTAATTCTGATGCAACAATGTATTGTATATTACAGAGACCAAAAACAAACATGAAAACCTAGAATTATGAAGTTATATGGTTTATGCATTGTGCATTGTAATGCTGTACACACAAGTATCCTGAATATGTGCTCTTTATGTTTTACTGTTATACATCTTTTATGGTAACCATGCAGACAGGTTAAAGCATTATTGCTAACAGAATATAAATGGTTTTTATCCCTGAACCTCTTAAGACTTACAGAATAACTCTAGTCATATTGTCAACAAACCCCATGAAAAGACCAGTACCATCAATGTGTCAGTCTGTCTCCCAGTACTCTCTGATGTCACTATTCTGTCTGTGGCTCTCAGCTCCAAGCCCACTAGTTCCTACTGAAAACTTAAATATTTGAGAACACTTCAACCATTTTTAGTTTCATTGTTTAAAAGGTTCAGTAATTTCCTAAAACAGGTGGCCACCGTAGTGTTTAACAGACGGGGGAAACACATTTGGTGCTATAGTAAGTATTTCCAGTAGCAGGACAGTGTATGTGGAATTGAGTCAAAATAAACTACAGTGTGTGTTTTTGTGATAATGAAGTAATGTGTCACCCTGTGCTACAGCGTGGTTCATTGATGTGTTTTTTAAACACTTTTGGACAACAATGGAGCTCTATGGCACATAGGAATAAGAAATATCAGGCTTTGGATGCATGCACGCACACAGACACACACACACACAGACACAGACACACACACACACACACACACACACACACACACACACACACACACTCCTACCTACTTGTTAGTAGGATCAACTCACCATTGGTTTGACTCTGCACATGGGACTACTGTTATTATTTTGATTTAGAAATGGTTGTAGATAACACTGATACCTGATGAAGTGGACATGGTTCTGGGCTTCATGTATGTGGGCGGAGGTTCAGGTTTGTCCAGGATAGCACCTGAGGGACAGAATATTATACAGCTGAGAGGCAAGTTTAATCTAAGCCGTGCATGTAATGAATTGAATATAAACACTGGGCTCAGCTGAAGTAATTCTAATTAAGTCTCACAGCTATAGGTGGTAGGCCTCCAAACAGAATCTGGTGATGATAACTCTCTTAAGGAATTTTATCTTTCACCATTGCATCATCAGCATCAGCATTAGTTTGAAAACAGAATGAATCCACACATATGTGGATTATACGGTTCATACGGAGTGTAATTACTGAAGAAAAAGAAAATAGACAAATCCAAAGGTACTGTCAGTCCAGGTATGGAGAGGGGTATAAAATACATGACATTAAATGACTGATGTGTTTATAATGAAGACACCATATACAAAAACACACACACTTACCTTCAGAGTTGGCCTTTCTCAGCTCCTCATCTTTATTCTACAAAAAACACATTGGACAATATTAAACTACCACAACATTTGATGAATAGAACAAAAAGTCATTTACTACAAAGGACAGATTAAAGGATCATTCTGGTTTATTACAACTTGGATCTAATGAGTGTTGTTTAGTCCGTCCTTCCTGTCAGATATGATACCATTGTACTTACCAAGCTAATTGCTGGGATCTGGGAACATGGTGAAATCACCACTAGTCAGATAATCAGACAGGTTGGAAACAGTCTATTCAGATTATATAAACTGAAAGTGAGTGCACTTCAGATGTTGGTGATAATCTCTCACTACACAGAAAAACTGGGCTCACACAGCTGCAGCAAGTAAAGTAGTCAAAGTTGAAACACAAAGTTAATCTCTAAACTGTGATGGATGTTTACAACAGACAGTTTGGGTACTAACTTCACCTTTGTTTCCTTGTTCAAGTAAATTTTTTGAATCAAATATATGTGTCTTTGGGACAGCACGTGCTAGTTTTAATTTCTACCACAATGTGAGCTGCTGCACATGCAGCACATAATGTGTGTACATTACAGTGTCACCCCTGTTGTTAAATGTACACAACCTCAGTTCATTGAGAACTGGCCAAACACCCTAATAACTTGTCAGTTATTTAACATACACATAACACATATTCAGGACACGTATGTCTCTCAGTAATAGGAGGCTACATCACATCTTTATGATGTGATTTAACCTCCTACTTTTCAAGTAACACGCATATTTTAGAAAAATAAAAATAAAGACAAGCAACACTTTTTGAATTATTTATATTTAAGAAAAAACTCAAACCAGCATGGTCTAATCCTGGTAAAAAACAGCCAGTGGGGTGTGTGTACAGACACTCACACCCATCCTACCTGACTTGTCTTGGTGTCAGCAGGAGGAGTTTTGGCCACGCCCATTCTGTGCAGCATCACCTGGAGCCTCTGTTCAAAGCTAGGTGTGCTCTCAGATGCATGTTTCTGGAAGACAGTGCACGGACATTTAGAAAATTAAATGTAAACACACACACACACACACACACACACACTGTAGCTGTAGTGGTGTTCCTGATGTATTTATGTTAAATAAATGAGAATTTGTGTGAATTTCAGCGCAAAATTTAAACACCATCATTTTGCTACAATAATATCAGAAATGTAAACCAAACAGATGGAAATATCAACATCATATAAACCCAACAGAGAAACGCTGGTAGCTGACAGATGCTGTGCAGTCCTGTTAAAGGACCTGCAACACTCTTCACTGCTGCCAGGATTCTAAACGTCTCCAGCAGCCACAGTTTGAGCTTCTGCTGACAGATGCACTCGCATTCACTTACAGATAAGTTCTTAGCTCCTGTTACATCTCTTATCTCCTGACTCTATCAATTTGTGCAAGAATCTGATTAGGAGCCTGTTCAATCCTCAGTCTAGACTAGCACAGTGGTTTCCATGTTGTAGCCCTTTTACTATTAATGAGTTGTACTAATGACACCTTACATTCATATGAACAATTCCAAAACATTGGTTTCTGAATGTGTTTCCTGCCCTCAGACCAGTCATGTGACTATAGTAGTACTGGGTTCTAAAATGACTGTACACTCAACCCATAATAATAATAAAAAAGTATCATGTATTGGCACTGACAAGGGCATTTAATCAATAATAATCAATATTATTAAATAAAACAATGATTTCATCAGCACAGCCAGGAATAACTTTCTGGAAATAGAGACAAATAAATAAAATCAGTATAATGCACATTTCCACAATAAGAGTCATATCATCCTCATCCTACTCTGCTGCTCTGACTTTTACAGCCCTGCACACCCCCTAATGTGCTTTTAGCTAATTTGGAGGATTAGACGTCTGCACAGGTTGACAGTGGGCAAAAACAATGCTGCAACAACGCTAACAGGAGAGCCAGGGGGATGTCAGTCTGTACACATCCAAACAGACCTGAAGCTACAGACAGATGCAAAATTTACTGTGGTGGAGCTAAAAGCAGTGGGGACAGAAAATATTGTGGATACGGTTGTACACATAAACTGCAGGAGCTAGTATAGCTAGCATCCTGGCTAGCATTATCAAATATTTTAGTGACGTTAATCTCTATCACTGTCAATGTGCTCACTACAGACACTTAGCAATTACCCCTGCTTCCATGCTGCTTGTATTATTGTGGTATAATGAGATTTTCCTGAATGAGGGGTTAGTCCCATCACCTCTCTCAAACTGGCTGGACACTGGAGAGTTCCTTGAACTATCTGAACACAAGCAAAGGAGGGGAGTCGGTTTAAAACTGGAAGTGGATGTGTCTTTCCCCTTTTGACACAGAAATGAACAGGAACTTTGGTCAGGCTGCACCATGAGAAAAGCTCTTACCAGCTAAAATAATGAGCTGGAGGTGTTGAATTTCATCAATGGTATGGAAAAATAGAAAAGCAACAAGCAACTGCAATTAATTAGTCTTTGAAAATCGTATTTCTGTTAAGAGGAGCAAGCATGACTGTGTTGTTCTGCTGGTGGTATTAGTGAAGTTGAGTAAAGTCACTATGACAACAAGCAAACATGGAGGAAGTGTTGAGGTTACATTATCAGAATCAACAACTCATGGGCTAATCAGAGAGCAGGAAGAGGTCGTTCTATGCTAAAAAATACATAGAAAACTGGAGCATAGAAATACAGGTCTGTCTCTAATACAAGCCTAATACAAGTCTTGTGGTGTTTAAGAATTCAGTTTTCTGTTTGTTGGTGTTTCATCCATCCGTCCCCTCCCCCCATCAGATAATCTGACTGTGTGTGTTCAGTGTAGTGTCACACTGACCTTGCTCTGTGAGTTATCCTTGTCTTCAGGCTCCAATCCGGTCAGCAGTATGAGACTCTGGCTCTTGCCTTCTCTCAGTGACCTTTTGGTCACCTTCAGTCTCCTCTCTCCATAAGGAGTCCCCCCCAACTTCATCTCCTTCATCAGCACACCGCTCATCTCCTGCTCAGTTAGGGGGGAAGTGACCACTGGACTGGGGGTGCGAACCACCTTTTCTTCCAGGTTGGAAAGCGTAGCAGACATGAGGTCAGGGCTTGTGGCGATGGTGGGGTAAGAGGGAGCAGTCTCACTGGGAGGCGTTGTCATGGTTAACGTATTGGCAGGCGCCATCACTTCCCTCGCATCGCCTGCAAGACGGTGGCCGGTGGCAACGGTTCCTTCTGTGGTGGCGGCATCATTAGAAATGTTAGCATCCTCCACTGACCTTGCCCCTCTCTCCTTCTCTCTCTCCTTGTCCCTCTCCCTCTCTCTCTCCCTTTCTTTGGCCTCACGGAGGGGTCGAATAAGGTCTGCAATGGAGGTCCTTTTGACCTTCACCCCCTCTCCTCCTCCTCCCTCTCCCCCTCCTGCCTTGGGTGCTCGGCCGGCTCGAGCCCTCTTGAAGGCAAAGAAGTCGCCAAACTTTTTCTTGATGTTTTTGGTGGGAAGTGTGGTGGTGGTGACAGAAGAGGGGGCGGGGGGAGTGGAGGATGTAGAGAGGGGTGGAACATCAGTGGATGTAAAAGATGTGTCAGTAAATGGGACAGAGGGAGAGGTGACAGTGGTGGTGGTAGAAGAGGTGATATTCTCAGACGAAGAGGAAAAGGGGGTTGAGGCAGAGGGGGTGGAGCTTGACTCTGAGGGAGTGGCTTGGGCAGGGTTTGACTCCTCCCACTGGCCTTTTCTGCAGCAGGGAGACAGCAGAAAGAGCAACAAACAAGAAGAGACACTCAGTACTACAACTACTGCTACAGGACTCAAGACACATGCTCAGTTAAGGTACACAACTAGACATCATGCAAACAGCACACAGAGCAAGGACGCCTCTCAGTTATTACTATGCTCCACCAGAGGCCTGGTATGGCAGTGTTGGTCAGTCTGTCAGTAAGCTCAAAACTTTGGTCCAGAACAGGTTATCTAGATGACTATAGGCTTGATTACCATGAAATCTGGTCTTGACGTTAATTGTCCCCTAATTATTTTGATTATCCCCTGACCTTACAGGTAGCACTACTGTCAGGTCAATATTTCTGCAACAAGAAGTTCCTCAAAAAGTAATTTGCTTGAATGAGACCTAATATCTTGGTTCACCCAGAATCTTGCCTGCAGCTCCACCACAAGGCAAAAATGTAAACTCTGCATGCATGACATCTCTAAATCTAAAAGCAGACAGCCACGATATTTGCAGAGCTCATTCAGTTTTGTCTGTCTGACAGAACCAAAGCACCTGAAATGGTTCTGGGCTGTGAAGCAATTTTGGTGTAATAACATTAGGCATATAGTTCTCTTAATCTATCCATGAACAGAGCAGATATGCTTCCATTTTAACCACTGCTGCTGCCTACACCAGTTGGGGGTGGGACAGTTTTTCTTTTTTTTTCTCCACTTACACGCAGAGCTACAAGATTATGTATTGGGCTGTGAACTCTGTGCTGCTCTCACCACGTAGCTGGTGTAGATAAGGGGTGAAAACAAATATGTAAAATGGACGCCAACAGCAGCCCGGTCTTCACATTATATTCAGCGTCTGACATCGCTACACAGACATGGAAAGTTTCATTTGAGTCTAAATTGTCAATGGATTCTATGTATAAACTCAGTTTGGAACCAGATCAGATCAACCTGCATTAATGACCATGAGAGATGTGACCTCTGTGTGCTGCAGACAGGGTTTGTGTTTATTTTGAAGGTAGAAAATCAAAGGGGAAGGAGGGGTGTGTGTTGCCATGTCTGGATTCTGTTCTGTTTAGACATAGACCTTAGTGGGTCAGCAACTAACTGAACAAACATTTATCTGCTGCCCTCTTAGTCCAAGTTTAAAAAAAAAAAAACTATAATACAGAGGG
Source organism: Lates calcarifer (assembly GCF_001640805.2). Lineage (NCBI taxonomy): Eukaryota > Metazoa > Chordata > Actinopteri > Centropomidae > Lates > Lates calcarifer. Next base: position 26,938,212 of record NC_066842.1, on the reverse strand, counting down.
ATGTAAAATAAAAGGAAAGTGCTGTTCCACCATGAACCTCCAGGGGTTGGGCCATCAGAACTTTTTGTCATTGATAAATTGCAGTTTATTTCAACCAGGTGTATTCCCCATAAATGTGGCTATTGTGGCTCTATTGCTTATTACTCATTTTGTACTCTCCACATCCATTGCAGAGATAATGTTATCTCTCTCTTGTCTATCTATTGTACAGAATCAGTTTGTATCAGCACACAGCAAGATCTCTGTTGGCACACCCTAATGACAGGACTCTCCCTGGAGAGCTGTCTGCCATCATCGTGACATCACATGTGACAGCTGTGGGAAAATTTACATCATCAGTGAGACAAGGACAGCTGTGTGGGAACACCAGACCAAAATCTCATCCAATACACAACCACTTCTTATCATGTGATCATAGTCACACTTAGGTTATGTGATTACAACTTAACCAGTAACATTCACTGATGAAAAAGATAAAATGTGTTTGAAAGCTATGGAAGCTAATTGAACTGAAATCAACAAACTGAGTCAGATCCAGAAGAGAATTCAGACAGGGAATGTGTGTTTATGTGGTGTTACACTGAAGGGACACAGGGCTTGTTAAACATTACAAAAACATTCACGGAGTCATGCAGTCTACACATACAGCTACAAGGCTGGAATCACAAACACAATTATTACAAAACAATATCAGTTATCAGGAGAGGTTTAGCAAAATAAAATACACTTTAAACAGTAGAAGCTCTCTGTTCACTCATCAGTTCCAGTGAATAATCTTTGCTTAAATTAATATTCAAATGTATTGCACATTACAACTGATTAGTTATTAGGAATCCAGTTGGTGGGAGCAGGTTTTTTGACTGACAATAATCAAGTGCATGGCATGTTGGATTCAGCCTAGGCTTCTTGTTTATATGACAGTTCAGAAATCAGCTATACTGGAGAAAGAAGACTGCAACCTGGTAATTTAAGTCATGCAATCTTACCAGTGCTGTGGCATCGAAAATATGTCAAATGTGAAGGCACGTGGAAATTTACAGATACTTCAAATATGGGTATTGGGACAGACTCTGCTACATTACAAGAAGCTGATGTAAAGCGGGGCATTGAGGGGAGGTCTAACCACAGCAGTGGATGTACTGAACCTGAGGCTCCAAGAACTGTAACTGCAACTGCTCAACAGTGCTATAATATAATCCAACTGGGCAACTGTCTGTGTTAAAGTACATTCACTAAAGTGCTTATTTTTGCCACTGACAGGCTTAGATTGTTATTGAAAATATCTGATAACATGGATACGATTCCTACAGAGATAAATTAACCAGAAAACAGCCACTCTGTCACTACCAGCCTCCACTGATAAAAACAGGCATTTTACGTCGCAGAACATGGAGGTTGCCGGAAAACCACTGCCTCGATCTGTCAGTTGGTTTGTGTTATTGTGTGACTTTCAGTGGTGGAAGAAGCATTCACTTTCTTATGTAAAAGTGCCAAACATTAACACAGACAAACTAACAACTCTGAGACTGCTCGTTTCTGGTTAAACAATAATAAGTAGTGGGTCCTATTCCACAGAGTCTGCCATTTTGTGCCACCATGTTTCCACAGCAGCCCAGAATGGACAATTGATTTTCCACTTTGAAAATCAGCAACAGTACCAGGTCTGCTCGCTGATTGGCTGCCATAGTCAATCACTGTTTGAAACAGGTGATTAGAGGCAGGAAGTTGATCGGTATTGTCAGTCAATCATGGTTTTCAGTCAATATTAAATTTCAAATTGATATCAGTATGTTAAATTAATTCAAGCCCTGTTGTTAGTACATATTAAAGATTTAATTCCAGTGCCCTAAGTGGATGTTTGGGAATGAGAGAACAAGTATGTGTGTGTGTGTATGTGTGTGTGTGTGTTAATTCAACTCACAGTGCATAGTCAGGGAGGATTTTCTTGGTGAAGAACTCCTCTACTCCTTCATCCACTCTTCCCATCGCCTCACTGGCCTCATTCTCTACTTTTGACACTGGCTCCTGTAACAAATAAACACCACAATATAACATACAGCATGTACACCTTGCATTGTGTGTGTAGGTGTGTGTGCCTTCTCGAGGAGAAAAACAGACACAAAATCCAAATCATAAAAAGAAATAATTTAGTGTGTTTCTTTAAACTAAACAGTGAAACATCCTCAAATACACTATAATGACAAGTGTCATTACATATGTCTGTAGTATCATATTTATGGTTGACAATATAAAACACCCTGGTATTCATATTGACCCACAACTCTCTTTCAGCCTCTACATACTGTTATTCTGGTATAAAGTTCCTTTTGATCTGAGCAACTTACGGTCATAAATTAAATTCATAACAACTTATATTTGTAATAACATTGTCCTTGCTTTCCTTGCTGTCTATTATGATAATTAGGAATGACCTTTTCTTTTCTCAGCATAGAATAGTTTGTGAAATGTAATGATTTGCCTGTGTGTGTGTGTGTGTGTGTGTGTATGTCCATCTACTAACATTTTTAATATATGACAACATTTGATTTGACAAAAATGAAACCTTTAACACACTGTATATTTATACTTTATCCTAACACAACTCATCGTCCCATGCATCAGCTGATTTACATTTTTCATCATCAGGGGAACTGTGGATTTTGAGATGGTTTTGAAATGGACCTGCTGCTATGGACTAAGCAGTTCCAGTAGTTCCAGTTCAGGACAATTGTCATGTGTAAGCATTGTTCTAACTGGGTCAAGCCCAGCCTGCAGAAATTCACTTATATTAGTTCACTGGATTTGCAGTTTTGTGTAGGTGTACAAAGCCCTTTGCTCGCCCTTTACATGTAGTCGTCATTTTTCACTCCTCTGTCTGTATTTACATGTACAGTAGCTGCGCACTGTGACAGGTCACTTTAATATCATGAAGGCATTTCACTGGAAAATAGTTATTAGGTTTTAATTTAAATGTGTTCTGACTGAGATAACGTGGGCACCATGCCACAAGCCATAATCAATTATTTTGTTGATTCAATAATAATTTCAGTCATTTTTCAAGGAAAATGCCAAATATTTGCTGGTTTCTGCTTCTCAAACATGATCATTTACTGCATTCACTTTTTTGTCACATGTGATAGTATACTGGTCTTTGGGTTTTGGACTGCGAGTTAGACAAAACAAGCAACGTGAAGATGTCCGCCTGGGCACTAGGAATTGTGATGAAAACTTGTAACCAATTTTTTAAATACATTTTTTTTTATTTTGTTCTTTGTTTTTTGAATAAAACAAACAACAACATCAGGTTAATCGATAGTGAAAATGGTTCATTAGTTACAGCCCTAGATTGTTTATCTGGTCAAAATAACTGCTACAAATATGAACATGAAAAAACTCCAATTTCAGTTTATCTGGTGTGACTGCAGGACCAGCAGAGGGGGAAATCATCTTTGAACCAGTGTTAATTTTGTCACAAAAAGTATGATGGAAGATAAAATGTTGATGTATTTTTCACAACAAAAACAAGACAAAAAGACACAAAGAGAAAACATGAAAAAACAGACAAAAATGAAACTGAATTAACTAATTATTTTACTACATTTTAATGCAAAGTCTTAACATCCTACATACATCTGCAGAATCACATACTGTAGCTCCTGATGTTAAATATGTATCCTGCTAAATAATAAGATGTTTTTTCCCAGAGGATGTTTTAGCTGCGTAATCTGTTCTTGCACCCTGGTTTACAGTAAAGTAACATTACTGGGTCTTGGAAGGAAATTTTTCCTGTGCTCATCTCAAGTTCAGCAATATTTCAGTCAAAAGGTGAGAATGAATGATGTTGCTGCTTTCCACTTGAGAGCAAATAATTGCAGCAATGCTAGGATGACAGAATGACCTGTTCAAGGTGTACCCTGCCTCTCACCCAGTGTCAGCTAGGACTGGCTCCAGCCCCAAGTGACCCTCAGAGGATAAGTGGTATGGATAATGGATGGATGGTTGATGGAGAGTAAGTGTGTTGCATTACTTCAGAGCAGAGCAACATGGCACTGTGTCAGTATTTACAGTAGAAACAGGTAAACAGTGCCTTATCTGCTAACCTCTCCACTAACAATCATGCTATCTGCACACATAATTTGGTGGCCGTGTAGTGTACGAGTTAAGGTGCCTGCCATGTAACTGCAATGTCGCTGGTTCAAGTCCAGCAGGGAACCTTTGTTGCATGTCATTCTCCACCTCTCTCCTGTCACTTCCTGCCCTCTCTCTACTTTCAGTCTCTAATAAAGGCAAAAATTACACAAAAATATATATATTAAAATTGTACATATCAAAGATAGCAATGCTTATAATATAAACATTTAAACTGCACAAGTAGACTAATATGTCCAGTTTTGTAACAATAACTACAACTAAAATTGAACAAAAACAAATAATTTTTTCAGCAAAAGACTAGAACTATGTCAAAATCAGCTGCCAAAAGAAACACTTGGAACAATGCATGAAAGCCATTTCATTGAAATTATGCACGAATGCAGTATTTGTCTCCATCTTTCAGCTCTTCCATCTCTTTTTTATCATCCAATAAAAATAATGTGCCTCTCTTTCATTCTCTGCCACCTCCTTTACAGCCACCTGTCTCTATGTGCTACATGCCAACATGGCACTTTGTCACACGATTGTTGGCATAAAGACTCTCTCTCTCTCTCTCTCTCTCTCTCTCTCTCACTCACACACACAAACACAAACACACTAACACTAACATACACTTGTTACCAAGGGGCAACAGAGCTGTCTCCACACACCAATCTGCACACCCACACACCCATGTTGTGGATGTGTCAAACTACAATAGGTAAATAGGGAAATAAAGTAACATCTACACAGTAGCCCAGATGTACAGTAATTTATAACCAGGTCTGTTCAGTTGAATCTGTGTCCATGACACACAACATCCTATCACGTGTTTTTAGTTTTAACTGTTTACAGCGACAAATATTAATGCGGTTATGTTGGCATCTATAGCTCTGCATTAAGCTGTTCTCTGCTTACCCTGCAAACATGCTGAATGAACAGCAGGGGAGCAAGCACTAACTCTTCCCCTGGCTGCACAAACAGATGAGCCAGAGAAACGGTGCAGTGTACACCGCAGGCCTGACTGGGCAGACTAGAGCAAGTGGAAGTAAATCTATACCAGGCAGCATTTGGGCTCGAGAAGTTGGTGATACAGTAAACTGTGTAAGAAGAGTGTTATCTGCTGACTTCTACACATTATTTTATATCAGTAACTGACTTGATGTGATATATGTGATATGATATGCATCCTGATGATATGCATATAATGGGAACATCAGCACCAATCCCTGGTATCTTCTCTTTGCCCTCAGACTTTCTCTGTCCTCTTTCTGTGTTGTTTATTTAATTTCTGAACACCTGGTTGTACCACACCTGTCCACCAGATGCCCTCACAGAGTTTCCCACCTCTGTGAATCACACTGTAATCAGGGACATTCCTCATGGCTGCTGCTCCTTTGCTTATAGTTCCTTAGTAGACAGTGTAGTGGGAAGGTTGCCTCATGCACTTGCCAGATCCTCCTATGCTGACTTGTGTTCTAGCCATCTGTTACCTTGCCCGCCTCTTTCCTCATTCTGAGTGTTGTTAGCCTGCCTGCCCATTCTTCTGAAATACTGATGAAAAAGTCATTGTTATTGTCATTAAAATGATGTGATTGGTGTGCATGCTGATGGCTGATGGGTTGGCAAATGTCCTGTTCTAATGTTACGCTTTTGTAATAGGGGAAAACAATAATTGGGAAACCCAATTATAGATTCCTAGTCTGTGGCAGTGATACTGGAGACAGTCCTTGCATATATAGTTTGTCTCCAGTTTTGCCAGGAGAGGAAACCCTGTAGAACACGGGTGGAAATAGACTGCAAGCAGAAATAATGTTGTCACCACAGGATTGTCTTGGATTATTCTTCAGAATAGACCACTACATACAATAAAACAGTAATGACTCACTAGTCTTTTTTGTAAAAATGCAAAATAGTAGGCCCTAACGGTGTTTTTTGAAAAGGTCTTGAAATTGTGTCATTGTGGAACAGTGTTTTTCATGGCACCATGAATGTTTTATGTAGAACCATTTGAGCATGATTCTATAGAGAACCTTTGTAAAAGGGTTGCTTTTAGCAGCACAAAGGGTCGACTGTTGTACAAGTCAAACAAAATCTACAGGAATCCCTTTTTCCTAAATTCATTATGCTGGGCTGCCTTTTTTACATTAGTGTTCTATGTGTGCACTATATTAAAGCCACTACTCCAGCATAAACACATTTGTAGCCTTCTTCTTTGTGTGTAGGACCTGTGTATTTTAGTGTGTAAATGGTACGTGTTCTGCTCCATTTTCATCAGGGAACAGGCCTTTTTATCTACTATAGGCCTATGAAAAATGTGATTTTGCATTCCTCTTTACAGTTTGTTTGGACTGCTAACATGCAATGGTCAAAAAACAACACTATATTCAACACTATACTCTTCAAACAGTCAGAGAAACAGAAGTCTATGTGCACCAAACTCATTGCAAATCATTTTTCATTGCTTTCATAAAAAAATGCATTCAGTGACCACCTTTTCCAAAATCCATGAACTCTTTTCTCATTCATCAACAGACTGTTTTCATATATATATATATATATATATATTTATATATATATATATATATATATATATATATATATATATATAACTCTTAGCAGAACATTGACAATAAAATGAAATAATGATCATTTTAAAGAGCTGATTGCAATTTCAGCTGAAAGCCTACTCAGCTGTTCTATTTTTAGTCTCATTACCAAGAGACAAAAGGATTTGGAATGATTTTTTTTTTGGAAGCATTGATCACAGAAGGATTGGTAGGAAAAAAAGCAAGGCAAGGACAGGGAGAATGCATGGAGGACAAAGGAGAAGAAGACCAGGAGTAGTGGTTTCTGATGAAATAAGGGCCACAATTACTGATCATGTTGTAAACCATGGTCCTTCTTTGAGAGTGACTGGTTTAAGAGTGCAACCAAATCAGTTCAACAGTTGCATCAACAGTGCACATCCACCTGCAAAACAACAGGTGAGATGTCCCTCCTTCAGTGATAACTGAGTGGAAGAATATTTTCAGATGTGTAGGAAATTGCCGTTGACCTGGTAATTGGCAACAATATCAAGAAAGTTAATCGAAAGTTAACCTTCTTGGATAACTATGACCTGGATGAATGAGAATATTCACAGAATTGGCAACAATGTAATAAAACTGTGGGAAATTTGGAACAAAGTGCTGGCAGACAATATCACTTTTGGGAATGTGAATACAGTCAGCACAACAACAACTGCCAGAGTCCTAGAGAAACATAAAAGAAGGATGAAATAGCTGTACACTGTGGCATTTGAGAGAAACAGTGAATGTGTGAGAGAACTCTGGTATCAATATGTCCAGGTAAGATGTCTGTTCCATAACCAAACAGGGTACATACACAGCTATGCTTAATGTAAAGCACTGAAAAACTGTGGATTCACTGTTTTAGAGAGTAATGGAGAAAGCTGGGCAAACTGCACAGTATATTTGTCTTTGTGAATAAAGCTGGATTCAACCTGGCAAAAACATGCTGCAGGGGAAGAAATGCGATTGGACAGAGAGCGACCGTGGATAGCCCAGGCCAGAGAGGAGCTAATGTCAATGTGTGCAGCACTGGTCTAGTGATAGTTTGCAATTACACAAACCAGTCATTGGCGCTTATACAGAAAGGCTCCTTTCTTTCTTTCTTTCTTCTTGTGCCAGCAGAGGAGAAAAAGTTGAGGGGCAAGAAACTCCCCTACCTTCATTGTTGTGTGGGATAATGTGGCATTCTGCTGCAGTCACAGACTGATTTGCTGCATATCCAAGGGTGTCAGTATTATTCCTGCTCAAACCCAATGGGGTTTTTCTCTGCATGGAGGTAGAAGATTTATGACCACTATCCACATGACCAGATGTCCTTACTGGATACCATGAATGCAGGGTGTCGGGACACTTCTCCTGAAGACTGTCAGGGTTGGATTAGATATTAGATACTGATGCATTGCCAGAGAGGATATAAGATGAAATGTTGATGATACACACACACACACACACACACACAGTATATGTGTGTGCATGTGTGTGTGTATGTAATGATAGTAGCAGAGTTTTAGAATACAGGATAGCAGAAGCTTAACATAACAGGATGACACAGCAGGACACATATATGTGCAAACATACATACATATACACATACATACACATACATATACATAAATATTAAGACTGTCACACCTCAATTTAGTAAAGCCTCCAACCAGTTTTTTTAATTGCCCTACCAGTATCAGTGTGTCAGAAAAAAGGGTGTAATATCTGAAGGCTGTCTTTCCAAGAATAGTGTTTACTGCATATAGTGTCAGCCAGTCCTGAGAATGGCCGTTAAAGGTAGAATGTCTTGGAAACAGGAGTGATGATAAATAAGGAGGTAGTCCTTTACAAATTAGTAGATAAAAATGTTGATCTTGCCTAATTGAGAGGGAGGGCCAGCCCACCTTCTGACACAAGACACAGTGATGGGTGCCATATGGATCGTTTGTAATAAATCAAAAAGCTGAGTGATCCATCCATATGTTTAAGATAGGAAATGGGAGCATTTCTATAAATAACATCACCATAATCTATTAATGAGAGAAAGGTTGTTTTCCTGTCATAGGTGGGAGGCAGGACCTGTTCCTATACAGAAAACTAACTTGCATCCCCAATTGGCAACTTAAGTTGTCTATGTGGGTTTTAAAGGTAAGTTTATCATCACTCCAGATGCCTAGGTACTTATAATGAGGAACTTTCTCAATTAGAACACAATCTAAAGTGCAGATTTCAAGAGTAGCATCCATTTCCTTAACTTTTAACTCTTCTAGGAAGAACATAAGCTTTGTTTTATCTCCATTTAAAGCAAGTTTCTTCTTAGGGCATGCTGTAAGGAATCACACGAGAGTTACAGATTGTTGATGACTGAGTAGATGGAGGTTGCCGAGCTGTATAAAACAGTGTAATCTGCATAAAAATGTAAATTACATGTATTAACTGACCTGCCGATGTTTAATTAATTAATTAAATTAATATAAATGATGGATAATACCTAAGATAGAAGCCTGTGCAATATCCTGCTGTCTGAGAGTGTAAAGTGATCAACTGTCAAAAGATTTTGATAAATCAATAAAAAGAGATGCGCAATGCATCTTATTGTCTACAGTGGACACTATATCATTTAATACAAGGGTAGCACCAGAGACTGCAGGGATTCAGATTGGAATATTTGGTTAAATAACAAGTTGGTTATTGACTTGGGCCACAATTCTCAATAAATTTATAAAGTTATGGCGTATTATTAAAAAAGTGCATTACTACATATGGGGACCACTGCATCAATAAAACAAACATACTGAGCCAATAACTCCCACTTTTGCAGCTCTGGGCCAATAAAAACTCCAATATGATTGTGACATGTCCTGTAAATCTGTCACACATTACTCATTTTCATCATCAGCTTTGCTCAGGACACCCTTGGTGCCCAGCTCCTGCTGATGATTAGCACATCTAGCTAGCAACGATGGATACATATTTAAGTTCATTCACTTCATCAAGTGATGCTAAGCCCAAACCAGCTAAACTGAGAAAATGTGACAAGAGTTATCTCGAGTTTGGTTTTATTGAGAACAGCGATGGAAGACCAAAATGTGCCCTGTGCCCTTGGCTAAGCTAAAGTGGCATCTGATTACGAAGCACCCAGAGTTTAAGGACAAAACAAAAGTTTTTTTCCTGGTGAAAGGGTGAGGAATATATGTTCCAGAAAATACGAATGGTGAACTTCAAAGCACAGAGGGCTTCTTATTTAGTGGCTCAATAGATTGCAAAAAGTAAGAACCCACACTCTATTGGACAAGAACGTGTTCTTCCAGCGGCGGTTGAAATGTGTGAAGTTGTGCTTGGGACAGAAGCAGCTAATAAACTGAAAGTTATACTGCTTTAAAATGACACAGAGAGGAGGAGAATTGAGGAGGAGGAGGAGAACTTGCAGACATTCATTCACAGTGCTGGATAGACTTCATGTGAGCATTTCTATGCAGTTGGACAATTGACAGACATTTCATTGATTGTTTGGTGCACTGGAAGGAGACATTCTGGAGTCTCGCTATTCTGCAAGGAGGTGCCAGGCAGGACAACAGGTAAGGAATCCGACTTCTGGATGCTTTTATGACTGAAGCAAGACTGAGCTGGGAAGAATGTGTGGCCATTTGTATGGATGGTGCAGCTGTAATGACTGGCTGAAAGAGTAGAGTTACAGCGCGGATCAAGTCCATCAATCTGAGGATTATGGCTACTCACTGCATACTGCATCATCAAGCACATGCTTCCAAAGACATGGAACCAGATCTCCATTCTGTTTTTAACATAGCTGTGACTGCAGTTAATTTTGTGAAGTCAAAGGCACTGCAGTCATGTTTGTCGGGATATGGATGCTGGACATGACGCACTGTTGTATCAGTCTGAGGTGCAATGGCTCTCTCGTGGTAAAGTTTTGCAGCGGGTGTTTAAGCTACAGCCGAACACGCTATGCTACCCTCTCTTTTATGAGAGAGGAAAAACCCAACATTGTACAGTTCTTTACTGACCCAGAGCATGTGGCCAAGTTGGCATATCTTGCTGAAATATTCCACATACTGAATAGCCTCAAACTCTCCATCCAAGAAGCCACACATCTATCCTTCAAGTCAGTGACAAAATCCCTGCCCTCATCAAGAAAACAGACCTATGGAGAAGGAGGATAAAAGACGGAATAACAGACATGTTCCCCCCACTGACTGAGTTTCTCCACACAAACAACCTGTCTGTAGCTACAGTGAGGGAGGTTGCCACCTCATACCTCACATCACTGAGCAAGCACTTCAGCTCATACTTCTCCGATGTGAACACTGATGACTGGGACTGGGTGCGCAATCTCTTTGCACCAGCTGCAACAGAAAATGGCCTGACAGGTAAAGCAGAAGAGCAGCTGAATTAACCTGTGATAGGACGATGAAGGCCCGTTTCCAGCAGGTTAATCATGCAAACGTTTGACCCTCCCTCTCACATGAGTATCCCAAACTCACTGCTGAGGCCATGCAAATATTGCTCCCCCTTCCTACCACTTACCTCTGTTAATCGGCGTTTTCTACTTTGACGTCAATGAAGAATACGTCCGAGGCTCGTTTACAAGGGGAGGATGATCTTAGAATCTGTTTGTCATCCATCACTCCAAGAATAGAGAAACTGTGTTGTGAGAGACAGGCTCATTCTTCTCACCAATTTAGTGAGTTATTGATGTGAGTGATGTATGAATTGATTTGTGTGTGGTAAGACTATGATAGAGCCTAATATTGCAATATTGCAATGGGCAATAATACCAATTGATCAGCTATTTGTGGCTGGAGCTCCTTCTGTGGCTCTGAATGAGACTTATAATTTGATGCTTCACTTACAGCTTATTAGGAATGGTTGTTACTAGCTTGTTAGCATCTGGGCTACAAATCATTACTGGCCTTGTTTTAACACATACAATTTCAAATTGGTTTATTTGAAACTCATGATGAAACAGACATCAAGACTGAACCACAAGTACTCATACCTAAACATCTTTATGGGAGGTTTTTTGTCATTGTTTTCCAAAATTACTTCTGAATTTTCTGATCTCTGTGGTTTAGTTTGAGCAACCAATTGGTTCAGATCACTCAGAGCTCATGGACCTTGTTAAAAGAAGCTTGCTGGCAGGAGAAAAAAGCAAATCCCTGCTGCTGTGTAAAACGACACAGAGTAATCTTAACCAGCTGTGCCAGTGGTTTGTTGATGCATATCTTAAAATGATCTGATGTCACGGCTGCAGTTACGCTTTCAGGTTTCCCTTGTGTTTGCTGTGTTTTCCCTCCTTGTCTTCCCTAGTATCTCCTCCCCCTTGTCTCTCTCTCTCTCTCTCTCTCTCTCTCTCTCTCTGTGTGTGTGTGTGTGTTTGAGGTGTGGCAGCATCTGCTCACCTGACCCATCAGCAGTTCACCTACTTCTCATCAATCATCGTCACCAGTAGGACAACCTCCACCTCTCTTACACTCGTCACCAGATTGTTCTGCCATTTAAATGGTATTTAGCTATCAGCTGCTCAGTACATAACAGTGATCTCAGCAATCTCTTGTGTATCTCCTGTGCCTTTACTAACCTCGTCTTTCCTGTGTAACAGTGCGTCTCTTACGCCAGTAACTCTTTTTCTGTCTCTTAGCCTGCATTTGGGTCCAAAAGAAACTAGCCCTAACATCTGACCTATGAAATATACCATGGACAATTTAAAAATGATTCCATCAAAGACCAGTCTTACTGTCTAAATGACCTGAGATCCTGATTCCTGAGGATCTATTGAAAAAAAAGACTGGATCACAAGTCAGTAGCTGGCTAAAGAACTAATGCCTCATTCCTGTGGGATGAAAGTTAGCGATGGGTAAAAACCCATGCTAACAATTTGTGAATTTTTATGTCATTATTTTTTTCAGACAGTCATATCATTTAGCACCAATCAAATCTTTCAAACAAATCTGTTTTTCACATGTAATTATTACATGGATGTTGACAGAAACTGCCAGTCCCATTTAATGTGAATACTGTAACTTATGATACAGGGCTCTTCCTCCTATTAAATGAAATAATGTAAAGCTCACACTTGCATGCTAGCATCCTAAGGCAAGCCTCTCCAAAGTAAAGGTAGCATGCTAACAAGGTAAAGCTAGCCTCTCCTCTCAATTACAGTTAGTGAAGCAAAGATTCAAGCTAGCTAGTTAATTTGTAAAAAAAAAAATAGCTGTTACTTTTCATTAAAACCAATGTCCAGTAACTAGATAGCCTAACTGAATAAATCATTTACTCTTCAGTCATTTGTACAATAACCACAGTATTGTTAGCATACTGGTAGCCAATGTCAGTAGGCTAATGGCTAGTATTTCTCACAACATTTGTTGTTGGGTGACAAATTGCTAAGTGCATGAATAAAATCTAACCACTGGGGACCCACACTGATCACAGCCCAGAGTGTACATCATCCAGTGTGGTAGCCTGGTTTCTCATAAAAAAATTGATTTGAAAAACAATACCACCTTACATGGACACCTACAAACCAGCAAATGTATGTATTTCAGAGAGAGAAATCACACACAACACACAATGTACACACACAAGGTCACCACAGATGAAGAGAAGTTCTCTTTTTCCATTTAAACAGTGACAGCACAGAGAAAGAGACCCCCATTAATGTGAAAACATGAATAATTGAGTTAGTGAAAGCATTCCCAGGAGGACCAGAGAGAGGTAGAGAGAGAGAGAGAGAGAGAGAGAGAGAGAGAAATCAGCACTGGGAACAACCCAGGGAACACCACTCCCAAAATGCATGTGCCTATTTCTCACACACAAACACACACATACACACTCACTGAGCACGACTACATGGAGCAAGAGAATGCAAAGAAAAAGATGGCTACCATTATTACTACAGCATCATAGAAATAATAAGCAATGCAGTGCAATGGAGATAGATTGATAGATAGATAGATAGATAGATAGATAGATAGATAGATAGATAGATAGACATAATGTGAGTATTTTGCTGCATTAATGTAAGGATCCCGGTCATATGAGCAGTACACCCTCTATTGCTTTCATTCCTCCCGTCTCCTCCTCTTTTTACTTTCCCTTTTTTCCTTTCGTTGTTTTCAATTTCTCCATTTCCATCGTTATCGCCTCAGGGATCCCTCTGTAGTCGTGCAATTAGCTTCCCACTTCATCTACCGTTCCCTCTATGCTTCATCCATCTCTCCTTTCCTCCTATCTCTCATCTTTCCGTCCCTGCATCCTGCTCTCTACCTTTGACTGTGGCTGTATTTTATAGAGCATAAATGCCTTATAAAGCATATTTTATATGCACATACAAACACTGTGTGTACATAAAAATGTAAATGCTGTGTGATTTTTCCATGGTTATATGAATATGTATATGCATGTATGTATGTGTGGATACAAATGCATCATCATTTCTGCAAGCTCACTGAAATTGTCTGTGTGTATATGTGTATGATATGTGTATGTGTTCTTACCTGAGGCCTGGGGGAGGGGGGCTGTGTATGTGTGCGTCGCGGCCGCGGCCGGGAGGCAGTGTAGTGCCTTAGAGTCTGTCCCTGGGTGGGTAGAGGCTCCATGGGAGAAGCGGGGGATCCAGAGCTGGGGAGGGGGCCTGGGCTGGGGCCACAGCCGGGGAAGGGAGCCTCTCGTCTGGGTAAGCCTCCACGGCCGGCAGCCTCCTCCTCTGGCACTCGAGTGGAGATGGAGTAAAGGAGGGGGAGACTGGGAGGAGGAATGAACGATGCTCTTCTTGCTCCTGATATTGCTGCTGCAGCATCCACCACTGCCACCACCCCCTCCCTCCGCCCCCTCCCCCTCCGTCCCGGGGGGGAGGGGGACGGGGAAGTGGAAGGGGAAGGGGAGGGGCTTGAGGCCATGACTGACAAGGGGGTTGCTGTCGGCAACCAAGGGAGGCCACATCTTCCTTCTCCTCCTCCTTCCTCTCCGGCACCTCCTCCCCTCTCTCTCTCTGCTCCTCTGTCCCTGGTTTGCTGCTCCCAGTCTGCATCCAGAAGACCTGAGAGAGAAGCAGCATGAATGATGAGCGGAAAGGCACATAGAGAGATAATGAAAGAGAGAAAGATGGAGGGAGGAGGGGAGGGATAGATGGGGAATCCAACCCACGCAGTAAGCATGCTTTTTGCTTGAATGTACTATATGTATTTATAACTAGGACATGTGAAGCTGGATAGGGAAGACATGGGGAGAGACAAGAAAGTGTTAAAAAGGAGAAAAAGGGGGTGTTACGGAAGAAAGACTGAGGGGGAGGAGAGGCTAAGCAACGAAAGGGGGGTGGGCAAAGGGGGGCAGAGCAGAGCATACAAGAGAGAAATAATCAGTTAAGCATAGCCATGCAGAGAGGAAACAGAGAGGAGGCAGAGCAGCAGATGGATGCTGCAGTCACACTGTATTGCACACAGGAACACAGTTATCAGCCTGACACACAGAGCTAACACAGTCATACACACAAGACAAGGTACAATGTGGCAGGGTTAAACCAAATTATTACTAATATTTCAGCTTCAGGATCTTGTCCTGGTCTAAATATTTCAGAGGCATTTGAAATGCAAATTGATGAACACATTTTTTAGAAAACAAAACTCAATTTTAGACATTTAGTAGTTCTGTCAAACACAAGTACAAAGAAACACAAAATTATGAGGAGCAGCTATATTATTTTGCTGTATTATTACTTATTTTATTGTTAGTGTCATATCAAACAAAAAGAGTGAGGATGGGGTGTTGTGAGCAGGAGTGCCCCAGATCCCCCCATGTTTCCTCCCTTCCCCTCATCATTCCCTCCTCCATCTTCTACCCATCTCATCTCTCCCATGGTGAAAGTCACTGGTGTGAAAGTAAACAGGCCATGCTCCAATTAGCCAAACAGTGCTCTGTCTGCCACAGAATGGTTCAGCATGGTCACAGCACACATGAGGAATACAATGAGATGAGATGAAATAGCATGATAGCAGGTCATAATTTATACCTGGGCTCATACTCATACTAATTTCATACTGGATTTCTACAGTAGCAGAACAGAATTTAATCTTGTGTTCACAATCCTGATTATTATTCCATAATAATAAAGTCTTTTCTAATTATACCATAACCAATATAATCATCTACAAATGTGTTTTGTGGTTGAAATAAAAATTGATGGGACTGATTTTAAGTGCATGGGAGCAAATTGGTTCAATCTAAATATGCTCATACACCCCTAACCTTAGCCCCTCTGCTGGTAAAGCACAATGAGTAGCTAATTTGCTAATTTGTTAAGTTGCATTTTCTATCCAGCACTGGTATGGAGGTGTCATGGAGAAAAAAACAGACTAATACATGCTAATTGACTAATTTGATGACTAATTTGTGTCCTTAACGTATGCTTTTGAATTATAATGAAGGGGATTTAGTATTTGTGGGCACCTCCAGGCCAAGCTGCTACCCTGCCACCAACATTCAAGTTACTGTAACAGCAGAAATTTAACATACAGGTGACTACTCAGGTCAGGTCGGTTAGGGTCAAAACACACAAGTGTTTGCAGAAGACCAGTAGCTGTGTTTTGGTACAGACATATGTACACATACTTAATTCACACTTCTCCTTGTCCCTTCAACTCTCTTTTTTATACAGTTGTGATGCTACATTGGACATAGTTTCAGCAAACCTAGCTAGCTTTGCATGCTACCTCTTAGCTGCACACTGCACACAATGTAGCCTAATACAGTTAAACATATACAGTATCGCTTGTCAGGACATGGACAATCTATACAAAACGAGGTAATGCTTGGGTTTAATACAGTTATGTATTTCACTGAAGATAAATGAGTATACTTAAAGCTGCTCTCATCAATGTGTTTGTATTAACAATGGATTACATCACTAAATGTAATGTGAACCTCTTTCCAGCAGTTTTCAGTGAAAAGCTCTGATAAACCCACTCTACATTTCCTGCTCAGCACCAAACAGCTGTCAGACAAAGTTAGAGAGTAACTGTCAAACACAGTGGAGAGTGAGATATTTTTCTCAGTAGTTGGTAAGACCAAATCAGAGGTAAAAGGAGAATGAACATACATCAGGTGGACTTAAACACAGCATCTGTTGGGTGTCTAAATAGTCTTTGATAACATATATCAACACTTTTTTTTTGGTTATTTATGCCAGTTATCAAAATTATTCTATGAACCAAGTAATTTTTAGTCCTGGATATTCACTGTGTAGTTTCTTATTGTGCTCAGATTCAGAGAGAAGGAGGGATATGGATTTCATATTAACAGTCAAAGTGTCTTACTCTTAATTGAAGGGGCAGGCCTCAGGCTCTTGGAGTGGAAACTGTTTCTCCAAAATGCCGGACTGTACTGGTGATGGACAGAGTAAATGTAAGCGGTAGAACAAAAAAGGAAAATCCAACACATAAATGAATGCATGAATAACAGAATGAGTAGAGAGATAAAGGGGTGTGTGTCCCTTACATCATCAGTTGGGAAGTCAGTGTCAACTAGACGGAGCTCTGGGATGCTGGCTTTAAGAGGATTGCAAGAATTTTCTTTCATAAGGCAATTCTAAACAACAAACAAAGAAAAACAGTGCATGAACAAAAATAATACCAGATAATGTTTCTTATAATATACAAGGAAAATATCACTAACAATACTATGTAACTATAGTGACGAGTAAAAAGAATAGGGAAGTTTAACAGCACAACATTCAAGGAGCTATGCTTGTCAACCATCTTATACAGAGTGACACTAAGAACTGGATTTACTGGAAGGTCCTCCTGATGGAGCTAGCAGTTTTCTCCTATTTCAGGTCTTTGTGCTAAGCTAAGCTAAACACATCCTGGACTGTGGACCTACAGATATGAAACTGATTAGTTTTTCCATCTGATTCTGCATAAGACAGCAATGAAAGATATTTCCCAAAACATCCCAGTAGTGTTTGTTCCTGTTGCAATGCCCACTGCCACATCATAGAAATTCTATTTTGATATATCTAAACTGCAAACATGAAATATATTTTCTAGGGAATGTAATCACTGCCTGGATTAGGCAGTTCTTAATAAATTAACAGCTGCAGAATCACCAAAAGGTCGTGGGGGTGGATGACAGGTGTTCAAAGCACATGACTGTTACATCACAGACTGAGATTCACATCCAGAGTCTCGTCTGTAGTTAAGTTTAGGCAACAAAAGTGCTTTGGTTAAGGTTAGGGAAAGATGTAGTTTTTGTGTAAACATAATTAAACTCAATGATTTTCTGTATCAAACCAGACCAGCATCTTTCCTTCACTTTAACCAGGTGCTGTGAGAGCAATGTAGTTGTACAGACACATAATTTCTAGGAAACAGGGCTACCCACTGCAACAACAGCAACTGAGGTCAGTAGAGATAGATTCAACACTATATTAAACACTATATGGAGGACAGTAATCATCAACATGTCATGACACACACACATGCACACATTTACCATTTTGTTCTGTGCCATTGTCAGATCTTGTTGTACTTGTTCGATGATGCTTTCAGCCAAAGAGACACTCATTGTTTGTCTTAGTTCACTGGATGGATGAAGACAGAAAACAAAAAAGCTAAATCAATAATAATTTAATGAATCAATTTATTTGTTATTTACAGTAATAAAAAATATCTTATTTGGACTTCAACACCTTTACCTAGACAATCTCAATTCAGCAGCAGTGCTTTGAGTGAGTAACATGCTAACACAACCCATCAGCACTAAACATAAAGTTGAATGAATGCTAACAGGAATACCATTTATTTAGCATATATCTGGTAAAGTATCTTGACCTGAGAGTGGTGCTAGTCAGAGAATCAGTCCTAGGTCAAGCACTAAAGTCAGTGGTATTAATCCTGTGGGGATCATGAATGTCTGTACCAAGT
Source organism: Lates calcarifer (assembly GCF_001640805.2). Classification (NCBI taxonomy): domain Eukaryota; kingdom Metazoa; phylum Chordata; class Actinopteri; family Centropomidae; genus Lates; species Lates calcarifer. The sequence continues at coordinate 26,919,584 of NC_066842.1, read as the reverse complement.
TTTGTCTCAATCCATCCACTAGTTGTCAAGAGATTCACTAGATAAGTGAGAACTCTGAGCTGCAAGCGACACTAGAGGAAACTCTAGGGAACCACCAAAGTCATTCTGAGGCATCATTTGGGGAACATGAATATCTGGACAAAGTTTCATGAAAATCCAATAGTTGTTGAGAATACTGGACTCATTGAAGGCCACTGTGGTGGCAAAAGCTATATTACCGGTGCCCAGTTGAGGTGGTGGCTTAACTCTTAGCATATGCTACTTAAGTGTGTAGGTTAATGACCTGGTTAGCCAAGACTCTACATAGAACCTTGTGTGAAGTTTTGTCATCTAGGAACAAGAATATCACTCACCATACACACTATAAATTTAAATAATAAAGAAATCTTATCAAAACAGAATGGCTTACTGCACTGCACAGCCTAATTTGCTGGTTACAAGCAAAACAAAGCTCATATCTGAAATGTTTTCACTTAAATTTCCAAAAGTCCAAGAGTCCTGTTATTGATAAAAATGAATTCTTCTTATTATCTTATTATTCTTGATGATTTATCAGTTGTTGTATTGAATGGCATTATATTGTTCTGTGTTTATATTATTTCTTGCTCCTTCTATGTAAATGAGGTGGACTAAATATTAGCAACACATTTCGAGTACAGGCTGCCGGAACCTTTTTTTAGTATTAAATGTTTTAGGTTTACAGTGAGAAAGGAAGCTCCGTTCGCAGACCCTTGTCTAGACAACGTCTCTAATCCTGATTACATGTAAGACGGTAAGTGAATCTGTTGATATAATGTGCAGATTATTATTCCATAGTTCCTGGTTTTACCAGAGAAACAGTTTCTATCCAAGATGTCCTGCAAACTGTTCCTCACAGTCAATCACATCATTCTGCATCTATGGAGATTATACAGTGTGAATGAGGTTCAGTAAACAGACTGAAATGACACTGCTCTCCACAAGTGTTATTACCGCAGTCTGTTGATGATGATCTGCCCTGTGCTCTCCACCAGAGTGCTTCTCAGGAATGTGTGTGTTTGTCTGCATCTTTTGGACACAGACTCTGACAGACACTCGCACACACTTGACCGCTGCACCACCCGTGGACACACTGCCTCTGCACACCTCATCAGGCCTTGAGCCATCTCCTGGAAAACACAGAGCGAAACTTTCATGTCCCAGGGATTTGGGTATATGTTAATGATGTTCAATTATAATCATTCTGCAATAATGATGTGCTGTTACATTTCAGTAGCTAGGTACATTTCCAGGTATATGCTAAAAGTGTGCAACAGTTACAAAGAGAGTTGCTCACTACTTAATGCTGTGTAATTGAAGGAGTTGCTTTCTCAGTGTCACTATCAGGGATCTTGTCTTTTAGGTTCTTCTTTCCTGCAGCTTCCGGGGGGATTTGATTTGTCTTACTCAGGTCTCTCTGAACTTTGTCTTCTCAATGTCCAAACGCCACAGTCCCTGGGTTTTGAGTTTCAGGCTACATACAATTTTGCCCCTTGCACTGTCCCTGCAGTTCCCATCACCATGTGGACATGTTAATAAAGTTAAAAACTTGATTTTCATGGGAGCAGGTTTTAAACTTGCCACTCATATCACAAAACAATGTCAGAGATAGAAAAGTATTACTGTTTCACTAACTTGCTGTTAACTCCTGTCTTTGAGGCACATTATTAGAGGGTTGTCCACATACTACAATTTTACAAAACTGGCATACATATGAAATCTTTATCACTTAACAGTTAGCTGTGCTGTGATTTGGCTTGTGTGATAGGGTGCTCAGTGGGTGTATTTAAATGTGTACCTGTATGCTTTGAGTGAACTCATTGGTCAGTGCCATAGCAGCGTTAGTGAGGATGCTGTTCACCAAGTCTCCATCAGAGGCACTTTTCCTGCCTGCCTCATACAAAGAGGGGAGCAGCTGGAAAGCCAACAAAACATTAGTGGCATCATTTACACTTCCTGGTCACTTTATTAAGTATGCCTATACAATCTAATGTAATCCAGTGAAACAGTTCTGCCATATATCTATAAAGCTCAGAGTGTTGGTAGTGTTGTTTTGGGCTGCATTATATAGAAATGTGTCTCTGTTTGCAAAAGTAGCAGGCAGAACATTAGAGACACCAGAACAATGCAGTCCCATTCAACACATCTGCATAATAATAAACATATTGCAAAATTAACACCTGTCTGACAGTGTCAAAGTGAACATTATTTTCTTTGTAAAGGTAGAATTTATGGCTCAGTTGTTGTGTTGTATTAGACTGCATTAGATTTAATCATATAGTTTGGTTGTGATTATGTTGGCTGATAATGATATGATCCTCAGTGGTTTTCCAAACCCATCTGAGCAGCCTGTACCTTGATGGACTCCCTGGCGTTGTGCAGCACCTCATGTGTTGTCAGGATGTCAGCCTGGACTTCCTGACTGCTGAAGTGGTTTAAACGTTGAAGGCTGTCTTCCAGCTGTCGACACATACCTTGGACCAGCTAAAAGTGAGGACAACAGAGCTGAAGATACAGACCTGGACAAAAACTGGTGGTATCCAGAACTAATATATATATATGTATGTTTTTTAATAAAGACAAACTTTCAGTTAGAGCTCATCTTTGATATGATAGGATTAATTTAATTTACCATATATTTATTGGTAAATGAATTTACTAGAGTCCTGCTGGCCATTGTTATTGCTGTACACACCACCCTCCACCTGCTTTGGTTCTGCTAAGTGTGTGTGCAATTTCATTAATTCCCATTCCCATGCAGTGTTCCCTGCATGGTATTCATAATTTTCCAACTATATTCTGTACTATGAGGATGTGTAGTATTCCCGAAACAACAATGAAAACACATTTATGAGTAGACCCATAACTGTTCCTGCACATACAGTACTAAACATTTTCAAAATATAACCAGTTATAATAATCTCAATTTCAGTGATTACTCTAACAAGACTTCTCTTTTATTCTGATGAAAATATCACTCTGTGGAAACAATGAATACAGTTTTGGAAAGTTTTGTCAATCTCAAATTTTGATTGAAATTTAAGTCAAATCTAGAACAAAGTGTCTCCTACTAACAGCCTCAGGCAGTCACTAACAGTATTTGTATTATTGCTGTTAACTGACCTGTAACTACATATGTTATATTTCTATTATTCCTCTTACCTTTTCAGATTGTTGGGTTCTTAACACTTGTTGAAGTTCCACTGTGTCAGACTGTCTCTGGTTGTTTCTGTCTAAACATTGCTGAATCTGTTCACATTCACACAGAAAGACGGCATGTGAAAGAAAACAAGATGTGAGAAATGACAAATGTACTGTATAATCATTTACATTTTAAAATATTTTTCAGATTATACTCACTGACCTTGTGCAGGGCCTCCTTTGTTCTGTCGGGGTTGTTGCGGTAACTCTGTGTGATGTCAGCCAGAGGGAGAGACACCTGCTGCAAAGTAAAGTTCCTGTCCAACACAGAACCCTGACATCAAAATTCACATCTATCCAAATGGGATTAATCTGCCGTGCATACTGTGCAGTAAAACACACTTCCTTTAGACTTTTAGTCTTCATGGCAGCATGGCTGTTGAGATGGCAGTGTTGGACTTCCACCATTTTGGTCCATACAGAAATATCTCAATAACTACTGGATATATACACATGCAAGTTCCCCTCAGGATGAACTGTAATAACTTTGGTGATCCTCTGACTTTTCATCTAGCTCCAGTATCAGATTAAAATTTCTGCTTCTCCAGTTGATTTATGACCAAATACTTGAAAAACTAACAACATTCCCAATACATCTGTACTTTGTGCTTAGTGCTATTTAGCAAATTTTAGTATGCTAGCACACTGAATTAAGACAGTTAACATACTAAACATTACATCTCCTAAACACCTGCTTGTTTACTACAGAGCCCCTGATGTCCTGAGAAATCATTTTTTGTTGAGTGCACAACATAAAAAAATATCGTATTTCAGGACTTCTGAGAAACTGAACTGTAATTTACTGATTGCATTGTGGTTATTATATTATGGGTTTGATCCAGTGTCTAGATTGCAATTAGCACTGCAGGCCTTGAAAGTGTAAGTTAGCAAAAATGTTGATATCAAATTTAGATAGTTAGCTCTCACTGGTGACTTTCAACTGTGTTATCTGACATCTGTAGCCAAAGCCTCCCATGACATGACAGTACTGTGAACAACATGCAATTAGGACAATTTTTTTTCAGGATTTTTCAGAATTATCTAAGCAGCTATTAGTAGTTGTTTACATGTATGCATGCAAGTGTGTGTGTGTGTGTGTGACCTTTCTAAGGCATCAGCCACATCTTGGAAACCCCTCGCAGTTACATTGTTTCTGTCCCATGTTAGAGTCCTACAAAATAGAGAGAGGTCAGGTCAGGGAAGCTCCCTCAAAGTCTGGTTGCACTATGCAACATCAAATACAACAAACAGTTGCAGCCAGTCAAATACTGAATGTTAGTTTCAAATGATGAAATGGTGACATCTAGTGGCAAACAGTGGAGCAGCTTACAGTGAAAAAATATGTTTATACAGATATATAGAGATAAATAATGTTTGGGTTGTAGAACAAAATATGTTCTAATGTAATGCTGTGTTCACATATAGTGGAACAATTTGCATTATGATGTGTTACAGAAACAGATGCAACCATGATACTGTCTATGGTTCTTAGGATGGCATTTTTCTGTAATTCACTTTTTATTCACTTTTTAATATGAGAAAATGTGATGACAAGTCAGTTACTGTGCCCCTGATTATTGTATCCAACACCTAGGCTAGTGTATGCATGGTTGTGTGTACCTCAGTCTGGTGTTATTCATCAGGGCTTTAGCCAGCATTTTGGCTCCAGTGTCTCCGATGTTGTTTCCACTGATGTCCAGTTCAGCCAAAGAAGCATTGCCACCCAGAGCGCTCAGCAGAATGTGCATCCCTGTCTTTAGCTTGGAGTCACACACTGATAGAGACTGCAAGGGCTGCACACACACACACACACACACACACACACACACACACACACACACCTGCATCAAACACATGTACACCACCACTAATACTGTAAGTCATAACAAATGTATATACAAGTATATTGCACTGCAGTATTCTATTCTGTCTGGCATTTGCAAAAAACAAACAAACAAACAAAAACAACAACAACAACAACGTTGAGATAGAGAAGTAAATAAGTACAGAAATGACACTGTATATCCATCATTTATTGAAATGAGGATCCTAGTATTACTGACACTGAAAGTGAATGAAATGAAAGGAGGTGTCACTCACACACTCTTCATCCTGAATGAGCTGAGCTATACGATGGAGAACATCAGTGAGAGCTCTGAGAGTACATATCAGAGAGAGCACATATCAAACAAAGAAAACAAGGAATATGACATAGACGAGAAAGGACGATATCATGAAATGAGCAAAAGGAGGACGGAAAAATTATCTTTTGAACATTTAGGTAAACCTACAATGTTAGACTGAGAAAGCCAGTTAGGCATGTCGCCACATGGCCACACATGCAGGATGAAAAGCCTGCTGTCATAGCCTCCTCCTGGCTGCATCCCACTGAGTCACTGAGCTCTCTCCAAGAACTCTGCATCTTTTGTATTTTTGCAGTCTTGATGTGATGAATCATACAAGTGGTGATTATAGTTGACACTTTCATACAGTCTAAGAAGCACTTTGTCTGAAGCACACTGAGACCTAGATGAATGCATCAACGTTCAAAGACTTTTTTCTCCCACTACTTCATTAGGCATTATGTCACTTGGGCCTTGTGTATCAACAGTAGATTTCACATATGCAGTGCATATTATTTATTTCTAGTGAATTTATAAGTATAAGTTTTCAATTTGTGGCTACATGACAATTCAGTTATCTCCAGCTGTCTGTGTGCAAAGGTTTATGCATATATAGTACTGTGCAAAAGTTTTAGGCACTTCAGATGTTTTTAGTCTGATCCTTCATCTGTAGCATCAGGGAGGTGTCTGATCAGAACAAGGAGTCCTGATCTCAACATCATGGAGTCAGTCTGGGATTACATGAAGAGACAGAGGACACTGAGACAACCTGAGTCCACAGAGGAACTGAAGGAACTTCTCCAAGATGCTCGAACAAACTACTTAAGTACAGGTAGGAGGGGGGAGGGGTATAATAAGAAATACTAATCTGATTTAGGTTTTGTCTGTTTGCTGCACTGTGCATGAATAAAAATTAATCAGCTGATTATTTTTGACCTAACTTTACCTTTAGCACCTAAATCTTTCACACAGTACTGTATATCTACAGACAGGTGACAAATTAAAGTGAAAACCATAGTGAGGTGCTGATTCTGCAAGTCTCTGAACTCTGTCATGATGATGGTGGTTTAGAGCGCTGTCTAACATGTCAGGCCATACACCCCCATAGATTTCAATATAGCTGTGATATGTTGACTATGGAGGCCACAGCATATAATACACATCATTTTCATACTTATCAAACCAATCAGTGACCCCTCATGCTCTATGGATGGGGGCACTGCTTTTCTGGTTCTCCACTCATTTTTTTGTGGAAATTCATTTGTCACCTGTCTGTAGGTAGAAGATGAGGTGGTAGAGTAAAAGGATCATGTACAATGGAGCATGTACAACATGGCTTTGTATTATTTTCCCCAGACCTGGACTTCATGGCAAAGTTTCTCCCCAGCGCGAGGCGTTGAAGACAGTGACATCGACCGACAGACAGAACCAGAGTCACCATGTCATTCTCAAAGCCTACAGCCCAACAGGGGACGAGGAGGGGGAGAGAGGGAGCAGCACAGAGATTATCATGTCAACATTAAGACAAAAATGGGTGTTTGAAATAGTCATTAACAATCATTCATTAAATATTTCAAAAATGAAAAGTATATCCATATTTCAGTGAGATGTGTTAATCAAATTGTAAAATTGTAAGTATGTGTTCTTTCATCTGCTAATAAAAACAACTAAATGTGCTCTCCCTCAATAACCTGTAGCCTTAACATTCGACTTTCCATAACCGAATTTGGGCAACATCCCTCCACAATGTCAAAGGTGTTTTAATAGAGGCAAACTAAAGGAGGCTACATTTTATGAATTAACTTTATCGCCTGGTTCAGTTTGTATGTTAAAGGCCTTTCATTGCAAATAAATGATAATGGCGCCTCTGGCTGTCAGACAACCAAAGACTCCAGGAGGTCACTGCTCCTAGCTGAGTAACAGTCCAGCTCATAACCACCTGTAAAACCACAGCTTGCTGTTTATACACTTCATTTTTCATGTGGATTAAACGAATGAGATGCAACATTTTATACTGTGGTTTCCCCCCTGTCCACACTCATTGTGCTAAACAAAACTGGCTGTCTTTGAGGTTTGAGAGTGAACATCTAAATAGAGTTTAGTGACTTTACAGAAACTTTAGTATAGTTATACTTTAGTATATATATGTTCTTTTTTTTTAATCTTATTTCAAAAAACTTAATGGGACATTGCTTGCAACAAAGTTAGTCTTGCACAGCACAATATCAGTCATTAACAGTAACACTAGTTTTGCCCAGCACAGAGGTGATTTAACAGGTGAATGGGCTATCACCGGAGTTAAACCATGGAGCTGCAGCAGGTCAGTTCTGCCAGTTTACCATCTAAGGCTAATTGCAGGATAATGTCCTGAATTGGAATTGGAGGATTATTGTGAAAATTGTATGATGTGATGTGTGTGTGTGTGTGTGTGTGTGTGTGTGTGTTGAATACCATTGTCAGAGATATCCAGAGTTTTGATCGCTCTAGCTTCAGAGATGTGCTCCTGTATTACCTGGGCTCCCGCTGAACGTAGCTACACACACACACACACACACACATACATACAAGCACACAATAATTTGTATACTGTGGCTTCTGCTACCCATCGTTACAAATGAAAAAGGTGCTTTTGCATATGTGTGTGTGTGTGTGTGTGTGTGTGTGCACTGTACCTCACAGCTACTGAGGTCCAGCTCCAGCCCAAAGAGATGATTGTTGGTTGCAAGACCCTGTAGTAAGTACCTAGTTGCCAAACAAAACATTTGAAATATATGAAATAAAAATACATGTTAGAGCACAACTGCTTTGGCAGCTCTCACCCCTTCAACAGACTCAGGAACCACAAACCCCCAGTTGAGTGTAGTTTGCTGAAATGTGAAATGAAACATGTGTCGGGTGTATGTGGACAGATAATAGTACTATGAATGCAAAGAAAATAGTCATTTGTTGGCTTAAAAGGAAGTCTGTGTTGTCAGACATATGTCTGCATGAGGGTCAGACTATGGTTGCTGCTTGTATAAAACACAGTGTATGCTAATGTTTCCAATAGCTGTTTTTCTGTTGTTTGATATCACTAAGCACACATGACCAACAACAGTTTATTTAGCCACTAGCTGCCTTGGTAGCTAAGTTAGCAAACACAAATGTGCATATGCACTGTTATCCTCACTAAAGCACATTGATACAGGGTGGAGTATTAGCACTGCTGTTTTATTAAGATGTATTAAACGTGACAAACTACAGACCTCATGTAGTGAAGAATGAACGTTATGTTACTCAAAATAAATAAATGAATGAAAGTGAATATTAAATTTGTGTATTTATTGGGAGTTAACACACCTGAGGGCTTGTGGAGGTAGTTTGGTTCCAGATAGGCTGACATATTTTAGCTCACAGCTCTGGCTGAAGAACTCCAGAATGGTCTTCGTCACATCCCGCACCTTTCTACACACACACACACACACACACACACAAATACACACAAAGTCATAGGCTGTGTTTTCTTCTAGCCCACTTTTATTACCCACACCATGGAAATTGTGTTAGATTGGATCATAGAATTTGATTCCACCAAATTATTCATTTCAGATTTCCAGTCATGTCACAGTCTACGCACTAGTCATCCTCAGCTCGTCACCTGACTCATCACCTGCCTGTACACCTGCCCTGCATTTCCTCCATTAGCCTCATACTCCAGCCACCCAGTGCCAGATGGTCTTTGCTGCCTTAACATTACAGTTCTTTGTGCTGTTTTACCTGCCTGCCTTTTTCACTGCACAACTTTTGACATCACAACATCACCAACAAGATTTATTAATTTCTATGACTGTTAAACACTTACAAATTCTTTTTCAACTTCTGTCTGTAAATACTCAGTGCTGCTAGTCTCACACTAGACTGCTGTTGTACATTTATATAGATATTTATATATTTAATATTTAATCCATACTGCTGCTGCTAAATCCTACTGTACATATCTAATATTTATATTTATACATATTTATTCATATTCTGCTTACAAAATTTTTGCACAAATACTGCACTGAAACTGTAAAAAACTGAGGCCTATGCAAACAAAATTTCGTTCTGTATACACTTGCTGCATACTGAATGACAATAAAAGTCTGTCTAAGTCTAAGTCTAAGTCTATGTGTCTGTCTGGGCTCTGGTATTTTTGCGAGCAGGCTCATTGACAGGACTTAGACAACTAACATGGAACAGAGACATTGTTACTGCTGTGAGTTCCACATGTGCTTTTCCTCCTCCAGAAAAGGTCTTGGTTGTGTCTGAAATCATCCACTAAAATGTGTATCAGTTTTCTATAGTGTTATCTGAATGTTTAGTCAGAATTATTTTGCTCTGTGGAGTGAATTACCCCACAGTGCATCATGAAAACGATGTGTGGATGGTAACTAACTGCTCTGTGCAGAAAATAATGGATTAAAAAAATGTTCATGAAATACAGAGGTAGGAAACAATATAAGAAAATGCCACTGAAAAGCTATGTATAGAACATATACAAGTACTTTAGTACTGCTACCGTAGTTGTAGTACTACAAGTATTGTAGTACAATACTCAGAATGGTAAATGGACTGCACTTATATAGTGCTTTTCTAGTCATACCAACCACTCACAGCACTTTATACTACAGCTAACATTCACACACACATTCATACACCACTTGTCCTACATATATATGAAGCGCTCTAACACACCCATCCACACACCTATGATACATCTGGGGCAAAGTGGAATTCAGTATCTTGCTCAAGGATACTTCGGTGGGGATCAAACCACTAACCTTCCAACCCGCTCTACCTCCTGAGCTGCCCTGGTGGCAGTCTGTTCCATGAGTCTCAGTAATGCAGAGAGAACGTCAAGTTCACAGGTTTTAAATCTCAAAAACTAACACACTGAGGACCACTGATGTTACAGAGCTGTGACAGTGGAGCTGACCTGTGGCTGAAGGGGTTCCTGGCCAGGTTCAAGTGAGTCAGTTTGTAACAACATCCAGCAGACAGGGACACAAATAACTGCAAGAGAAAGTATGAATAAGTAAGTGTTTTGTACAAACTCACTAAAACAGACGCTCAACACACAATATTAATAAGACATAAATCTGGCCCCTATATACATGCAGCCTCAGTGCACCCTTTTCCCCTTTTAATATGTCCACTGCCACAAATTTTACAAATAACCATGTAAATACATGTATCTGTTGTAATTATTAAGGAAATTAGTAATGAAGTGTTTAGCATGCATTTAAGGAAGTTTTTTCTCAACACACTGTAATTACTGCAACAAGTTCTAGCCCATATTGCAATATGGCAGTAGCCTAATGAAATGTATTAAATATAAGTATTAAAGGTGTAACCACAGGATTATCACCATCTGACTGACCATTCTGAAACACTGCAAGCGTTCAAAGGCTCTAATATTGTTTTAGATAGAAAGAGAAACAGTCTGTTAAACAATTTATCCAGCCAACACTAATAGTTTATATTAACAATAAATTAGTAAGAATAATAGATAAACTTTTAGCTTTTAGGCAATTTAAATAAGTAATAGGATGGAACTAGATTAAATCTCACAGTCAGTCATAGCTGAAAATGTCCTCTATTTTAATGCCATATGATACACCATTATGTTCTGTTAACCATCTGTATATTTCTACACAATTTAAATAAGAACATGTAACTAAGATTAAATAAATTGCCCTCTACATTCAGTCTTTCTGCTAAGCAAGGTTTACCATATCCTGGTGAAAGGATGAAAGCCATATTGACCTGCAACAGCGAGCTGACAAAGAGAGATAGATTTATATAAACTGTCTCTCACTGACCGTGTCCAGAGGGCAGTTGGTATCACTGAGGTCCAGATGACACAGAGAGTTAGTGCTGGACAAGAACTTGAAGAGAAACTGCAAGACACACACACACACACACACACACACACATAATTTATATACATATAGTGTAATAATGTTAAGGATGCAGGGGCATGGTTTGCTGCAGAGAGTGCACAGTTAAAGTGTTGCTGAAAAATAAATCAGATGTCAAACAGATGTTATTCCCACAAGCCGGTGTTAACTGGTCCGTCCCTGAACACATCCCTGAACAGATACCAGGACTTTCAGCCCAGAAAGTAAGCGATGTGGACTGCTCCTTTAAATATTGCATAATTACAGTTGTATATCATGTTATCCACTTTTTGTAAGTGTAGAAAAATTTTAGCATTTTTGCAAAAACTGCTTTTGATAAAGTGCTTTTGTAAAAATACATTATGTGAAAAAACCTGTTATACTTCACGCAAAAAATTACTTCAAATTGTACTTTGAAGTCTTGTACTCTGCAGTGGAGTGCCTGTAACCTCAAGAAAACTGAATTTTGTTTTAAGTTATCGTTTTCACAGCACTCAATAGTTTGCACTGATCACATGTGCAGAATATACTCAGTATTCTGGAGCATGTAGCTAAAGCCAGCTAAGGTGGGATTTTTGTTTTTAATCAATATTTTATCTGCACTCCCACTTAATCTTAATCTTTTTTCTCCATCTTTAAAACAACACAATTTAACGCGGCTGAACAACAGTGGCCTCTTTATGATTCTTGATTCTTGTCGCTCGGTTGTGCGCCTCTCACAGGCAATGGTAACTGCTCACCCCAAGTTACACAGTGTGAGAACAAAACCCTTTAAAATTTGTGGAAAGCTCCACATTATTGATTTATTATTAACTCATGAAGAATGTGTGTATACATACATGTGTATACATACATGTGTGTGTGTGTGTGTGTGTGTGTGTATATATACATATATATATATATATATATATATATATATATATATATACATAAAATAAAACTTCAGAGATGTGTTACATGTGGTCCATTTAGTCTGTTTTATATTGGCCATAATTTATAATCTTCCTAAAAGGACAAATGGGTCTGGGCTCTTGTGGGTTAAGTTAAATAGTTACATAATGTTGTTTTAACACAGTGTCCTGCAAGCACTCAGTCACTGAGCTGGAACTGTACCAGCCTGCTGTGATTTCCCCCAAACCTTCAAATTACAGCTCCACTTCTGGGAATGTATATATAACATGTGTATTGTATATGTATGCATGATGCATCTGTCTTCAATCCACACCATTTGACATGAAACACACACACACACACACACAGAGCAGAGCGTACCGTGGCCTCTTCAGTAACCAGGCTGCTGGGATTACCAGACAGATCGAGGTGTGTCAGAGAAGCTGAGAAGAGCTGATTGGAGGATAACAGCTGACTCAGACAGCCAAGACCTGGAAACAGATGCATCAGACCGCAGCACAAATAGTGGTCATGTTGTTAGAGGAAGACATTTGGGGACAAAAACTGTGTCACCAACTGGGAAAATGCAGATTTTTGGGTCATTGGGTAAATAATGGTTATGGTTGGGGTTTGGGTAAATGTACTTGTAAATGGACTTGTACTTATATAGCGCTTTTCTAGTCATATTGACCACTCAAAGCACTTTACACTACGCGTCACATTCACCCATTCACACACACATTCATACAGCACTTGCTCTATGCACATTCACACCCATTCACACACCGATGATACACACATCAGGGGCAACGTGGGGTTCAGTATTTTGCCCTCCAGGAAAGACTCCAGGAAATTAATACAAATGAATACAAGTCTGCAAAATGAGTGTGTGTGTGTGTGTGTGTGGTGTGTGTGTCTACCTCTAGCAGTCATTGAGACCCGGGACAGAGAAAGGTGCTTGAGTCTCTCAGCTAGATTCCCCAGCTCTTGACTGAGAGCTATTACACCTTTAAAAACACACATACAAAATATGTCTGAAATCCAATGTGTGCATTGACTTAAACAACCAGCTGTTTTATAGTACACCCTGTACACACAAAGAAATACCAATGCTATGTTCATTTAAATGTACAGCTGATATTAATTCAGTTGCCACTTCTTGTACTATTGACCTTTTTCGTGGTTTTTCATTTACTTATATTTCTGGTACTGATGGAGCCAGCGATAATGTAATGTAAAGTGCTTTTCCTGCTCTGACAAGTTAAAATGTCTGCTGTGAAAATGGTCTACTGTTGCACTAACGATATGTGAATTTATTAGTATTACTGAAGAAAACACACTGTTTCACATGTGGTCCATCCTTGTATCTGGTAGCCATGTTTATCTTACCTGCTTGTGCAATTGTATTATCAGAAATACTTTACCTTAACTTTCCTGACCCCAGTATATTTAAGGGGAAGATGAAACTTCTCCTCTTAAAGGCAGATTTTTCCTCTTTTTGTAATTAAGCTACATGCTTGAAGCTCATGAATATAGCAACTGACAGAACTTCACAGAGGAAGACATGAAACAGTACAACTGCAGCCTGTGTCAAGATGGAAGCTCTAATCTAATACCATGCTTGTGCCACTCAGATATGATATGTAAAAGCTCACCTTTGTCTTCGATTGGATTGCCTGTGAGGTTGATGGAACACAGGGCAGAGGAAGTGTGCTCCCGCAGGGCAGCAGCCATTTTGATTGCAAAGTCCCTGCAGCAGAATAAAAAGGTTTCTTTTCCATCTCAATCAATAACTATAACTTAGACTTTAAATTAGACCGAGAGACAGCCTGTTCAGTTTCAGTCTTTCACAGGTATAGTTTCCTTAGTTAGGACAAACCTTATGGTTTATTGTCTCTTGGTCTATCTATGTACACATTCAAAATATCAACCAACTGAAAGCAACAGATTTTTGCCCACACATTATCTGAGGAATTTATTGCAAATCTTCCCAGGATCAGTGGTGACACACAAACACACAAACTTTTATCACAAGTGAACATTGACTTACATCGATGAAGTTACAGGCTGATGGCATAGATTTGTTTAACAGTACTGAGGGCTCTCTACCACAGCATCATTACATCCCAGTTTTAAACAATCTGGCCAGTCCAGAGCACCTCACCTGTGGCCAGAGTCCACCTGTGCAAAGCCCCGTTTAACATTTACAGAGCTCGAGAATTATCTATACAAGTTTGAAGCTCTTTCCAAGGAACATCTATTTTAAATCTAAACTGTGAGTCACTGAGCACCATCCCTAAAGAAGTGGAAGTTGAGAGTTTCATGCACCTCAATAAGTCTTGTTGAGGGAAGTGTTTGTTCACTTTTACCTGTCTACATATCTGCACACAATCACACACAAACTCACAGTTTGAGTCCACTGGCCTCCAGCGAGAGCTCCTCGAGACTGGGAGATCTGGACAGCAAGAAAGTCAACTGCTGCTGGACATCTACTGACTGAAGGGACAAGGACAGAGAGACAGACAAAGTCTAAAACAAATATCCAGTCTGATATTATTCATGCTAACTCATGTGTTTAAAATCATGTGAAACACCCTTTGCCTCCTCCTGACTGAGCATTGCTGTTGATCTGATAGCTTACTTCAAGCAGTGCTGATGAAAGGTCCTTTAACTCAAATGTTGACTCTTCTACTTTTTTTTTCAGTGTGTGAACTATCTCCTTACAAAACTGGGTTGTGGACTTGGAATTCGAGAATGCAAATCATTTCACAGTTCTTTAATAACACTAGACTGTTTACCAGCTTGAGTTCTTTGCAGCAGATCCTGGTAAACCACTGGTTGAAAGACAGAGCTGCAACTGCCAATGCCAAGTCTCTGACAGCAGAGGAGAGGAGAAACAAGGAGAGGAATTTAAGCAGATTATGTGACTGAAGTGAGGTAAGATTGGATGACACAACTACACTGTATCTCACCTGCTTTCTAAGTGGCTGAAGTCCTGCAGGTTGAACTGTTTGGAGTTGTGGGTGTAGTAGATGTTATCAACATCCTGCCAAAGTAGTTAGCCATGCTTTAGCTGGATACACCAGTGCCAACATTGGGTTATTTTCAAGTGGCTGTATAATGTCACTTAATTATTTTATGGAATAGGGCATATTAGAGTAGTCTAAGTTGATTCATCATCATTATTATTATCATTATTAGCAGCAGCAGTAGTAATAGTAGTTAGTAGTAGTACAGTAGTGGCTTACCCACTGAATTTCCTCTCTAAATGGCATCTCATTGAAATCACAAAGAGCAGCATAGGTATCAGAGAATCCTCCTGTGGAACACACATTCAAACATCTACATGAGCTTCCTATAGAGGCAAATATATCAGTGACCATCTGGGTAAACAGAACAAAAAATACACTTCTGCTAGATACAATGGCTGTCACTTTTTAGTCAAAATTCAAACACTCATTTAAACGTGGGAAAGAAATAAAAATGTGAACTGTAATGACTCGTTATTTAAAATTCTAAATGTACAGACTGCTTGCAGTAGAATGTGAATGTGAATGGTTTCCCCCCCGCAACCCTTAAGAATAAGGCGTGTAGAAGATGGATGGATGCATTGATGTTAGAGGGAGTGGTCAAGCAGAGGGCATTCTTAAAAACAGTTCGATCTTGGCTTTTGAAAAAGCCTGCAAGATACCCTAGCCTTCACTGCACAGGGTGAAGGTCTCATCTCCAGCTTCATCAAAGTATGACAATTTAACAAATGGCTCATTATATGTCAACACAGACACTGATAAGATGTGAAAAAGTGCATTACCACAGGAACCAGGCTGACTATTGAACTGTTCTTCTATCACACCAGTCAATGTGAGGAGTCTCTGCTGGAGATCAGGAGGAATCGTCTTCAACAGCTTTCTGAGGATTGAAGGGTAAGAAATAAACTGTGAGACTGAATGACCAGACTAAGAGTCTACAGCAGCTCTGTGAGGCTGTGCTCAAGCACAGTGGTGCTTTGAGCTAAATGCTAACAACACCATGTTAACATAAAGTCTACAGTACAATGCTAATATACTGATGTTTAGCCTAGTTTAGTATGCTATCATGCTAACATTTGCTGTGCTGTGAAAGTCAAATTCTGCATCAAGGACATGAAAACTCATTGCTGTGTGTTTTAGCAGACTGTGGAGTGAGACCCACCCTGGAGATGAATCAGGGAAGATCCTCTTCAATGAGGCAGTAATGTGACTGACCATAGCTTCAAGATCCTCAACACATGATACACTGAAAGACAAAGTCTGCCTGTCTGTCTCCAGCACAATCTGCAACACACACACACACACACACACACACACACACACACACACACACACACACACACACACATCACATCATAAATGCCTGATGTTAACTTTCTGTGAAAACACATAAGCTGTAGCTTATTTTGAGCTGTACCTGTGTGAGGCTGTGAATGTTGATGGAGCAAATCTCCAGGTAGCTGAATGTGCTCTCCACCTGAACACATTGACACAGACATGTATGTGAAAACACACACACACACACACACACACACACACACACACACACACACACACACACACACAATATTTTCACAATGCATAGATGTCACCACCATGGTTTAAAACTGAAATTAGTCCTTACAAACTTAACAGTACAAGAGGAAGATATCTAAAAATCTCTGTGTATAAAACCAAAACTGTCTGCATGGCTAAACAGGCTTTACAACAGAGCCTTAAAATCAAACCGTGTCTGCTTAAAACTGTCATCATCAGGTTTCAGATGTCTATAAATTGAAAGTATTTCCATCAAACTGTGAGATCCCTGCAACATCCCTGCCACTCCCATCTTCCAGTCCAGATTTATAATGTGACACATTAAAGTGGTCAGAACAACAATAGGCGTTTTAACATTTGAGTGATGATTTACCCTGACAGGTTGCTTGTTTATAACCAGGTAACCTCTCCACAGGCTCAGTACCTGTGACAGAAAGACATGATTAGAAGGAGAGATACAAAACAATCATTATGAGACAGGAACAAAAGGTCATCGTGCAGGTGTCACCTGATGCTGTACTTTATATATATTATACATATTCTTGGAAAAATGTAATAAAATGCCACAAAGTGACACACAGTGAATTTGTTGTTTTTGGGGACCCGAGAGTCTGGTGTACACTTTGGTTTGGTGATCCAGCCTTGCCAACGACAGGCCAAGTTGTACATACACAGGTACAACTTGGATTAAACAGAACCATAATACAAAATTGTGCACACCAGTCCTTCACATATGCACATACCTATAATTATCTATTTATCAAAAGCAAATACACCAGAGGTTAACATCAGGGTAGCACTCACTCACCTAACTTGAAAAAGTGGACAGCAGGACTGAGGACTGCAGTTATGCTGGAGTGTATTTTGCCATGTTGAGAAGAATAATAATTTTTGCTGCTTCACATAATAAGAGAGTCACTGTGGCTCTGTGTCTTTCTACTCATTTAATATAAAGGGAATCCATCCATGTTGCATAAAAGCTCAAATTATACCTGGTTTATATCTACAGTAAGCATAATAATATTAGATAGAAAGTCTTTATTGTCCCATGAAGGACTTTGTCCATCACTCACCACAAACCTGTTGGCCGACCTCCCACATGGCTGACTGGAGTGGTTTATAACAACAGGTGTCACCACACAGACTCTGTGAGGCTTCAGCAGCTCTGAGATCTGATCTGCTCACAGGATCACAGACACAAACAGGATCACTGTCAACTACAGGCTGACTGAACTGATGTATCTGTCATGACAGCTTCTACAGACTAGACACAACGCGCCATTCAATCATTTCAGGGTTAGCATGGTTTTAGCGTAGTATTTTCATGAGGTTGAAGTTATTGTCAGAGCAGCTGGGTCAGGGAGGGGGCTGGTGTTTTTCTCTGCTCTCTCCCATCAGGGTCAAGTGTAATGACTGAGCGGAGTGAGAATATCACAGGATGGAAACAAGGTTATTTCTGTCAGTTGCCATGACATATTTGGCAGTATTACTAAGGGGGTATGACACATGCAGTGACAAAACTAGATGGAACTTTTTTTTGTTTTGTCTAACAGCAGTCAAAGGTTTCTGCAGGAAGGTAAGCAGATGTCTGACTTTGATGACTCTATAAGAAATTAGACTATGCTTTAAAATAATTCCAGTGTTTTTGTCATATTTAATCATTTTGTACTATTAATACTTCTCTAGACTGATGTTCTCTATGTACTTTGTGAATGTAATAGGTCCTCTGAAAGGAACCAATTAATGGAGGAACAAAAAATGTTTCAACTGTTGGTCACTGATTGGGAACCACAACAGCCACAAGTGGTTTGATGTATATTGTGAGGTTTGTCAGTCAAACCAACATTTATGAAAATAATTCTGGGCCACAATTAGCTCTATCTAGCATTATGATATGGCATCAGCTCCTCTTTCAGGAACTCTTTCATTTTTCAGTGCTGGATCTTGTCTCTCTAGTTTGGTTGGCAAACAGCCAAGGTAGCCATATCTACTTGAAGTAAAAAACTGAAAGTAAACACGCCCAACACTGTCAGTTATGTTCTGCCTGAATTTGACCTTTTTTGTTACTTGTCAAAATAAGACATCTAGAAACACAGTTAAAGTCTTGATTTGTTACAGCCTGATCACTTTAATGGCATGAAAGGAAAACATGCCGTAGACCACATGGATTGAAAGAATAAATATCATGAACATATTCAACCTCATGATGATTTTTTTTTTGTTTTATTTTTACATTTTATCTTCAGATGTTGTTCATTTCTTTTATTCAGTCAGTTGTGTTTTGTCTTTAATGCAGCACATTAAATCAAATCTATATCTTTAAATGATAAATTGAGCAGCACTTTACCATTAGGTCTCCATATTTAGCATTTATAAGGAGTATATAAACATTTGATAAATTGGCTATAATGAAGCTGTAGGCAGATCCACGTGTTTTGTTCCTCCTCCTATGGATGAGAGTGGAGCCTGCAGTGTAACAGATCATTTATGACATAAAAACACAGTTGTATAAAATATGTCTTCATGGGAAAAGTTTGAACACTGACAAATACTGTATATTAATAAATACTTTCGGTTCACTTTCCTCATATCTGCCTAATAACTACGTCACGGTATGTTATAAACCATTTATTAAATGTTTGTATACTGCTTATAAATGCTAAACAGAGGGACTTAAAGAAAAGTCTTACCATGCAATTTTGAGTTTGGAATGATGTCTGGAGTGGAAATGGTGATGGTCAATTCATTGAGAAATAGCATCTGTAGCCTCTCCTGTCCCTTATGTTTATTATTATATAACTACTATATAATAGTAATTTGTATTATTATATAATAAACTTTTCCATCTCTTAGCCTAGTTCATATCATTATTAACAAACCACAGATTGAGTCATGTTTCCATTTTATTGTCAGTTAGTGTCACAGTGGAAACACAGCTGTTAACTGAGGGTGGCTACCCTTTAGGTATAAATTACTTTTGTGTAACTGATTCACTCAGCTTTGACCTTTCTAACAGCAAACCTAAGCTTGACTTCACTGTGCAGACCAGTTCAAATGATGTTTGTGAAGTCAGACTTTGGTGCACTGATGTCTGGTCTCTCTCTGATACTGTACATATAACAGAGCATGAAGTATTTAGTTATTTATTCTACAATTGGTCAACAGTTTGTTTTAAGGCTTTTCTGTTCCACATTAGTATGAAAATACCAGACCCCTCCACTTTTGTTGTTGGCTTTAAAGCTGTCAAATTTAGGATCAATTTGCATGTTTTAGACCATAAATGACAAAACAAACATTCTTCTAATAGTAGACCTACCCTCAGTGGCAGAAATATTAAAAACGCCTGTTGATATAAGGCAGTACAATTAGACAGTGTCACAAACTACTGCCTTCAAAATGAGCATGAAGTTGAATCATCACCTCCCTGAAACAGTTTCAACACAAACTGAACATTATAACCTTCCTGTCAGTTTTTACCAGGTGGAGATGAATACACTGACTGTAAATACATGATTGGTAGCACATGGGGTAAAACACACACTGTTTCACACTGCTCCTTTAAAAACCAGTAGGCTTTCAGCTCTGAAGATGAGCTGTTTTACTGCTTCATTCTCATTTCTTCAAAACTTCTTCAAACTGTCACTAAGATAAAAGAGCACTGATGTTGTTGTTGAAGTCGGTTCATCTTACCTTGCAGGGTCTGAGAGACGGAGTCCATTTTGTAGGCTTCGGTAAAATGTTGATATAAATGGAAAGTGGTACAAAGAGTCAAGCTCTGATCATCGTTTACTGTTCCTACAGTTTCCCTTCGCCTATCAACGGTGAAGTGACTGAACACTGGTAAATGATAGAAAGAATCGTGGACTTAAATGTGTCAGTAACAACAACAACAACAAAAGTATACAAGAAAAAGATAAATCCTATTGGAGTAAGAAAATCTGTATAAATCATCCAGTGCCAGCTGAAGAGTTGGTACCAGAGGAGGAAGGTGTTGGTACATGGCACCATAAATCAGAGAATGCAGGGTGAAGATACTAAAGGTGTGGACATACGCACACACACGAACCACCGCCAGATTTCTCTTATAGATGCACGTCTGCATATAACCCACTTTCTCTTTTCCACTCATGCATGTGTGCACAAACGTCACTTTTTCTTGCTTACTGTGCACACAGTTTTTGCTCATGAACTTCGACACACACATCCTGTTCCACATTGAGTCACTACTGTAGTGAACGTAAAGAAGTCTGAACAGACAGGAACACAGTCTAACCTCCCACACTAAGAAACTCACCACAGTCAGGAAATCTGCAGTTTCACAAAGGTGAGCTTCAAACTGTTAAAAACGTACATGAGTTGTCAGAATATTGAATGGTTCAGGTGATTATGCTAAATGCTGGCAAGCATAAATGCAATAAAGCATCAAAGTGACTGAACCTCATACCAGAAAATGTCATCTTTAAGACTATCAGGTGATGTTTGCTTTGCAGTCATCAGCAGTGCAAGGCTGCTTAATTCACCTCTGACCACCAGGGGGCACCAAAACATGCATAAGAAATGACTCCTAATTATATTTCAGATATTTTGTTGGCACCACTCATGGACAAAGTGTTTTAATCAGTTAAAGTACTAATACCACAAACTGAAAATCCTCCATTACAAGTAAAAGTCCAGCATTTAAAATTATATTCGATTAAAAGTACAAAAGTATTAGCATTAAGATGGAGTGAATTGTGAAATGAAAGAGCACTTATAAGGCAGAATGGCCCTTTGACAGGCTGCTTTGTTACACATATTGGATTATTATTATAACAGATAAGTTGGAGTTGAAGCCCATTTTAGTGTTACAGGTTGGGGTGGTTCTTATTTAAACTATAATTATTGTATGGTTTAACCTTAACATATCTCACAAGACAAAACTCTTTCTCTTATTAGCAACTAGTAACTACAGACAACAATTCCCCCTTAAATGAAGAAGAAGAAAAAATATTATTTAGTTACTGTACCTCAAAATTGTACTTAGTACAATACTTTTTCATCACTCCTTTCCACTGTTACAGGCATTTCTTTCTTTCTTGTGAAATCTTTTTTTTAAACGTTATTGATAATAGTTGTTTCCCATATTTAGAGAATTCAGTTTATCTTCAAGTTTTCCTCCTCTAAAAAACATGGTTTTCTTTTTGTCCCTTGACTTGGATGTTTGAGCTTTACTGAGCAGAACAGCAGGATTTCATAGTCCAGCAGTTAAGACTGCTCAAAGGAAGATTGTGCATTTTCATGGATTTTTTTTCCAGTGAGGGAGAACTATAACTAACTAGATAATTCAATTTTTGTGCATTACCTTTGTCAGACACAAAATTATTCCGTTGTTTTAGAACTTGTTTGAGGAGGATCTTTCAAACTGTGAATCAACGCCAACAGAACACCTAATACGTTCTCTGTATCAGTTGTCATAATAATACTAACCATATCAAACATCACACAAGTATCAAGATGTTTTAATCCACATCACCCCCTCTATTTTTCTGCACTGACCTGGAAAAAGAGCCATAGACTTAAATGAGTCCCATCTCTTCAGCCCCATCCTCAGCCCAACTGTACTAACTAAATGAAAGAACAGAGGCATGCAGCAGTTGTAGGCCCATTAGGATGATTTTATTTTTCATCAGCTGTACAGTGTCTCAGCATCAAAATGACATGACAAAGGTTTCTTCTGTTCTCTTGGTCTTACTACAGGGATGTGTTTAAATCTTAAAACTGTTCTTTCAATTCTGCAAAAGAAATAAGCATGGTACAAAAAAAAAAAAAACCAAAACAAAACACTGCTGTTGCTATGAGAACAGGCAGACATCAATCTTCCATCTGTCCGCCTGCAGAACAATAACATGATAAATTGATAACAGAACATTTTGTTTTCTCTCATCTTACAGAAAGACATCTCAGACCGCAGCGGTACAGTCACTTTCTGAATGATTCTTACAAAAGTTACAGTGTCAGTTTGATGTATGAACATTAATTTCCTCAGACACCTATCAGTATCTCGGCACTAACATTTTTCTGTGACCATTTCCATGTCCATTGTTCTTTACGTACATCCTCATTTTTATAATAGTGAACATCTAATCAATGTTATGTTACAGAGAAGATGGTTCCATCTGACAATGACAGGTCTTGTTGTAATAAAAGGAAGGCCACATAACAACAATTGTAACCTATGTGGTCAAACTGTCACTGGGAAATGAAGCCACTTCAGAGCTTGTAGATCTGAACATATTCAACAGTTTCAAATCATATGATTTGTTAAGATTTGGACCATGAAGATTCCTTTTGTGGAGTGATTGGCCAGGGCCAAAGTCAGCACATACCTTGGTATCAGCTGCAAATGGACAATGACTGAAAGCCCAGGCCATTGGAACTGCATGACCTAGGCTAACGGAGCCTTAGTCCAAGGCTGAGGATAGTGTGGAATAGCCCTCTTGATTACATAATATTGAGTAAACAAAATACATAGCCTCCAAAAACTGCCATCCTTCTAAAAACAGCATTAGAACCTGTCAACAAAAAAAAAAGAACCAGATGGTTGTTTTGGTCTTATTACAGACAATTAACAAGCTGAACTTCATTCAGCATCTGCTTTTAGAAACAAAGAGTTTTGTCTTTCAGCACATACTCAAGATCATCTTGTTCCTGCAAACGTGAAACAAGCCTCATACCTTTGGGCCAAAGGATAAAGGAGAACAGACTGAGACAGAGCTTCTGTCATACTACTGAACTGAACCAACCAACCTGTAGAGAAACCCAGTGACCACTACAAAATGGCCAGAAATGAAAACTGTAACAGTATCAAAGCAGATACAAAAAGGCTATGAGCAACAAAATATGAACAGAAAAATCATAGTGATTCAGATTAGTTCAATTCAGTTTGGTTGGTTAAGATGGGTTCATCAGTGGAAGGAAAGCTTGCATTTTGTTTGCATTTTGCAGATCACCTTTATGAACTCAGGACATGGAGTACCAGGTACGGTACAAATATGTCTACCACATTAATGAAACCCTTGATGTCCTTTTTAACCAACATATCTCCAAATCAGCTGTTTAAAAACATTAAAAAGGTTCACAAAAAATCAAAAAGCAAAGGAGTTTAAAATATGTACATGCAAATCACCTGCCACAGTTGGTGATCAATGATTATTGTGGGGGAGGGTGGTGTTTGAGCAACACACTGATTCACAATCTGGTCTTTCATTTCTGTTCTAAACACAATATGAACTGGGATGTGAATACATTTAAAGGAGGAATAAAGAGCAGCTGATATTACCTTGCAAAACATCGCTTGAGTTTGTTATTACTGATTAATTCAAGTGAGATGATTCAAATGCATAGACATAATTCCATATTAATTGAAGTATTTGGAATGTTAAAAATCACAACTACGGTAAAATATTTTAACCAATCAGTATTCTCTGTATTTTCTCTCCCAGCAGGGGTCATTCAGTTTATGTGATGGCAAACTATCTATGTTCTTTTTTAAACAGGAGGAAGAGGAACATTAACTATAAATGATAATTGTCTTCCAACAGTGATAGGTAGGAGAAAATAGAAAAACAGTCAAAAAATAACTTAAAACTCAAACTATGTTGGTTCTGGAAAACTAATTTAGCAGCTATCACACGTATTTAATGTACAAGAGCTGACTGAGGGAAAGTTTTCATAGAACAAGTTGGGTGCTGGCAGTTTGGATGGCTAACAGATGAACAAGATAGCTGACTGGTAGTCACGGAGTTCTGTTCATTTGAATGTGTCTGCCTGTCCATTTGGGAATTTATTAAAAAGAATCCTTCAACGTTGTACTGCAAAAGCCTCAATGTACAAACAGCCAACTACTAACACCACAACATGGGCCACGTCTTAACACAGGCCAAGGAGGAAAGTCATACTTTGGGGGAAAAAAAATATACAGATCATATGACTGAGAGCAAGTGATATCTCAGAGGCAAACTAAAGTACCATATACTACGTCTTCATTAGGAAAAACTACATTTATATCTATATATACACAAATAAAGGCTTGGAAGTTGCTAAATCAGCATAGTTGCAAGAACCTCAAGCAAGACAGCAGAAAAACAAAAGTGAGAGGTGAAGGTAGATCAAATATTGACTCCTTGTGGCAGAGCATCATAGAGAGGAGTTAGTTTCCGGCTCAGCATTAACTGCAGAATGTGTGGGTAGGGACTGACACAGGATGTGGCTTTGGGTAGACACAAGTAGCAAAATACACAATGATTCATTCAGAAGACATTCAAACTGAAAAAAGTATTTAAGAGCTGAGAGCAGTCGGTTGTTAGCCTTGGACGATATTGTATATGATGTGGGAGATGACACAGGTGTGTGTGAGGGTGGATCTGGTATTTTTGTGTATGTGTGTACATATGAGACCCACAA
This sequence comes from Lates calcarifer, assembly GCF_001640805.2. Taxonomy (NCBI): domain Eukaryota; kingdom Metazoa; phylum Chordata; class Actinopteri; family Centropomidae; genus Lates; species Lates calcarifer. The sequence continues at coordinate 26,894,423 of NC_066842.1, read as the reverse complement.
ACATCAGTATGCAGGCTGACATAACTGGATGTGAAATATTTGCATGTAGCTTTCTTACTTTGTGCACGGTTGTTTTTGCTGTCACCATTTCTTGCAGCAAAATGGCTGCTATTAAAAGCACACACAGATGGAACATGAAAATGTGGAAATGTTAATTTGTATTCGCCAATTTTAGACATAGTCCGGCTACATGTGTGTGACTGTGTGTTGTGTTCACCGGTCCATCATGCTGAGGATCATCTCTGGAGTCAGATCTCCGTTGGCAGCGGCGGCTGCCGTTTCCTCATTCACAGCCAGCTCAACAGTCTCCACCCCTTCCCCATCTAGCCCCACCCCCTCCACTGTCAGGGCCACTCCCTGCTCCAGAGGTGTTGCTGCAGAGGCATCACCCTCCTCTTTCTTCACTATGATGTTCTCCACTGCTCCGGTGCTCTCATCCTCCACCTGAATGATGGCAGCAGCTACAAAACACAACAACAAAGTTAAGTTTGTTTACAATTCAGTTGCAATTTATCCTGTTAATATAGTTTTTAATGAGTCCTCAAATGTCTTCACTAATACACCTACTTTTGACTTTCTTTTGACAGTAACAATACCAGCTAAATCAGGCTTCATGCTTCTACTTTTTCCTTAGTGTAGCGGTGTACTATTTCTAATGTTTACCTTGCCAGAACTGCATTAAAGGATGAGATTACTGCCAGTGATTTCTTTCCAGTTACAAAGACAATTCTATTTTTATAGTTTTTTTCTCTGAGACATGTATTAATAACTCACATATACACTGCTCTTTATTTATGTACATTCAGTTCCATTTTTCAGTGTTCAAGTTATGGTATGAATCTTCAAGTGAATCAGTCATTATCATCAGCTCCAACAGTTCCAGTCTGCAGTTTGATGATGACATCACTAAATATAAAATAACTAAATAGTGTGCATGTGCTTTTACAGTACTTAATTTTATGTGACCACCTGACCTCAAGACTTTCTTTGAAAGTGCTCCTTAACATCAGCTGGTGTCTTAATTAATCCTTTCAGTGAACTCACCAGAAGCAGCTGTCTTGGAAGCCACCCTGACTGACTTGCTGGATGCAGGAGGCTTGGGGGCATTCTTCGGGGGCCGGCCTCGTTTCCTCTTGACTGGTGGTTCGTCGGGGGCTGGTACAGGGATGGCGGCAGGAGCCTGGTCCAGTTCCATGCTTTCTGGCTCCTCCTCTTCCTGTAGCAGTGATGATTCTTCCTCCCCCTCCCCCTCGTCTTCCTCATCCGGTTCAACGTGATCCTCCTCTGAACGACAGAGAAATACAATAAAGACAGACATCAGATAAACTTACCACGGCTGAGCGAACGTAGTATATGTGCCTGTGCATGCAGCATTAAATTCTCACCGCTGTCATCCTCATCCCGCCTGCTTCTCATCTTCCTTTTTCTTCCTCTTCTCCCTCTCTTTGGGGTTGGAGCTCCGTTCTCAGCATCCTCTGCCTCACCGCTGCAGTTCTCAGCATGGCGTGCCATGGTGTTCTACAAGAACACACTGTTAGAGACTCTGATGACTTTTTTAACCATATTAGTTATAGTCTAAGAATTTACTTCAGGTATAAGACAGCTAAAAGAGAAGTGTACTTACCCTGCGAGTGAAGGTCTTGCTACACTTCGGGCAAACGAAGGCAGTGGGGACAAAGTTGGGGTCGTGGTAGCGCTTGAAGTGCATGTCCAGCAGCTGCTTCTGTCTGAAGGTCTTCTCACACTGACTGCATGCATATGGTTTCTCTCCGGTGTGGGTTCGACGATGCATCACCATGTGGCGCTCCTGGACCCAGCAGAATGGGACACACCATAGTTACCCCACCAGTACCATATATCCATTCAAATTATTACATTTCATTATGTTAGCGGCAGGGCCCTGTGTCTGCCCAGTGCCCCTGACTGAAATCTCTACCATCACTGGTCATATAATTTTGAACAGGCATTCATGATTTCAAGAGGATGAATTCTAATGCCCTATGATCCCAGCTTTTCCTTTGGCACCAAGAGCACCGATGGTGGACATTAACATTAACCAATAACCAACTTAAAAGTTTAATATTTAAATGATTCTTTAAACAAGTTGTTGTACAGGTCACCCATTCAGAGAATTGACCAATTTGCTACAAGTATGACAACCCTACATTTCATTACACAAACATACTAGCATACAGACCTGGCGGCAGCAGTAGTCACACATGTCGCATTTGAACCTTTTCTCATTCTTATGGGACTTCTGATGCTGGATCAGAGCATAGCGCTCGTGGAAAACTGCATCGCAGTAACGACACTTCTTTCCAGTCTCAATAAACGAGTGCTGCTTGCGAAGATGGACACCTGGAGAGGCGAGGAGACGGTTAACAACTGAAAACAAATTATGGAAATGAAACAAAATGGCTAACAGTGTGTTTATATGTGTGTGTTTTACCCAAGTCGCTCTTGCGTGCAATGACAGTGTCACAGTGTGGACAGTGGAACTTGGCCACATTCTCTGTGTGTTTCTGCAGAATGTGCATCTTCATGGTTCCACTCTGGGTAAATCGGGCATGGCAGATGTAGCACTCATAAGGCTTCTCTCCTGGGAAGACGATTGAACAGGTACACAGGTTTATCACTGTTCAGTTAATGTTTCTAATCTAACAAAGTTAAAGAATACAAACGAATCCTAAGAAATAACATTAAGGTAGAAGCTATTAAACAGTGTATTAACTACTTCAAGTGTCTAGAATTAGACAACACAGAATCCACCACTGTAGCCTAATTTCATTTATTACAAGTGAAAATTATAGTGTTGTAGTTGTTTATAGTTATATATAAAATAAAAACAAACAATACAGGCCCTTTATCTCTGAAAACTGACATATGCCAACTTGTCCTCTGTCTCTGCCTTAGAGAAAAGATAGTTACAGTATAAGTTTTACCTGAGTGTGTCCTCATGTGCCTCTTCAGCTTGTATGTGTCCCTGCTGGCATAGCTGCAGAGACTGCACTGGAATGGACGCTCACCAGTGTGGGAACGAATGTGACGCTTTAGTTTGCTCACCTACACAGAAACAGCAACATACAAACTCATAGTCATCTTGCAGAACACTAAAACAAAGCAAAGCACCTGCCATTATATAGACCTGCAGTTATTAACGGTTTTTTGACTCTTGGAGGATTAACTTGCAGGAGAAACACACTGCAACCTCCCCCCTCCAGTGCTGCTAGCCACAGCACAGCATTTTTACTCTTCTTCACGTGTATATGAGTAGATGTGGATGGAGACAAGTGTCGTTACTGTAATGCATTAACCTAAACTTCAAAATGTCAAGCACATAAAGCAGACTTACCTCCACACTGGCGTAGTCACACATAGAGCATTTGAAGGGTTTCTCATGTGTGTGTTTGTAGCGACGATGACGAACCAGCTCTCCACTAGTCACAAAAGCCATATCACAGTCTGTGCACTTGTGTGGACGAGTTCCTGCATAAAGAAGAAACAATACACTGTGAAAGCTACCCTTGGGTGGTGTTATGAAACTAAAGCATTCTTCTGTTCCCTCTTAAAATACCACTACTTGGTGTCTCTGAAGTCTAATATTTTTATGAAGATGTGTGGTGGTGGATACCGGTGTGTGTGTTGAGATGGTTTCTTAGCAAGGTGACCTGTCCTGAAGGCTCTTCCACACAAGTGGCATTTGTGAGGTCTCTCATCGGTGTGGCTCTTCATGTGTCTGTCCAGGTTGGAGCGTCGGGGGCAGGTGTAGCTACACAGTTCACACTGAAATGTCTTCTTCACTCCTAACACACAACATCAAGAAAATCCCAGTCACCCTCTGTGAGTGTGAAACAATGACATTCTAAACACTGCATCTGAAGGACAGCTGAAAACTAAACTCTTCCCAATTTACACCCTAGACAGAATACTCAAGAAAATGTTGTATTGAGTTTTAAATATTATTTAAAAAGCATTTTCATTTTACTGTTACTGTAATAACAGTAGATACAGGCAAATAATCCCAAAGCTTGTCTGTCTTGAAATGCAGCTGATGTTGTATGTAATATTATATGTAGTGCAAGTATACTGTTATTCAGCATCAAGATGAGTGATGTTGTATGTTATTTTGTTACTTCCATGGCTGTGCTTTAAGCCAAACCAACTCTGTGGAGGCAATTCAACTCAAACTTTACAAACAGTGACTCGTCGTGTCATTTCCATCACGCCCTTGGTCCAGGGGACAGTAGTGTCTCACCTTTCTTCTTGATCTTTGTGGGTTTGGGTGGTTTCATGTTGCCCACCACTTTCTCAGCATTGACCTCAGACAGAAGGCCCTCCTGCTGCTCTTCTTCAAAGTCATAGACACTGACATCCATGTCTTTATCTCCTTCAGCATAACGCAGACGACTCTTTTTACCCTTGAAGAACAGAGAGTCATCAGACCTCATCATCAGCGAATGACAGTTTTAAATAAACCTGTCACAAAATGCTGTACAAATCGTTCAATTATAGAGAGAGTCTTACATCCCAGTGACAAAGAAACTGACACCATACAGCTATCTTACCTTTTTGGTCTTCTTGACAGCTCCAGATGGGGGCTGATAGTCCGGGTCTTTATTCCAGTTTGGGTCGTCATTTGGAGGCTGAATAGGCTCATCCTCCCCTTCTTCCAACAGCTGGTTCCCCACCTCCTCGTCTTCCTCCTCTTCAGGGTGGGCTTCTCCTCCCTCCTCTTCCTGCTCCACTGTCTCCACCTCTCCATTAGCACCAACCTTTACTACCTACACATCAAACACAATAACTGTTTTGTCAATTACTCACTATTGACAAGTTGTTTGTGAGGTTTGATGTAAGTCTTTGTATCTTTTTGTAGACTATTAAACATATTTTCTTTTCTTTGTGCTCAAGAGACAATAAATAAGTGATAAATCTATCACAGTGCTCTTAGAAGGTAGTTAATCTGTTTTGCATTGTGCTGCTGTGGTCTTAACATGACAGTGCTTACTTCATACCTGAGCTGAGTTGGTCCACCAGAAATGTTTCTAGGTTTGACCCAACGACTTTTACGTAAAAGTGAATCAACTTTCAACAAGTAACAGATTATTGTACTGAAGTAAATTTCTGCCGGGGGCCTAAAAACAGCAAGTGATGCAGCTGCTAATTTTCAAATGCAGTCGTGCATTAATGTTGTATGTCTGAGTTGAAGCCTAGCCAATGAGCTGTGTGTGTACCTGAAAGCCCTCTGGCAGTGGCAGGGTGTGGCAGATGACTGGGTCTCCATCCTTTGGCATTGCAGTGGTGTCTACAAAAGTGCCTTGCTGCAGGGCTTCCACTGTGGTGGCAGAAACAGGCACCTGGACGAGCTGGAGCTCTCCCAGGCCCAAAGCTGCCTGTTCCTCCATGTTTACCACCTGAGGACAGAGAGAAACCGAAGGTCAGCACACACGTTTGGGCAATATACAGGATATCTGTTAAGAAAGATTAAAGATTTGGTATGAAACATCTCAGACTTGATATGAAACTTGAGTATGCACAGTTTGTGAATCCAGTGTTTTCCAGACACTAAAAGAGTCAAAAGATTAAATAACCGAGGATAAAATGATGTGAAGTGTCTTCAAAAGAGCACCTACCTGCAGTGTGATGATTTGAGTCTGGTCCACCGTTGTTACAGTCGCTTGGTGAGCGGCACCAGCTACCCCTCCAACAACACCCACTGCGGCTGATGATCCCCCCACTGCAGCATCTATCACCTGCAAATCAACGTCATGTTAATGGGCTGTTACATGAAATTTTGGGCAAAGCAACTCACACTGGCTGGCATGTTTGCTATCCTCAGTTCCAGTGATTTCTTTTCTAAAACTACAAAAACATCAGCACACAAATAAATCATTCTTGTGAGACTAAGTTGTGCAAGACTGAGTGACTATTATGTCACAACAAACGCTATTTTTTTAATCAATGGTCATACCTCAGTCTTCATCTGCAACAGGGTGGGATCCAGTGAATCCATAACCATCATTTCAACCCCTGCTCCGCCTTCTACACCAACCCCGACCCCAGCTTCCATTAGCTGCTGCTGGGCCTGGGTGGCTGCTACCATTCCTTCCCCATGACCTGAAACACAACATTGCCGGGGGATAAAACATTTACCCACATCCCCCACAAAATGTGTCTAAATACAACAGGAATCCATAATACTCTGTGTTCTTTTTATAATTAGACTGTGGGAAAACATCATATCCAATTAGTAAGAACCTTGTTCAAGGACAACTCCAGCTTGTCCCTCTACCACGCCCCCGGCCTCTGCAGCTTGTTGGAGGAGGTCAGCAACCATGGCATCCTGGCTGTGAACGGCCTGGATGGAGGGGAAGTCTTTGGAGGGGACCTCCACCACCCCTACACCCTCTGTTGGCCCTCCGTCCATGCTGGGAAGGAACTGAAATATAGCATTGTGGAAACATACATCAGCTAACAGTGTGATACATCATGCTGAGGAATGTGCAGATTTTTCCTCCTGTTACTCTCTACTCCCAACATAGAACTGACCACTGTGTCTGATTCCATGTTTGCCCCACTCTTGCGGGTGCTGAGAAGGATTAAAGCCTGGTAACTGAGACTATTTAGAGCAAATATTCACCAAAATCGCCCTCTGCTCATACACGACCACAGTCAAAAGTAGTAAGAGTATATTATGAAAAACAGGGCTATCAAAAACTTGGTATAGTTTAGACTTGTCAGCAGTGAGTCAGAACTTATGCAGTAAATTTCATTTCACATAATATAGAATCCACCCGCTGTGAGTTGGCTGACTAAACATAGTCCTGCTTTATGTTTAACTGCTTTGAATCTCAGTCTCTTGCAACTGATGTTTTTGGTCATCTATTTCTCACTGGAAGCTAATTAACCCTCATTTACTAGTGTCTGACACAGGTTTGTTGAACGGTGTGTTTGAGGGAATGTCTGAGACAAGTGTGACATATTTCAAACAACCCGTTGCTGTAAAATTGCTGGCACTTAACACTACTAGCGTTACCTGGAATAGCAAGGATAAATTGACTCTCAACATGATTTCAGTACACTGGGCTGCAGTCTGCAGAATTGTGGTACTGGCAATCTCCCTTTTGCTTTGCTGTAGAAAGCCCTGAGCTTTGCTCAATCAACTGTCTGCTACCTGACTGTCCCTGCCAACCTGGGGTGGGAGAAGAGGTATATAGGTTATACAGCTGCAAATTCCTGACAGTGATTTTAACACCCTACAAATCTCTAACAGTTCTGTTCCAAGAAACGTGTGCTCACCTTAGGCTTCAGGCTGCTACCTGCCTTTAAACCTGCAAGAGAGGAAGGAATATTTCATCACATACTACATTCACCCTACTATTAAGTGCTTTCAGGACAGCTCCTCTCCTCTTTTTAAAAAGTATTTCAGCACAGCAGCAGAGAACGTCCCAGTTTGCTTGAGTATACCATCACCCTATCAACCAAGATATAGCAAGTGATGTGAAGTGGTGAATAGGGTGACTCAACAAACAGATGCTCACACACACCAGGCAGTGTTCAGTGTTTGCTTTTGGTGTCAGTCCAACTTTGATTAAACAGACAGTTGAAAAGATTCTTCACAATCCATCAAAACACTCTGCATTCAGACAGAGCCATCCTTATTGGGTAGAGCTGTTTTATAATGAGCAAGTCGTCCTTTTGTATCTAGAAGAAGCAGGAATGAAGTAGATTTTCACAAGGGGAAATTCTCATTTGGATAACATCACTGTTGATATTAGTGCAGAGGATGTTTTCCATGGGTTTATAAAAGCTGACATCGATAAACACAGGCTTTGAAATGACTTCTCAACAAGCCACAAGCTCAGGATCTTTCTGGCACTTTTTGAGTCCACTGAACATTTCATTGGTGATTTTGGTCAAGGCGGAATTGCCACACATGCACAATGGCTCAAGAATTGGACTGCATCTAGATTTCAAGATTGTGTGGGTGACAGAGTAAAACTATTTCGATACCTTGTTGAACAGTGATTGAATCCCTTGATCCTGCCTGCGTCACTAACCAGTATGTATAAGTTACAGAAGCATGACTCATGTTTTGGATTAGATGGCTATTTACATCAACAACCAAAGTACCTAATAAGATGGACTTGCATGTAGGTAGTTGAAACTACATCAAGTAGTCAGTGAATTTGCTTAGTTCCTTTATGAACATCAGAGGTGCATTCTGGCCTCAAGAGATTGAATACAAACAACTTGGCAAATGTGAACTGTATATAGCTTCACTGACAAGCAGAGTAACATCTGCATAGTCATGTTTGTGACAGTGCCTGACATCTGTTTGTCTCCAGGTTTCCATGTACACTTGTCTTTATGTTGCTAAATAGGTGAAGCCGGAGAGGCTGTGATATAGGCCTTCATAGATCCTTTGACTTATGGTACAACAAATTTACCACAATGTGGCAAAGATAATTAGTGCCCAGCTGGGCAACTGTCGCCTCCTTGCACAGCATTTATACAGCGGTATTTTTGTAGCTCTCCAAGCCGAGTCGTAGAGGGAGCTCTCTTCTGTAATATATATCTGTGGCTATGAGGCTCTAGGTGGGCTTAGAATAAGAGACAAGCGGGCGACGGGTGCAACAACAACTGCCAATTCCGACCACTGCCGCGGTGACAGGAGTTAAGAAGAGATGCAATACTCTTTAATTGAAGACGGCAGAGTTTGGGAGAACGCAAATCGTGTATATGGTCTTGGTGAATCAGTGGCTGCTGTGATCGCCGAGGATCGTTTTGCTGCGAATGCCTCGTCATTCTGTTTTCCACACTGGGCTTAACGTTACAATTTGTGTGTGTGTACCTCGCTTACCAGGAAAGCTACCCTAAATCGACTTTAATTTCAATCTTGCTAAATGAAATGTGACTGGGTGTCACGGTCACTTTTGGGGTTCGGGCGCATTCGACGCTTTTGTACATAACGTTACTAAGAGTATTGGGTGGGGAAGGGCCTTGAATCTGAGCTAACCCTGTTAACTTTTAGCTAACATCAGTTGCTACATGGATTTCTGTAAATTAAGATCTCGTTTAATATTGTGCAGAATGCTCAAAGTCAAAGTAACGTCTACTGACTAAAATGCGAGTAGGTTATTTGTGTGTAATCTCGATGTAATGTAATAGTATACGTAGGAATGCTTGTTTGTAGACTATGCGTATATTAACAAGCTAACGTTAGCTATGGGCGATAACTTAAACCCGCCAGTTTCCATGTCGTCAAGGCTGTAAAGACGGGAAACAAAGAAGCGAGAAAATGGACGCCTTGGCCTAAACTCTCCAACCAAATCGACGAAGTATTCGTAACTTTTCCTCGACGATATTTTCACAGATACGCGTGAAATACAGTGGGCTGCGTATACATTTATTAGAACTTCGGTTATTTAAACGTATTTTGACGGGTTTTTCAATAACGATAGAGGGAGACAAACACTCTCCGACGAGCTGCCCAGACCCGGAGCCCCATCGTGACACCTAGAGGCCGATTAAAGATCCTGCAAACTCCCCCCATATCAGAAAAGTAGTGATACTTTACCTCTTTTTAGTGTGTTTCTCCTCCCGTTTAACTCAACCGAAAGCACAGAGTGTCTGCTACAAAGTTTAATAGGCTGGTAAGAAATGCAGGCTTCTTCGCAGTTTGTTTTAATCCCTCTCCCGCTTTAGCAGAGTAGCCTCTGCCACAAAATGGCAGTTGGGAGCTCAGTGCGCCTGTGCGGCCGCTGGGGGGTGGTGTCGAAGCTGCTGCAGACACCCTGATTGGCCAGGAGGGGCGCCCCGTTGGAATATATTGAAGACCATTTATCACAATGTTAGGATCCGGGTTGCTTTCACGACCCTCGGAGATATTATTTGCACTGTCAGAAAATAATTAATACGGGTCAAAGTGAACATTAAAAATGAAGATAACGTGTACAACTCGAACAATTATGTCTGTTTCAAATAAAACTAATATATTGGTTTACTTAAAGTGACGTGAGTGTATCTGTTAAATGCCATGACAGATTAGTATAATTGTAGTATCTGTAGTATTTGATTTGCTGTATAGTATAAAGTCCCATCTGCCGGTCATAAGTGCATGTGTGTTCATACTGAGAATGCAAAAAGTAACTGATAAACTAAAGTCACAGAAATATTTATTCTGTGCCTTTTGGCATTGGTTTGAATGTGCAATCACATATGTGCAGCAATTATTAATCAGTGCATGATGATATGACTGCAACCATGTTCCTTGTGGTTTATCTGCATATCTGAACTGAGCTTTTCCCGTTTTCAATAGGGCATCCAAACTTCCACAAATGCCATGAATGCAGCATAAATTATATTTAAATCCTCTGGGCAAAATCCTATAGTACATTGGTTCAAATGATCATGAAGTGAATGTTAGGAAAAATGACACTACACAAACAGATCTGTTTAATGAGGAGAATAAGCTAAGGGCAGGTCTCAGCCAGTTATTTGTGTATGTTCTTTGATTTGTGCGTGAGCAGGTCATAATGTAGCTCAATTAACACAATGACACTCAAGACAATATTTAAACACATCTTTAATAGTTAGTATATATTTGACACCAGAATAACTGGAAATATATTTTTAAAAAAGACAAAAAGAATAAAACAATTTGTGCCCAATGCTGCACAATTTATCAAGCTTGTGGAAAAAAATATATAATGTGCTACAGTGGTTCTCCACTGCTTAACACTCTCTTCATTCTTAAATAAAGTATCTCATCTATGTCTTGTTGCATCTCTGTTACTGTCAAACCTTGAGGCACTTAAACACTTTGAGATGCTTTATGGATGCAGAGGTATAGCTGCAGACTGCTGCTGTCCTATAGAAACTAGTGGTGCATACATTGCATACAGTGGTAGCCATCATATTTACAAACAATGAGTCCCCCCACGACATCAATCTTATGATTCCAGTGACACTGCAGCCTGTTGCTTATAATATGCTATATTAAAGAAGTAAACATCCAAATTGTACACAACATATAACCAGCTAGTTGTCTGGATTATCCTTCCCCCTGACAGCTGAAAATAATATCTGAATGTCACTTCTTTTCAGGGACCATCAATCAATAATTAATTACTGTTTTCAATAAATACACATCTATGATGTATTAAAGAGAATTAGGGCTATGAGGAAAAATATTTCTGTTCGAGATTAAGCTCAAGAGTTCACAAAGACTTTTTTGATGTCAGATTGATGTCTGAGAAGTAAACAGGGTTGGCACATTGTACATTAGGAACATGAACCCCTCTGCTTGAAGACAAAAGCTGTGTCCCATTTATACACACTACACTAATTCTGTTCTACTGTTTTGAGCATGCAGCATATTCACCTGTTGGATAAAAGTCACAAAGTGAGGTGCAGTTAAAACCTGTCAGCAGCCAAGACTAAAATTATGACATTTTTGTGTGATGTTTATTGACACTGTTGTTATGCAAAAAACAATTGTGGCCAGTGCTATGGAAGCTTAGACAACAGAAAAACAGGTAGTCTACAGCCATGCTAATGGCTGCGTGAGGCTGCACTTATGCACAACAGGCCTTTGAGCTAAATGCTAACATCAGCATGCTAAAATGTTGATGTTCACCAACTTAGTTTAGCATGGTAGCATGAACGTTAAAGAAGTCAGAGGGTTACCTTACAACTCATCCTGATGTCGAGGTGAATGTTTGAACCACATTTCATGGGTCCATCAATTATTTCTTGATCTTATGATCTGATGATTTCCTAATCTGGATCAAAGTGGTAGACCGACTGACAAACAGTAACAGTACTAGACTCTGAATTACATCCACTTAATACAATTTTCAGTTTCTTTTTTTGTGCATAGTTAATATTAATGCATCATCTTTACATCAAAGAACTAGTGTAGTGTATGCAGCTGGGACACATCCATATACTATCAATACAGTAATGATATACTATCGTCAGTCACTGGACTGAGATGAACTTCCAATAAAAAAAGGCAGAGTGGCAGCATCACTGTCAGCAGTGTCACTATGAAAATAATGAAACAAGATTACACAAAACAGGGACAACTGAGGTCACTGGGGCTGAACATTTTGGCATTTTCACTAGCACGTCTATGAACTATGAGGAAAACAGTGTATGATGCTTCAATACTTAAAGTGATTCTAGTCATCTCTTGAGAAATATTACCACTGCTTAATGTATGATACCAGTGTTTTCATCTTTTTTTTTTTTAATCTATTTCCATATTAAAACACATTCTTGACTTTATGCTGGCCAAACTTGTAGTGTAGTACATTTTTGAATATGTACAATATCAAGTCACAAATAGCTGACGCTTGGTTGGGTTTGATTATCTCTCTCAGCTTTGTGTTTAACAAACTGGAATCACCACTTTAATTAAAAAAAAAAAGAAAAGACATTATCCCAAAGCATTACTCAGTAACTTATAATTACAAGATCTGTATCTCATAGTTATGAGAAAATAGTACAAAACAATGAGATCATATTTCCTAGTTATGAGTAAACTGTTGAAATTACGAGATTGTCATCTCATAATTATGGATCTTTTAATTATGAGCTACTATATCATAATTTTAAAATACACATCAAGCAATTATGAAATACTGAGTCATTATCATAAATTACAGATCTGATAACTTTGAAGTCAATAATCTTGAATAAGGTCTTCAATTTTTTTCTTTGGGGAATGCAATGTGTTTACTTTGGAAAATGGTCAGCTGCATTGTCGAGATTTTTGTTTGTTATATGTAGTATGTGGCATAAACATGCAAAAACACTGGTATGGCCCTATAATAATTTACGATTCCATGTCTAAGGCCAGTTTACTTGAAGTTCAAGACAGTTATATTGTAGTTATTCCTATTCAAAATTTTAAGGATGCAAGTAGTTAAACAACACAAACAAATAGAAATTTATATTCTTTCAAGCCAGAAATCTTCAGTGATTCATTGTTAGAGGTTCAACTGTTATTCAACTGAGCTAAATTTGAAATGAATTGATCAACTGATGACATCTATCTCTGTCTTTGCCTTTGACAAAACCTTCCACTGCAATATGTGACAGTAATGCAACTTTTCAGTGACTCCAAACAGAATGCCCCATTTACGGCAGATATATCAGTGGTACAGTGCCAATGCCACACAATGAATCAATTCATCAAACTGATTGGGTGAATGACTGAAAAGAATTTTAACAGTAATAATGCATCTCATAAAACAAAGTATACATTTACAAATGAAGACTCTGCTAGATAAAAACAATTTACAATCACAGAATATTAAATTCCAGTGGCATAAAGTCATATGTATTTCCATTAAGAATAAGATATGTCATAATTGTAAAGAGTAATGGCACTGAATTGCTTAAACCATTCTCTGTGCAGAAGAAACTCAATAAGTTTTCTACAGTCTCAACCCTTCCAACAGAACTGCAGCGTGAATCAATCTTTTCTTTCTTTCTAACCTGTAACCTGCCAACATGTTGACAACATTAGGCCTCCATCACAGAGAATGAAAAGCTTTCGTTTCTAGCTTTTGAATTGGAAGACAGTTCACAGTTAGTAAGCCAGTGGTAGATGTGTCGCCAACATGGGACTAAAGCAAATGTTTTTGCTTTCAGTTACCTGTGCAAGTCTGTCAAGTTCAAACATGCTGCTGGCTGCCGACTACAGCTGTTTGGGCTGCTGTATTTACTGTATACAGGGTTTCCTCCCTGCATCAGTAACAACATGTCATCCTGAGCAACACAGTGAAGCCATACCTGTCTCGTTACAAGCTGCTTTATAACACAATTGGCTAGAGGACTCCAGCTCCACTGACAAATCCAGGAAGAATGTAAAAGAACATAACCTATCCTTTATCACCATATCAACAAACAGAATGCACTAAAGATCTCATTTATTTCTTTGCTTCCCAGGGTGCGACTCTCCTCCAACACAGTCCTCTGACACTCCAAAGTCATTCTCTAAATCAAAAATTCAAAGCTCATGCATATGATGCAACATGTATGAAGTTCAGGTTAATGGAGAAAAGTACTTGTTTGTACTCAAAAAAAGATGTATTCCATATTCATTAAGCATTTTCTTTCTCAATGCAAGAACAAAAATTAATCTTTGCTGTTGCTAGTAGAAGGCAGGCTGCTGAAGCCTCATACTCCCTTAAGCATGCATTTTACCTAATCTCGAGGCGTCAGTATGCTTAAAATACACCTGAAACCCCTTAGCATTCACACCCACCTCATGCAGTGGCTGGCCAGGTTTTTGGAGGTGTGAAAGGAGGAAGGCTATAAACTTTTGTTCTGCTCTGCTTTTCCATTTTTCACACAGCTTTCTGTGTCACACACAGGCCAGTATCACTGCCAGTATCTTCAAGGAAAGACTGTGTGAAAGTGAGCATCATTATCCATGTTTGTACAATTCACTGTGTCGAGAATACAGAGATACACAAAACAGGCAGGAGTTTGCGGAGCAAGATCAGGGAAGCAATGGAATGCAACTAGGAGGATGCAATGACAGCATGTTTTTTTAACTCCTCCTTTCAGAACAGGTAGTAACACTTTTGCCTTTAGATAGAGTCAGACAACATGTTGTACAAACTAGTGTGTTTTAAGTTTGAGTGCAGTTATGCTACGAAGGTCACAGCCATAACAGAGAGGAACAATAATTACAGCAACCAGTAAGACTTAAGCTTAATGAGAAATTTGTGAGGATCTGAACCTATTCTTTGAGCTGATACTTCAAGCTAATACTACTCTATGTTTTTGTTGTCCTGTTTGGATCTTAATCTGTTCATAGTGTTCACAGGATCAGTGGTCCACTAGTTGTTCCTGCAGTGAAAAAGGAATTCATATGAATAAGATCAATAATTTCAGATTGTCTATGTTTTGAGAACAAATCAATACTTTTTTCCAATTTAAGTGAGTCACTCACTGTTTCTATGCACTGATCAAGTGTTGGTATGATGACATCCTCTACACTTTCAGCTTAACCACTCTCACATGCATTGGACAGTGTTGCAAGTAAGGGCTGTAGTACTCAATTCTGGTCTCAATCTTTAGTCTGGTCCTGAAACTTTCGGACAGTAAGATGTGTGGGTGTTTTGACTTGTACTTGTACTTTTGACTGTTAATGTCTCACAGCAGCTGTGCAAGTAGATCTCTGGTCAGTTTTCCAGAGACACTGCATTTTTTAAACTATAAGTGTTCAGTGACGTGCTTATTTCCCACAGTGTCTTTTTCATGTATCAACCAAGCATCCTCATTTTAGACATCTACATTTATGCATATGTACTGCCAGCCAAAAATTTGAGAACACCTTCAGTTTTCCAGCTGTTATTGAAATTAGGTAGTTCAGTGGATAAGCAAAATTAACACAAGGAAGTGTTATCTGGGAAGTATGTCTCAGTGTTGCAGATGTTCCCACAAATATGTTTTTTTTTTTATATCTAGTCCATCCCAAACCAGATTGATGGGGTTTAAGTGTAGAGACTGTGCCGGTCTTCCATCATGTAAAGCCACCATCTTTCCCTCATAATGTTTTGGATCATTATCTTACATCTTGGGTTTGTTAATTAGTTACTATTTTCTCACCATTCTGACAGCAATATACAGAACTACTTCCTGCAGTACATTGTTGTCCTAATATGTATAGGGTATAGTTAACACACTTTGTTCCAACAATGCCTTTGTACAGACAGAGGGTTTATAAGTCATCAACAGGATTTTGGACACCTGTAGTAACTGTTTGCATTAATTAAAAAAAAAACTGCGCGCAGTTAAACGCTTACCTTTGTAATTACATTTATTTACTGGACTCAAACTGCTTTAACTCCAATAAAATCTAGAAAAATTGAGGTATCCTAAAACTCTTGCCTGGTAGTATGTGCATAGACAGAAATCTTACTTTCACAGTTATTGTAAAAAAAAATTGTACAAGAATATTTTGCTTCAGATACTATTAGATTTTTTCTTGGTCTTTGTCACTTGACTCAGTCTCAAATGCGAGTACAGCCAGTAGCTACAGTGCTGTGTGAGAACAGTGTGAGAAAATCCATTTGGTGTCATTAATGCATGCCACAGAACAAGCTCTCCATCTGAAGCAGTGCTGTCCAAACAGCTTTTAAGCTTGAACAAGTGACGAGAGTATCCATTAAGAAAAGTGGTTTTATGTAGAGCTAGGGTAGCATTATTCTATGTAATGGAATACTAACTCTATGTATGCCTACTGGGTCACAATGTAAATCAGTCAAAACCAGAGTTAAAGACATCAGAAATAGCAAGAAACTAAACATTTTGTACATTTTTGGCATTTGATAGGCTATGAAAATAGACAAAGTGACTTTAAATAGCTTTCCAGACTTTTTAAAACTAATTTCAAAATAATACATTTGTGTCTGGGAAGGAAATGACTGCAATGAGAGGGAGTTTGTCCAGTAATCGGACTTGAATATGACTTAAATCAATGCAGACATGTTCCACCCTGTCCTTTTAACTCCTCCGCATCTTCCTCCTTTATTATCTATTTCATCCTTCTACTCCTCCCTTTATCCATCCTTTCATTTAAGTCTGCTCACATTATACATTCTTCTCAGCATCTTTACAGTCCAACCTCATTATCACATGTTGATAAAAAATAAACAGCTGTATTTGTAGCTTACTGACTTTAAATGTTTGCCCAGTGTTAAGCAGAGGTGCTGTCCTTGATGTGAATATCATTGCCACCTCTCTGACAGTGTGTATTCTGTATATCATATATTATATTTGTCTTTTTATGTTTTAGTGTTAGTAATGGGGCAGGAGTACACCATACTGTATATTCTTATGACACTGTGTCAAAGCACAGCTGAAACACAATATTCATATTGTGTTGCTGACCTTCCACTTTTGTTCTGACCCAGTGTGTGTGTATCCTTGTTATGTTAGAAAGCTGTGCTGGCCATGCTTCCTGGAGCGAAGAGTCTTGGTATGCTGTCCTGAGACGTCTCCACATGTCTGTGGGCCATCTTCCCCTCCTCCCCTGCTCCATGCAATGAATGGAGGGACAACAACAAATGGACAAAGTGAATAAAAGAATGGACAAATGAATGAATGAATGAATGAATGAATGAATGCATTGATCGTCTCCAGAGACATTTGTGTTGAAGGCAGAAAAGAAGAAAGATGAACTGTATATTTCTTATTTCTGCCTTAATTATTAGTCTGGTGTCAAATGTGAATGAATAGAATAAAAAATGAATGGATGAAAAAATACCAAAGGACAATGTTTTAGTCACCATGTTACAGTAAATATATATGTAAAATGCAACAAGTGCATTCATTAAAACATATTCAAATTTGAACACAATTAACTCGTGATTTAAGGCTGACTATCTGATTGTGGGTTTATTTTCATGGTAAGAACATTATACTCTCTAAAATGAATGCTGAGATTTGGGTGAGACAGCTTTTTAAGTCTACGTATCTTAGTCTTTTTTTTTGAGTCAAACTTGTTCAAACTCTGCTGTCAGACCTCTAACAAACAACAAACAGCTTTATTACTCACAACATAGCTTCATTACACTGCTCCAAGTTTGCTTTAGAGCTGAATATAAAATGATTTCTATTACCTAAAGGTATCACATGGCAAAGCCCCAAAGCACTATTGAATTTTTAAAACCAAACTATCCACACTACCATTCACAAAGTCTGCAGTCATCAAAACAGAGCCTTCTAATTATCCTAACATCTGCATGTTTGATGTGTTTTCATTACTTTCATTTCATTTTACTCTGTTAAGCACTTTGTAAAGCCTGTTTTGTCATTCTGACAAATAAGACGGTTATTATTACCAAGCACTAGCAGCGTTTGTTTGGCAGCATCTCGAACTTCTTCTTTGTCTGTCCGACAAAGATACACCAACTGGTCGATACTTTCTTTAGCCTGGAATGATAACAGATGGAACACACTGGTCAGTATGATAAATACATAGCACAAACAAGCTGCAAACAAACAAGATTTTAATAAGTATATACCACTCAAGTGCCCTAAATCAAATCAGTGTTGCCCTAAAATAGCTTTTTGACAGACTGGGACAGGTTTGGATAAGAGTACTCGAACTGTGTATGTGTTCCTACTTTGAGACAAGCTAAGGCCTTGCATCCGCAGACTCTGGTGTCCACGTTCTCATCTTCCAGCAGCTCCAGACAGCTGACCAAGGCCTGAGGAGGAGAACACACAGTGTTTACAGTCTTTGACATGTCAAGTATGAGGCTGACACTTTTTTACATTGCTGTTTATGCAATGTGTTTGTATGACAGAAGCCTTATGATTACAGCCTGGTCAATATTATCAGCCTATGTATGTATATGCAGGATGATAATACATAGTGCCAAAAAATGCTGAAAATTAGAAACTGTGTCACAATTACACTATGCCATATGTTCTTATGATTTTGGTGAGAAACTTATTATGCACAGATACATTCAGTACATATACACTGTGTGCAGTATCCTCTCACCTGTTCCCTCTGCCTGGGCTGGGCAGCCAGGCTTCTCAGTACAGAGCTAGCAGACGCTGACACTTTTCCTCGTGGGTCTTTCAGTAATTTGGCCACAGCATGGAGTCCTTCTCTCCTCAGGCTGCACTCAGCAGGACGCCGCAGAGTGTTGACGATCACATCCTGGTCACACGACGCCAGTCTCTGTACCAACCACACTGGAGGAGAAAGGTTATAACTGATTACTGCCACTGATCAGAAAGTTTTCCTGCATTCATTTAGCTTTGTATATACATGTGTTTGTATGTGTGTGTGTGTGTGAGATACCCTCTTCTGCCAGCTCTGTGATGTGTGTTTCCATGTCACTGATGTCGTTGGCCTCTAAGTAACTCCACAGCTGAAACAGCGTCACAGTCACTTTATCTCTGTTGCAGCCCCGCCGTGGTAGCCTCTGATCCAGTACTCGCTCAACCAGACACAAGAACACTAGACATACACACACACAAACACACGCGTGTTAACATGGCACCCACTGTGACAAGTACTGCATATACACAGATGTTGTTGTACCTGTGTCTGCCATGCTGCTGGCCCTCTCAGGCAGCATGCTGGAGTAGGCTGTAGACAGCGTTAACAGGAAGTTCTCAGCAGAAACGCTGTACACACTGCCCTGCTTCACACACTGTTGCCATAGTGACACAGCACCCTGGCACAGGCCCAGCTGAGGTATCACTGTAATGGAGAGAAGGTATAACAGAGTAAAGAGAAAGGAACAAAAGAAAGATTATTCTTTAGCTTTTAAATTTTAGCATCAGTTTTTTTTTTTCAGGCTTTCTTCATTTTGAGCACAGAAGTTCATTCTTTACCTTAAATTCAAATTCGCTTTACTAACGTGGCCACGATTAAGATTGTGTAGATTATACTGACTGTTGTACAACTGGAAAACCACTCAGAAATGGCTCAAAGAACACAACACACAGCCCTAGGTGTGGACCCAGCCTCTAAATTCCCCAGATGCCAATCTGATCCAGCATCTGTGGGATGCACTGGAACAAGACCGATCCATGGAGGTCCTCCCCCGCAACCCACAGAACCCAAAGGATCCACTACCACTAGCAATGTCCTGTGTTCACATCCTAACAGGATGCCGTTGTTTTGGTGCTATGAAGGGGAAGGGGAATATTTGGCAGGAGGTTTTAAAGGTGTGGCTGATCAGTATATACTGACCTACTATAACATCACCACTGACAGGTGGAGTAAATAACATGAATAATCTCATTACAATGGCACCTGTCAAGGGGTGGGATATGTTCTTGAAGATGGTGTATTGGAAGCAAGAAGAATGGGCCAGCATAAGAAGCCATCTGAGCCACTTTGACAGGGGCCACATTGTGATGCCTAGATGACTGTGTCAGAGAGGTCTTGTGGGGCGTTCACAGTATGCAGTGCCCAGTACCTACCAAAAGTGGTCCAAAGAAGGACAACTGGTGAGCCGGTGACAGGGTCATGGGTGCCCGACACTCACTGATAAATGTGGGCCGCAAAGGCTGGCTCATGTGGTCCAGTCCCACAGATGAGCTACCAAAGCACAAATTGTTGAAAGCTGTACTGATGGCTATGATAGAAAGCTGTAAGAACACAGTGCATTACACCTTGCTGAATATGGGGCTGTGTAGCCACAGACAGGTCAGAGGGCCCATGCTGACCCCTGTCCACAAATGAAAGCACCTACATGAGCATCAGAACTGGACCATGGAGCAATAAACGAAGGTGGATTTTGTCTGATGAATTCTTTTACACAATGTGGATGGATGGCCGTTTGCATGTGTGTTGTTTACCTGAAGAAGAGATGGCAGCAGGATGTGCTGTGGGAAGAGGCAGTGTGATGCTCTCAGCAATGCTCTGCTGGGAAACCTTGGGCTCTGCCATTCATGTGGATATTACTTTGACATGTACCACTGACCAAAACACTGTTGCAGACCAAGTGCACCCTTCATGGCAACACTTTCCCTGATGACAGTGGCCTTTCAGCAGTGGCTTCAGGAACAGTTTGAGGAACATCAACAACAAGAGGAGTTCAGGGTGTTGACTTGGCCTCCAAATTCCCCAGATCTCAATCTGATCAAGTAGTAGTGGGATGTCATGGAAAAACAAGTCCAAAACAACTTACAGGACTTAAAGGATCTGATGCTAACGGTTGGTGCCTAATACCAAAGTACACAGAGGTCAGAGGTCAAGTGAAGTCCATGCTTTGCGTGACCAGAGCTGTTTTGGTGGCATGAGTAGGACCTGCAGAACACTAGGCGGGTGTTTTTTTTAACGTTGTGACCAAATTTAGATTAAACGTTACACACATCAGCTCTGAGTGAATTGGTGGCATTTGAACTATAAGTGGTGCTACAGGAACATGATGCACTGAAATAGCTGAAACTCAGTGGACATGTGTCTGGGTCACTTAAAATCTGCCTTCATGAAGCGCAGCTATTCCCAAGATTTCTGCATTCTCAAAAATCTGCCTTGTCTATCACAAAATGTATTTTGATGAAAATGCAGATGAAGTTGCACAGTTAATGATTCTAAATGTTGTCTATAATTACAAAACAAATTCAGAAGGTTGTGCAGATTTAGTGGAAGTATATTCTGTGCTTCTAGTAGCTGTGTGTTGTTGTAGTTTAACATGTTTTGATCAGTCTGAGGCTGAGATAACAGTGTAGTCATTTTAATGTAAGGTATGTTCTGACAGATACACAGTGGAGTACAGACAGATGTATAGATACTAGGAGTTACCTTCAGCAGGCTGTCTGAGGCGTCTGGGGTTGTCCTTGGTGATGCGTCGGATGATTTCGAGCACTCGAGCTTCTCTCAGCAGTCTGTCTAAGGCGTACATCTCTCCACACCGCAGAGGACCAAACATGCCCAGACGCTACAGACATGACGCCATATGTCAATTTATGCATTTATTCAGAGCAGCAACATCATTTTTCTAACCACAACACTGATTTGGTTCTCTGTAGTCCACCTCTAATACTATGGATATGATGCACTTTAATTGATTATATGGCACCTGTTTAAAATAACTAACCAATCTTGGTTTGCCACAGAAAATTTGCCTTTACTAATACAGCATGTCATATATGAACTATCACCACAAGTGTGACTGAGTCTGCTACTGCTTCATGCTGGATGACACTACTTTTCAGTGACAGCAGTAGTGACACTGTCACTACTTTTAACTATAATGAAAACTATACTAAGAAAAGAATTAAAAAATTGATTTATTGATTTCTACAGGCAAAACAAATTTATTAATCTGTAAATAACAAACTTTTGATTATGGTTTCATTTTCTCCTGGAAAAAAGTAATATCAACCATTATTAAAGCTCCTTCCACCCACTACTTCAGAGCAAATGATGAACAGAAATACTTTTATCTCCAATTCTCATCTTTATGGTGCTGCTTCTGTCCAAGATAAATCAACAAAGGAAATATCACCGCTAAGCCGGAACCTTGACAGACTGAATTCAAGGTAACAATATCACATAAGCATATGTAATTACGGCAGTTAGAGACCTCTATCCAAGTGTGGGAAATGACTAGAGGACAGTGCTGAGGTCTCTCTTGAGGTCTCTTACCAACAACTGCGCACTGCAGTTCTTCAAGTGGACCACCAGGGAGCAGTCTAAGGTGGTGCAGCCTGTGGTGAGGGGGGAGGTGAGAGAGGAGGGGCTGTCCCAGCCTCTGTCCTGCAGAGACCTGACACACATACAGGAGGTATTTTCAACGTTTAAGGGGTCGGGGTCGACTGGATTGTTCAGTTCAGTTCAGAGAATTAAGCTCAGGACATAAAGACATAGACATTAACAGACACTATAAACCAAGCAACACATTATCAGTAAGCATAAGAAAGAATAGGAGGAAATGTATTACAGTGATATAGAGATGGTGCAAATTATTTGATGATATAGAAAAGTGAATATTATTGCAGAGACTATGAAAGAATGTTTGTATTTCAGGCTGTAGCTCTGTCCTGAGGGCAGCAGCTCCAACTCTGTTTGAGAGCTGGTAAATATCACTGGCTACTATCTTTTGCTCATGCCTTTTCTTGATAAACTCTCCTTTCAAAGAATGGGTTAGTGTACTCCTACTCTAAACCCATACCACCTGACACTCATTGGTCCCCTCATGATGAACTGCAATAACCTTGTTGATCCCTTAGCCTTTCCTCTGGTGCCATCATCAGGTCAACTTAGTACTTTGTCCAATACTTTGATTTATGATCAGATATGTGACATTCCCATCTGCCTCTGCTGTAGTTTGTATTTAGTACTAATCAGCAAATGTTAGTATATTAAACTATATGTTACCATTTATGTTATGTTACCATTTAGCACACTGCACCACTGTGCATGAGTACAGCTGCAACAGAGTGACTATGACTGTAGATTCTTCTTTAGTTTTCATATGACTACTTTTGTGGCTATTTTAAGCGTTCCTACAGCAACATTGTTTTTTAATTTCTTCAACATGGATGCTTTAATGTTTGAAATAGGTTAACCAGCCATTAAAATGCACAGATTACATTACCTTACTCTATGGTGAACAAGTGATAGCAGCTAGTTAGAGCAGTAAATAAATCCTGGTGAAGGCATATTTCAAGATTTTGAGGAAGTTATTAAAGCTTATATTTTTATATATTTTTCCATCCTATTCATATGTTTATAGCACAGAGCTCCACTAGATGGCAGCAAGATCCTGGAATAACAGAGATTCCTCAACATGTCTGCTTACTATCCACAAATTAAGCTGTGGAAGGTTATTCACTTGATATAGGAGCTGTTGAGCTATTCCTATGTATGTAATGTATGTGTGCAAAATTTGGTTGGTCTCCAACAGTTCATTATCAGCACTGACCTGCCATTTCTATTCCTCTTGTCACCCTTTTCCTCCTCATCTTCCTCCCAGTCAGACGTGTTGAGGAAATCAAAGCTGCCCAGAGCTGTTTCCACCGTGAGGCTGACCACGCTGGGCGACCGGCTGTGCCTACCACCCTATACACACACACACACACACACACAGAGTCATAGTTGGACTACAAAACATGTTCCACTTAATATCAAACACTGATAACATATCACACACAGCACACACAAGCTGCATGTTGTAATCTGTATGTTGTGACATCTATATGCAAGCATGGCATATTAGGTACTCACCTATAATATCAATACACTGATAATATATGAATATCACAGACAGCACATCACTAAGGCTGCATGTATGTAATATATATATATATATATACATATATGTGTGTGTGTGTGTGTGTGTGTGTGTGTGCCTTTTTTTCTGTAATGTAGTAAATTACTAAATTACTTACCAGACACTTTTTACACATTTTCTTTCTATTTGAGTACTTGTTTTTACACAGTAACAGTACTTTTACTTCAGTGTACTTTCAGGCTACTCTACCAGCTTCTGGATACAACTTCTCATGTTTCTCACACATGCTCCATCCTCACCTTCAGTGTAACCTGCAGCAGCTTGAGCTCTTGTTCCAGTAGTTGTAACTCAGGGAATTGTCCTCTGTAATCATCCAGAGAGGAAACTACAACTCCCAGGGCATCCTCTAGCCCACAGTCCACAGGACCATCACCCTCTCTGGACTGAGATTCTGCACCTGCACCTGGCATCTCCTCCTCCACCGGCACCCGCCGGGCTACATATGTCACATCCCCACTGTCTGGAAGTTGGCTGCACTCTGGGTGTGGGAGTGTGTTCATTTGTGATGGAGTGTTATAGTCCATTCCTTCAGTCCTGGTAGAGGAGGATGTGAGAACAGGGCTGGATGTGTCCTGTTGCATCCTGATTGGGTGTTGATTTGGGACATTATCAGCTGTTTTGTTTTCTTCGATGACACCAGTGTCTGCAGCAGCAGAGCTGGGCGGCTCAGGAGTTCTACTGGGCATCTCCATTTCAATGTCGTTGATGGAGATCCCGGAGGCCAAAGACATCACCTCCCCTGTTTCGCCGGCTGACCTGTCCGTCAACACAATGCCATCAGCGCTACTTTCACTGATGTGGCTCAGAGAGCGCGAGTAGCTGCGTGAGGTGTGGCTGTTGGTCACCACCCCATCCTCTGTTGCTATGGGAGACTGTTTCCCTGCATCTTCTTCCTCATTGGCAGGTTTTGTCATCACAGTGACCGTGCCCTTCGCCTCTTCCCTGTAAATGATTTGGTATTACTGACAGAACACACTATATACCAAGCATGTAAACCCCTCCCTATGCATGTGGGCAGATGTAACAAGTAATCAGTCAACAAATATGATTTGGACATGTGTCAAACTATGAGAACGTAGACTAGGATTAAAAAAACATTTTCTCCCCAAAAAGCTCGAAAACCAGATGGAACAATACCTGTTGCTCTCTGCTTGGTGTTGCGGTGTGTTGGGAACCTCACTGATGGTGCTGGCTTTGTGAGTGGAGTTTGGAGTTGGGGAAGAGGAGTCTCGGAGGCAGAATGAGATGTCAGGCTGTGGGTAGGAACTTCCTGTTACAGCTGGCTGAATGTCTGGTGTCACCACCACTGCCTACAGAGTGACAGAGACATGGACACACTGATTCACCAAGAGAGTTGATAGTAGTCATAGTAAAGAAACACCACAATGTTCTACAATCAAAACATTCCGGTTGATCAAACTTAGTTCAACTGATCATTAGTTTGATACTGGGTATTATCTGTGGCGTGCAGATCAATTACCCCAAGGGGAATATTTAGAACTGCCATTATAACAGATGACATTGCATAATTGTGGTTCTAGCACATTGGCTGCTAATCCATTTTAGAATTGATTTTAAAATTTTACAAATCACTTTTAGAGCTCTTCATGGGCTGGCCCCTTCGTCAACTGGAGACCTATTGACTCCTCATGAGCCAGTGCACAGCAGTTTTAGATCCTGTAGCGGGTCTTAAACTGTTTAATAACAAAGAAGCACTGACTGGGCCTTGTCATTCAGGACTCGAATCGGAGGCTCACAGATTCTGTGCAACCTTTAAATCTCTTCTAAAATTTTACCTCTATGGATGTGTTTTCATCAGATAACACAAATAATTGAAATTTTCCCCACTGATCTCCTTTTCTTTACCTTTACCTTATTCCTGTGAGCATCACTGTGTTTTGTTTTAATGCTTTAATTTCAAAATAACTAGAATTACTGCCTTGCAGTGTGTGCCTCTGAGAACCTGTGCAGTTACTAGGTGGTTAGCATGTGAATGCTTGTGATATGGCAAAAAACATGTTGTGTGCTGCAACAGTGATATTGACCTTTAACCTCCAAAATCTAAACAGTTCAGTGAATGCAAAAACTAAAGATATTCACTCAAGGCAGGCTTGAGGCCACAGATGTTGCAGGTGCGTAATAATACATGATTATGATTATGGACGTTAAAATAATTTCTACACAGACAGCAAAATAAAATGTGAGAAGTATCATGCATAGATTAAGGTTTGGACAAAATTATGCATTTGTAAGTCAAGGAAAAACTCTGATTGTATCTATTACCAACAAAAAATTGCATTATTTCTGCATGTGCGCCATGTGTTAGTAACTTAATTTACCCACTCACACACACGTATATATGCTGTAGTTGGGCTGTCCGGTATTATGTTTGAGCCTCTTAGACCTTGTCCCTTCAGTCTGTGTAACTCACCTAACCTGTGTGCCCATCTTGACAAAAAAGCCATTCAGAAGTGAATGTGGCTACATGGTATTAAGGATATGGCAACACAGGAAGTATCTTTATCTTGAGTATGCCAATTCTCACTGACCAGGAAACAGACCCGGTCCCCCACCTCTTTTAATTAACCTGAGGTTGAGTTTAGACAATTGCAACATAAAAGGCCAATCGTTATTCCAGGATAGGATAGTTTCCTCAGGTCCCCTAAGGAGAGTGAGAGGAAAGACCTCTAGGTGAAACGGATGTGACAGATAAATATAAAAGCTGTCACTTTTTGACATAAAAACTGTTGATTCTATACTCACAGTGTGCGTTCACAATATTACAGTATGTTTTAGGAAAATATTTTTAGGAAATATTTTTTTTAGGAGCTGCTTCTTTAAAAATGAGTGTTCTTTGAAAAAACTTGAAAACTACTATGTATTTTGTGAGCCTTGGGGCTGAGAACCACAGACAGAATAGAAAAGTCAGAAGGTTGTTAACCTAACTAAACTGAAGCCAATGGTGAGCTCTATGCATGGCTGCTGACACACAACAGTACGGTTTTGGGTAAAGTCTACATTCTTATCTTACTGAATGACAGGCATGTTTCATAGAATACAATTATTAACAGAGAGTAGAGCTAGATAGAATCAGAATATTACTATCATTACAGCACAAAACTGCAGATCATAACAATGTTAAGTGTCTGTTGTGTGTTACCTTATGATTTGTAGAGTTGCGTAGCCCTCCTACAGATAGCTGAGGACTAGAGGAGTCATCAGAAGATTCAGATGAATTAGACCAAGCTGTTCCATTCTCTAACTCTTCATGACGACGGAGCATGTTCTGAAAGAGGAGAGCATGAAAAAGGGGTGGATATGGACAAATACATAGAAGTCTGATTAAATTAAAATGTAATTGGTGAATACATTCTGATGCCTAATGCACCTGCCACAATTATATATATAATTATAAAGGCTATTTGAGGTGTTTGAGGAGATAAGTGACTGCACAGGGATTTATAAGCTAACACAATTTCTTGACCAAATAGAAAAGAGATACATTGTGTTTTTTTGTGAAAAGAGCAAAGTTTTGCCTTTAGACGAGGTCAAATAACATGTCATATGAAACCCTTACAGTAGTATGGATTCAAAGTCCTAGCTTTTTAAGTGTTTTATCATAATGGAGAAGAGTTTGTCATGACTTTTTGGTCGGACGGCAACAGTGGGGCCCTGATAGGAACGCACACAGCAAAAGTGGAAACGCAATGATATAATGAGTTAACAGCAGTCCGGCTATACGAGAAGGCTTCAAAAAGTCAGTGGAAAAAGGACAGTTGGAAAAGTTATGATGTTTATTTTTGCGTTGCAACATGCATTTAAGGGTTGATGTTAGAACATGTTATGACACATTAGTACGAGAACGTACAGGTGCACTGAGATCAAAATCCCTGCATATGATTTTTAGCTATGTACTTTTTCCACAAACTTTTTGAAGCCCCCTCGTATACTAGGTTTTTACCTAGTGTTGTGTGTTAAGAGCCTTTGCACTCAGTATTACATTACTAGGTGTTCAAGGACCATAGGATGGTTCCTATTTATTACAATTTTGTCCTTACAATCATAGTTTTGGCAATAATTTATATCAATTAAAATGACTTTATACTCATCCAAGCAATTGTTGAGATCTGGGAACACGGCAATGTTATTGGTTGATACAGTATCAGATTATCTACAGTACTTCATTTGGAGGTCAAAAGTATGGTACATAGTTGTACAATAGGTATAAGCTTTTGGTTATCATTTTACCATTCACCTTTGTTTTCTCTTCTGGACATGCTCACCTGGAGGTTTGTTTACAATCTGTCTTAGTATGGCCAAAATTACAAACATTTGGCCAAGGTTGTGATAAAAGAAAAAAAAAGTTAAATCCTCTATAGTCTCACAGGTTTTACACTATCATCACTTACATCAAGTGGTATACACACAGATTTATAGATACGTGATTCTCCAAAGTTTATCATCATAATTTTACAACAGGGGTGGCTAAGAGGATTGTCTAGAGGAGTCATATACAGTATGTGCAGACTTCAGTTTGACCAAACACTACAGCATCAGATTTCTACTTCCTGCTCTCAAATAGGAGCCAATCAGTGAAATCAGCTGGATAGCTGTTTGGAAACCTTGCATACATACCTCATGGCACCATGAATCTATGAGCAAACAGTTGGAGACTACGGTTCTAGGTTTCTAATATTCTACACCATCACTGCTGCCACTAGTCAATACACCAGCAGACTCTGCATTTCTACAATCTCCAGGTGTTCTACGGCATCATGACTTACAGCAGAGCGCTGTCTTGTTGGTGAGTTGTCACTACAGGAACAGCTGTGGCTAAGTGTGTCTCTGAAGATATCCAGCAGTGGCCAGTGCTGCCGCCTGATCAGACTCCGAGGCAGAGACTGCACGTCAGAGTAGCAGCAGGTGGAACAAAGGGCAATGGAGCAGTTAGGGACCAGTGGTTGGTGGCTAAACTCACTCGTAGTGGTTCTAAACCAGAGATCTCAACTCTGTTGTCTCAGTTGTCCATGAGTATACAATGGCCAGTTCCAGAAATGTGATTAATCTGACAGTATCATTTTTTGCCTCCCCCAGTGTTTTCCTGTTAATTACCTTTTATTAGACATCTACCAAAACTCTGGTAAAAGACCAGAAACAAACTAAATGCATTAGGGTGTAAGTCCAAAAGAAGTCTGGTCACTCCTCAGTTGTCTACACCTCTCTCATTTGAATGTTTTATACATTATATAATAGTCAAATATAAAGGTAGTGGTGAATATCAGCACAAAATACTAGCCGTCAGCAAATTTAAGCCAAATGTGCCTCCTTTGAAAAACATTTAGTCAAACATTACTCTGGAGAGAGCAGGGGTAAGAGAATCGACTAGAATATGGAGGAACTCACATAGAAGGCTTGTTCACGTAAAGACGGCGTGTCAGGTGGAGTCTGGTTGAAGATTGTTGAGAATCTCTTACTGACGGTTGGGGCTTTGTTGACAGTGCTTGCCACTGACACCTGGTCATCTTTGTCAAATGGACTGGCAGGTGGTGGGGGGCAGCAAAGAAATGGAGGAAGGAGAAGACAGAGACAAAAGACAGAATGAATTAAAAACTCCATATACTATTTAAGTGATGAATAACACTTTACTGATTAAATTAACAAACAGTACAGAACTCATGAAGCTTAGTGTACTTTTCAAATACACAACATGGTTTGCAAAACTTACTTCCAGGTGACTTCGAGGCTTAGCTTAATAGTACCCAGGTCATTTATGTCCACGGCAACTGTCTGGGGCAGTGCAGCGAACAGGTCCTTGGTCTCACAGGAGACACTTCCTACAACCACGTGATTGGCTAAACTCTTCAGTTCTGTCACCTAGAAAGACAGAGAAATATTGTGTGATGGTGCTGCCATTGTCTTCTGCCCTCCAGATTCAATGTCAAACTAATTACTAATAACATTATTGTCCCCACTGCAAAAAAAAAAAATATATATATTTTTAATAGTTTAATTTCAGATAAGAAAAAAGAACATAAAAAGTGAAAGATAGGCCCATAGACTGTATGGATAGGACCAACTAGCTAGGGACAGAATCCTGAACCAGTATGTCAGTATGAATGGGCTATTCCATTTCCTCTGGAGCTGTATTCAGAATCAAGCACAGTGAAAAATAAATTCACATAACATGGAAATCAGGAGGGACTGACCTTGACAGTGAGGAACTCATTGATTAGTGGCAGAAACACCATCTCTTCACTGTCCCACACCTGTTTGGCATTAATCTCTATTCTGCCTCGGAGCTTCCACCGCTGTCGACCATACTTCATAAAGATCTAAACACACACAGAAAGACACACAAAAACACATACACACAGTGTCAATCTTTTTTTGACACATAAAGAATGAACATATAATACAGATGTAGATGACTATTGTGGCAATCCTTCCTGTTAACATGTAAGAACTTGAAAGGAAATTTGCAACCAAGAACCATAAACAGAATGTGGGCCTGAAGGCATCCTAAGTGAGACGAAAACGCACACAAAAATTGAGATTGGTTATCTTAAAATTATTTAATTAGATTGTGAGTGTGGGAGAGCTTAGCTTTTCAAAGCTCTCACCATTCTACCCGCTGAAAGGGACATTGCATGGAAGATATTTTATCATCTACCAGCTAAAACCTCCAAGGATCTCTGGCCAGCTTTGGGACATAAGATTCTATATATTGTTAATTTATCACTTACACTTGACACTGTCCCCACTAACTTTAAAATTGCTGTGGTTAAACTTTTACTTAAGAAATGATGATTGATCCAGGGTCTCTTGATAATTATCCACCAGTCTCTAACCTTCCATTTTTTTCAACAGTGAATAACAGTGATTAAAGGTTAGGTTTTAAAAACATTGTGTCATTAATTGTTTCTTTAGAGAAAGAGAGAGAAGTGATGGACTAACCTCATACTGGTCACCAGCACACAACCTGGCAAATCCAGCCAGACCTGAAAAACAAATAGAAACTGATGTGACTTATCAGCTTCTCATAGATTCCAATAAATCATTATATGATAAGAAAAACAAACAAACAAATCAATGATTAACTGTGATATTACAACAGGTAATAGACAAACAGGTATACTGAGGTCCTTGTACTGACACAGGGTGATCTGCACCAAATTCTGTATGAAAATGCTACATAATGGATGATCATACCTATTTTTGCGAGACTAAAAAAACATGTTACCATCCACCTCTTGTGAGATTTAATGGGTCATGCCATATCTGGTGCTTGAGTTGGCATGTATCTAGCAAATACTGATTTTTTCTGGCATATTTCAGCTGTAGTCTTTAATTAGATGCCATTTTTTTACTATTCATCCAGAGCAGACCAAACAAACTGATGATCTAAGTTCTAATAATTGTTGGAAATTTGTTTTCATATTATTGCTGATTTTACCCAGTTGGTGCCACAAAACTACCTGACCAACACCAGCTTTGAGATTTAGAGTAGCAGTAATTTTCTGATACTTTGAATCATGTGAGTGCAAAGATGCTGTATGCCAAATATGAAGAAGACTGTCTTAAAGGCATGGCAAGAACAAGTGTTCTATTATATAAGAGGAAGGAGTAAAGACTGTAGATAAATGTATGAACTCGCCATTTCATTCTTACCTTTCATCTTAATGTGGAATTCCCCAAGCTGGTTCTCCAACTCATTCTCCAGCACACACATGTTCTACAGAGGAGAGAAGAGGTGACTTTCATTTCTTCATTTCGACTTAACAGGTTTGAACTATAGTGCTGCCATTGATACTGTGCATGATCCCCATTAGCTATGCTTTGTTATATCCAATTGCCCTCTTTTCTCACAAGGATTACTATTACTGTTATTTAACATTCACCCTATCCCTCCAATCCTCTTTGTCTTACCTCTGTGTATTCTTTGTAGCCTTTATTGGCTTCTGTTAAACTCTCTCTAGCCTCCTTACTGCCTGGAGAAGCAGTGTATGCCTTCACCATCTTGTTGGCTCCATCCCTGAGTCTCCTCTTCAGACAGTAAGCCTCATATAGCTCCTCAATCTGGGGAGAGAGGGCAAAGGGGTGCACATTTAATCTTTCCTTCCTACACAAAGAAGAAAGAAGTATCATAGCAAGTGGAGAGTTCAAAATACAAGTCAATACCAGGCAGGTTCTATGGTCAGGATGGCAGCCAAGGAGGTAGTGTCTGCATTACAGAGCTAGGCTACTTGTGTTGTAACCAGGGCACTTTGTGAAACACATAGTCATAGACATGCCTTTAAGTTAAGGTGATAAAAGAGGTTGCTTAAGTTGCAGCCTCTGGCAAAAATATGTCACCCTGCACAGTCTCCACATTCAACTTTTAAATTGCATATTCAAAACTATGTATGAAGTGCACTATTAAAATCATTTCCTCATCACTTGGTCTTGCCTCTCTCCATGTGTATGCTTTCCACTGACATACTATCATTTTATATCTCTATTTACACATCCAGCAGACACACAGCAAAATTAGCCTTCACTTAGAGTTGTGTTTCTCTTTCTGAATATAAGCCCATTATTCAGTCTCCTTTTAGCTCCAAAAATATCTGGCTCTTTAAGCTGCTAAATGCTTCACTATGTTCACCAACTAGCTGCTAACTTTGTCTGACAGCTGTCTGGTGCTGGGCAGGTAGTGTACAGTAGGTTTATCAGAGATTTTTCACTGAAAACTGGAAATGAGACTGCATATATATCTGTGTGTGTGTGTGTGTTTATATATGGGGGACTTGTAGGCTTACAATTCAGTTTTCCCTATCTCCCGTTAAGTAAGTGTTAAATTATGCAGAGAGACAAAGAGAGATCACAATGTTGAGATCATGTGCAGCATTATCATGTGCCATCATAAAGACCCCAACAGAATGGCCACATTTCATCTATCCAGTGAGAGCAGCTTTGTTTGTTAGCTAGTAAAATCCTACCTCATGACAACACTGATAGCTGGCTAATGTAGAGGCCACCAGAACGAGCATTACTGCCAGCTGAGAGCCTGCCAGTAAGAGAGAGAACACACACTGACACAAGCACAGTACATAGATACTTCCCTACGTACACTCCTTACTTGTGTACTGTGATCTTTGTCAGGACATTGCTATTGAGTCATTGCTGTATCAGCAGCTGAGCACAGTGATGTGGCTGATAAGTTATTGTTGCAATAAAATTAATGATATTACACATATAGAGTGTATGGGTGTACACAATCATATAATCTGAGGCATTCAGTCTAATAGACATGTATTGGGCAGCACATAAAATGTAAGCTTATCACCTTTGCCACACAGTACAACAACACTGTTGACTCTTTGCCACCATCATTCAGCTTTTTTCCTGCCTGGAATAGGTAATTTCCTCGCTAACTGTTATTTCAACAGTGTGAGGAC
Source organism: Lates calcarifer (assembly GCF_001640805.2). Taxonomy (NCBI): domain Eukaryota; kingdom Metazoa; phylum Chordata; class Actinopteri; family Centropomidae; genus Lates; species Lates calcarifer. The sequence goes on along the minus strand of NC_066842.1, from coordinate 26,861,194 downwards.
TTTTTTGCGACAGCCTGTATCAGTCAGACAATTGCAAATTGTGGTCATTAAAACATTGTGGTCAGGGAAGGTGAGCTATGTCAAACCATTTCAACATGTAAATGAAACAGGAGATTCTGTCTCCAGCAAGCTGAATCTTACTGCAGTAAAACTAGAGTTGCAATAGTATAGTTTATTTTAATAGCGCCTAACAAGACATTCAGACAGCTGACAAACCCAAAGCATAATGGGTTACTGACTTAATCCATCCACAAGACCTTGTTGCAAGGAGTAAAAGACAAAGAAAGAGAGAAATTATTCACTGCAGAGCTGAATATCTGACAGTGTAGTGAAATGGGGAAGATTATTTCCTGTGGTGTTGGGTGTGATATCATATCATTACGTCAGATTATACACATGACACATAATGATATTTATCAGTGTTTCCAGAAGGAAATTAATTAGTCACGGAGCTGGACGTATAACAAAAGCCACAGTGTGGTTTCTGTTTGTTGCTGTTTTGTTCCTGTTCACGACTATATAACTAAGTACAGTATAAGCATAGATCCAGAAATGATACTGAAAAACACAAAGAATGGATTCAAGATTTACTGAGCAACAGGAAGCAAAATTATGTTTCCAAGTGCCAGACATTATCCTATAATTTTCCTAAAACTCACTTAGTCAGCACACAAATTTTTCATTGGGTTTCTTATGGGTTTGAACTTTGTGAAGCTGCTCTATAGTGTTTTCAGTTTTAATTGTTGGGGACTACCAACACGGTGTATGGTACTGGCATCGCTAGACAACCTTGACTGGTACACGTGCCCCACTATAAATGCCAGGATTAATTTTCAACAATGCTTATCATTGCGTTAATTCAGATAATTACGGCATACTGATGGGAAAAGAATAGATGTATTTCTACTCAAACGTGTAGCGAGAGTGTAGACTCCATAGGAGCTATAGCCTATGCACCTATGCCTGTTCGTCAGTGCATGTCACTGTGCTTGAGCAGCAGATGAACTACAACACACACGCAGCTTCCCCATGTGTTGGTGCAAGACACTGAGCGCAGTCTGAAGTCTGGTAACGTGACAGTCAGTCAGTCAGTTTTTTTTTTTTTAATGAAACAAAATGACCTCATTTTAATTGAAACATTATTGCATGACTTCTGTAATGTGAGTTGTTATTCTTTGGATGGATATTCTTTTTCTGTTGAACATGGGAGAATTAGCGGTGGGGAGCCTGTGCCCCAGTAGATGCCTAGCAACGCCCCTGGTGTGTAATGCTTGTGTATTGCCATAGCAGCCTACAGCAGGAGGCCTTGTTGTGTCCATGGTCTCCATCTATTTGAAACAGTCATGTTGTTCTGGTGTCTGGACATTTGTAGATATCATTTCATGTTTTCAGTGACATTAATTGCTTTACACAGTTCAACACAAGTACTCTTAAATTAAATTACATCGAGTTTCCTGTTTTCCCACTTTAATTACAAATACAGAGACTAAGTATCTTTGGCAGTGGTATTTCCTCTCTGGGTGTTTTCTTTTATAGTCTGTTGATCTGCTCTGACAGAGTCATCAGACTTCTTTGGATTTAAGAGATTCAGTTTTGATCACTGAATTATGCTGACTTGAAAGCTAATTGATAAAATGGAGATTGTCAGACCTCTACTATAGTCGACACATCCAGTATCATTGACTGGTACTTGGTTTTAGATGTGTAACGGAAATTAAATTCAAGCAGACCTTCATCAGCATTGGCTTTCTAAATTTGACCACTAATTTGTATCAGCAGTCAGTAAGTCTACAAGGTTTTTCTGTTTTGTCCACTCTCTGTAGTCTGACAACAAAATATGGTAAAGATTGAAAGGTAATGTGAACAAGTGCAAGTAGAATTACTTGCCTTGCAGTTGTATTCCTTCACCAACCAGTGCAGTAGCAGTTGACTAGCATGTGAATTTTTGAATAATGGCCAAAAACATTTTGTGCAGTCATGGTGACCTTGACCTTTGACCTGCAAAATTTCTTCAGCTTATCTTTGAGTCCAAGTGAATCTGAAAGAATTCCCTCTAAGCCAAAAATAGCAAATCAGCTCATCCTAGAGTCCCAGTGAATGTATGTGAAATTCCATTAAGGCCTCACTGAGAAATAGTGCCCACGAATGGGACAAACAGTACATAGACATTACTGCCCCTGGCCATGGCCATCACTGGCACAGAGGAATGAAAACTCAATCTCAATGTAAAACAACCAGTCAAGTAGAGTTAAATCATGATAAATGTCTATGATATTTCCAAATTGTTTTGGACATGTTTTTTTTTTTTTCTAGAACATTCACTGATGTGAAAAGGTATTGTCTGACAGGGATTGTGGAGGTCTTACCTTGCTGAGGTGAAACTCCAGTCGTCTTATATACCTCTCCGTCACCTTCACTTGCTGTTAGAGTGAAGCACAGAGTCACATTCATTCCTACTATTCAACACAGGCTGAACTATTTTCACAGTATATTAACCCAAGTTCAGCTTACGGCTCAGGGTGGTACAACAAATAAAGGCTGGTGTCTACTAAAAAACTGAGGTGGTGCAAATGACCTCTAATGTAATAACTATAACTAACTAATAATAAGAAATCCAGTGGTAAAGCAATTCCACAGCATACACAAGACAAAACAAATACTTACGGGGCCTCTCTAGTGACATTTGAAGGGAAATAATATTGTTTGGCCAAGAGTTAATAACACGTGGGAATGAGATCCTAGTAGCCGAATAAAGTGTCTAAGTGTCTAATAGTTACTCCATGTCTAATGGTGAGTAACTGAAGTATGTCATTGTAATTCATTCACATTCCCTCAACTTATTTAAGCGTGTCCACGACTTTGTGAAGAGGGTCATGGACATGGAACAGGATCTCATTCCCATCCAAATGTCAGCAGAGGAGCTCCATAAATACTTCATCATCAAGACCTCCTACAAATGTTTCAAATTAAAAGTATTGTAGTGAGTAGAAGTGACTGAGAGAGTGGCAACTATGACATGACTAATGTGATTAGCACTGTGGAAATTAAACATGATAATGAATTTATAAAAACTACAGGTAAACATGGAGGAAGCGCTGAGTGTTACATTAATAGCAATTTGAAACAGGAGGCATCTTACTAAAATATGACTGCATACTTAAAAAACAGGCAGGATTTGGAATAAAGGCCAATCTGTAAAATAAAACTGTTCCAAATCCTCTCTGCAGTTGAAGTAAGTTGAAGTCACAGTAGCTCACCTTGTCCAGTTCATACAGGAAACCCTGAGGAGGAAGAAAACATCAAGTCATTAGTACTCCTCACATTTTAATCAAGTGGAGGCACAATGTATCATATGCTTTTGATGTTAAATGATAGTTTGCTTCATCAAGAATGCCTAAGGCCACAGACTGAGACGAATGTGACATAATTGGACACATTACTTGCCAGCCAATAACCTGGCTACTTGGTAAGATCTTTAGGAAACCACTGGGACACACAAGACAAATCAAAGTCAAGAGATAAAACTGCCCGTGTCCCCCGTTAAACATAATGCAATTGTAACTGAGTTAGGATTAAAAGTAAGATGTGAGGATGTACCAGTCTGGAGTTCCTCTTTGATTCTTTCATCTGCCTGCTGAGGTTGTCCAAATCCATCTGATGAACCTGCAGGTAAGACCTGAAAACACGCACATGCACACAAACACACAATGACAGAAGTTGTTAAAGGGTAAGTGAATCTAACCATGTAGATATTTTTGGGTTTATGTGCTGAGGGTTTGAGAAAATGATTTTGACTTTACTCTCTGCACTACCTGACGTCTCTCACTGACTAAACCCATTGTGCTGCTCACCAGTGACTCACCACTTCTTTTAGAAAATGAATTGGAGCTGAGTTGGTGGCACCACCCAGCACAATGTAAACTGTGTTTTTCTACACTTGAGAGTTGATCTTTTAAAGCACTACTTTACTGAGCTTCAGAGGTATTGGTAGGTGGATTTCCAAACTGAGCGCTGGCTGTCTCCCTCTGTTTTCAATCCTTAGTCTTGGTCTGCTAAGCCAAACTAACTCTTGGCAAGAAAGTCCAGAAGACTGTTTTCCAAAATGTCAGCTATTCCTTAAAGTGTAAACCAATGGCCTGTTGGTTACAGAGAAACAGACAGTTTGGTGATGATATGGTGGACAGAGAGGCTGAAACGTTTGTGATGACTTCATTGGTTGTACTTTTGAGGTTTCCACGAGGTTCAATTACCCATTTGATGGGTTCTTTGAGCCTCATGTTAACATTAACGCAGCAGTTGTTGCTCATTTTTGACTTGGCTTTTCTGTGTGGGGTAAGTTTAACTGTTGGAAAATTGAGCAAGTGATATTGTCTTTGAGGAATCAAATCAGGGAGATTTAATGTCAATCCAGGACATTTCTTTTCTCCTGAAACATGTTGCAATAGTAAAACAATATAGGAGCACACTTCAGAACTGCAGATCAGTCACTAGTGCAGCATCAAGCAAACGACCCCTAAAAAATTAAAGCTGAGAGTTGCTGTCTGTATGCATGAGTGTCTGTGTGTGTTGTGAGAGTACTCACTGAAGGCCTTTCTTCAGAGCCTCATAGACCTGATCCAGTCGCTCTGGTTGAGGAACTTTAGGTGGTGGGTTGGACTTGGTGGACATGGTGAACATCCTGCTGGCTCTGCTGGGCTTCCTGCTGAGACCTGGAGTGCTGAACACTGAGAGGTTCCTGCAACATCAACAACATCAGCTCAACAGACATCCTCAACTGACGTCCTCAGACCAGCTTCATCAAACTGTCTCTCAACAAATTACATGAGACTGACATCTCACTCTGTCACTCTCCCCCATGCAACATGTTCACTTTATGACCAGATCCTTCTTACATTACTATGGGATATTTTTCATGTTATAAAGTTCATGTTATATTTTCTCTTTCATTTTATAGTTACACACATCTTGCACAATCAAATAATCATTAATGAAGGAGAAATAGTGTTTTGGGCCAAGTACCAATTGTGCCAGTTTCATTGAGTATGCAGCCACAACAGCAGTGAGGAGACTGTGAAAATCTTCATTATGTAACTTATTCAAGCTGGATGTTGTTTCTTGTTTTTATGAGAGATCTTGGCATTGAATAATGAGTTTCGTGATATAACAACATAAAGTAATATACTGTGATAGGAAGCATTTCTTGTAGTAACTCAATAATTTGGCATGTAATGTAAATAGGTCACAAAAATGACCCAGCCTATTCCAGCACACACAAGACAAGTGTAGGGTAGTTGTAAAATTGTTCCAAATGACTGATTTGTTGTCAGGTAAGAACCACTAATAGTAAAACTGACAAATTTGTGCAGTGTAATGTAGTGTGGGTATATAACAAAGAAATTCACATTATAATTCAGCTATAAGAAAGGGGCTGAGGTAGCGGTGGGCTTATATAGAAATCCTACTTATTTTTGCCTCTTTCATTGTAATAGATTATTTAGGGACAGTGCAAAATGTGAGATATGATTATGTGACATGTTTAGCCTTAGCAAAACTGGAAGAAGGGGGGAACTGCCCAGCTCGGTCCATAATGAAAAAGAAAATTGTCCAGCAACAATTTCCTAACACATTTTCTTCAGTGACTGAATCCACTGATCACAACAACATCATTCAAATAAAGTCAAATTGCTGCAAAACTGTAACTGTGTTATTAGATGTTACAAGATGAATTGCCTCAAATTTCACAGTCCATTGGGAATGTTTGTGAGGTCATAGTAATGACTGAAACAACACTGATGTCAATAAATCCTCATGCTTATCAGGCCTGAGTGTCAGCGGTTTCACAGCCAGTACAAACTTGGCTTAGCTCGCAAGCTAAACAAAGAAGAGCTAAATAATGAAAACAAGTACCACCATTCCCTTCAAATGTGATCATCTGAATAAAAGCTGCTCTGTAGCATGCAATCCATCCAGTCTGAAATTTCAAAATACATAATCCCAATAATTTATATGGACACATGCAGCTGTTATCTGAAAATTAAGTAACAATAACCTGTATCAGATCTAAAAATGCCATATCGGTCCATCTCCACCCCACATAAACATACACACAGTCAGGCTGCTCCACCTGACAGGATGTCCTGTCAAGTGTGTACTTCCCCACATCGTGTGTCTGTGTGTGTGTGTGTGTGTGTACCTGTAGGGCTTGTCGTAGGTGTTTACTCCAGTAAAACTCTGGCTCCTAGTGATGGATCTGGAGGTGAGGCGTCTGACTGGGCGAACGGACAGCGACATGGTGGAGAGAGTTCGGGACGGACTCCCTGTACAGAGCAGAGGAAAAGAACCATAAGCAGACTGCTAACACCGCAGCATGATGGATCGAACTGACATGTTCTTCAGTCATCCATCTCATGCACATCTGATGCAACTGCCACTCCATTCCCACCTGATATTAACATACACTCTGTGCCTTTACTTAATACTTCTCTGAGGACTTCTGCTGTAATTTCAGAGTTTGACAGCTGAGAAGGACAGAAAAAAGGAAAGAGAGTACAAGGGTGCCAGTCTGAACTGAACCAGGGATGTTGCAATTACATGGCATGCACTTTAGATTACTAGGTTGCAGCTGTGGCACCACTGAGGGCGTGTGTCTGTCTCTGTACTGCAGTCATGTATGATTTACTCTTAAGAGATTTCTGAAGTTCTCTTAAATTTAGGAGCATTTTTAAGTCTTATGAAATTCAATAAAAAAAGTCTGTGAGTAGGGGTATAAGAGAAATATTTTAGCTTTTAGCAGTTTGATACATACAGACCAGGATCACTGCAATGCTATCTGTACACTGTGATCACATCACTTTAAGCTGCTCCCGCAGATTTGTGGTGCCAAGATGCAGGACTAATAGGGTTTAAAAACTCTTTTATTCCTGCTGGTATTATCATTTTAAATAGCTCTATGTAAGTCCTTGTTCATTTATTATGGTGTACTGTTCCTTGTATGTGGTATATATATATATATGTTTGTTTCTTTTGTAAAAATGCTGGCTTTGAAACAAATTGTAAAATAACAAATAATAAAGACTTCCTTGATCCTTGACAAATACAATCATGTGTCATGTGTATAATCTCACATAATGGTATGACATCACAATGAAAACCACAGTAAATTATCCTCCCCATTTCACTACACTGCCGGCTATTCGGCACTGTGCATCACATGATGATACAGTATGTCTGTAACTGCCTCTTTCTCATTGTAACAAGGTTAAGTAGATGGATGGAAGAGTCAGTTAATCAAAGTAGAAACACACCGCACACACCACCTATACATAGATGACACTGAAAGCATGGTTAACCACCTAACCCTAACCCAGACTTGGAAGTGGGTCTGTAAACTGCATGGATGTACATTACCTTTCAAAAGTTTTAGAACTCCTTTTTTCCTCTTTTTTTTTAAAAAAAAAAAACATAAACTAGGCTTGGGGCAACAAAAACTGAAAAATCATCCAGCTCTTCTAAAAATCCCATGGCATTTCAGCCACTGAATTATGGAGCTATTAGACTTACTATTAGAGGTCTAACAGTATTCACTGTTCTGTACACCTTTGTTGATACACTCTGATTGGGTCTACAACAGAGCTTTGGTCACTTTGATGGCCCAGTTCTTGTGTGTTAGATTCCATGCTAGTTGTGTGAGTCCATGACTGTGTAGCTGATGCAGGAATTATCACTGGAAAGCCTCTGATGTCACTGTGCCGTTCGACACCTTCTTGTGTCTGGCTCTATCTGTTACAATGGCTATAATTAAAAACCACAACTAGTATATGGATACATTATGTCAACTGTTGTTGTGTCACCAAGGCAACATTTTGCTTCAGTTTAAATAATTTCAGCACTACTTGTCTGCAGGTTAATCCATTTTCCATTCTGTGGGCATTAACTAACATCTGAAGTCTATGGCCTGAAGCAGCGTTTTGTTATTGTGGCTTAAGTCAGCGGTTAATTTCTGTCAGCTAAAGCAGTGTTTTCCTACTGTGGCCTATCCAATGTCCTGCATCCTGTTTCTTCAAACAGCTGAAAAGCCTTTGCAAGATGACTGCCAAACCCCCCACCACACCCACCCCCAGCACAGGAAATGTCACAATCCTACAGGAAGTCAGATGCAACTGCCTCTCCTGACAGGAAATTTAACAAAGGGAGATAGTCCTGAGGTCTGCAGTCATTTGGCTGGAGAGAAAAGGTCAGGTCTGATGGAGTTGAACCAAATCACAAGGGATGGAAAGAGTGCTTTGCTATATATATTGTAGCTGAAAGAAACAGACTGCTACAATTTTGGCAGCATCTTTTTGTTGCTTATGAAAAATGTGTTGTGAATAACGTACTTGGAACATTTAATTTTACTTTTAACCAAAAGCAAAAGTGTTAAAATAAAACAGAAACAGTGGCAGGAGCGAAAGTAATTAGTTCTTACTCATCATCCTTGAAATCATTACAAATGTGTATGTGTGTGTGCTGTGGGACTCTGTGGTCAACCATTTGTTGACTTAACCTAGTTTAAGTAGTCACACAGACAGAGTAGCTGAAGGGGAGCGAGAGATAAAGGGAAAAAAAAAAAAAAAAAAAAACACATTTCAGACTGAGAAACTGAGCCTGCCAGAGGTGTTGAGTAGACAAACAGAGCAACTGGAAAAGTTGGTTCATTCAGGGTCCATCACATTCAGAGATTTTCCTCTGTTATTTCCTGATAAATCATCAGGGGTCGTTGTTACAGCAGTTCACAGTCTCTATGAGAAAGTTTAGATCATAAGTGATGTCTCAGAGGTCGAAGTCTGTCTTACAGACTATGTCTTTGACTATATCTTACATAAATGTGAAATACAGCTGGACCAGCATATAGTGGTAAATAAAGGAAACGTAACAATGGTGTCAGCTCCTCAGAGGTATCTGAGTCATTAAAAGAAGCACTAAATCCTCTAACCACAGCAGGTCTGTCAGGCTGATTTACTTGCTAATCTGGTTCTTGCATGTAAATTTTTTGGCAGCGCTGTCTGGGAATCAGATGCCTGTATAAATTCAATCAGGGAAACAATGAAAGACAACAATTATCAACTCTGTGAACCTGATTGTCTCAATTTGAGTCAAAATCGTCTCCCCTTGTTCTCAGAGTCAGAACTCTAGGCATACACACATACAAGGCACAAGATGCTCTTTACTGTTATAGTAGTATCTATTGTGTCCAGAGCAGATAAACCTCCATCAAATCAGTAATTAACTAAATGTGGTTCAGAATTTAAGACTGCACTGTCAAAGTGTAAATATCCAACTCTAATAGGGGCCTGCTGCATCGTTCTCACACTGGGCTCCACAAAGATTTGCAATTGCATAACTGCAACTGGTGGCCTGAAACATCTGCACAATTCCCTTTGATCTCTGGCTCAGTGGTCTGCGGTACCTCCAACCCAATCACCTCCTTTTACACCTCCTTAAAAAACACATTAATGGTCAGATAACCAGCAAATTTATGAAGACCAGAAGAACAGTAAAACAGTACATGTACTGCTCAGTGGTGGGATTGTCATGTTTGGCTTTATTCTTCTTCTTCTTCTTCCCCAGTCTTCCCGCGTGCTTGCTGTAGATGTGCCCACAGCACCTTACAGCGTCAGCTTGCATGTGTATGTGAATGCTTATCATTACGGACAGTATGTGTGTACACCCAAAAAGGAGATGGTGTGTAGGTCTCGACACAGAGTACGCTGAAAGGACAACATTCCCATCAACGCTTGTTTTGTCATCTACCATATGCCAGAAGAACCAGTGAGCCACCATTTAATGTTTACATTTTCCACAATAAATTACAAAAATGACATCTTCTGCACCTCTCCTTGTTTTCCCTTGTATATCAAAAATATACTGAACCATAAAACCAAAATAATGCTATGTACCAAACCGTGGGATTTTTGTACTGTAACACATCTCTAATAAAACAAAACACCAACCTTGAAGGGGCTCCATGTCTCTGTCAGAGTCCCTGTTCAGACAGGGTAGTGGTAGTCTGCACATTTCTCCCCCCGTCACACACCACTGTCCTATCTCCTCTGTAATCTCCTGCCTTATTAGTAGATTTCCATTGGCTGATCAGTTAACATCCCATCAAGTTTAATGAGCCATCAACTCAAACTTCTACTACTTCATCTTCAAGTTCAACAGTTAAACTCATCAACCTGAAAATGTCCATCAAACTGTGCTGTGTTATGTGTTCCCTACCTGATCCAAACAGTGGTGCAGTCCTGCCCAATGATAACAACAGATTCCAGTCACACCATCTCCTCTGCTATTGATGTTCTCATATAAACACTGGAACTGTGGCTCTGTGCCACACACTCTGCCTTCCATACGCCTGTGCTAAGCGAGTATGTGACACCACACCTATTGTTTGATGCTCTCTGGCCTCTCTTTCCCAGACCATTCTGGAAAAAAATGCTGCCTGCACCCAAACACACATACACACACAGCATAACACTTAGTCCATTTCTACTATACATTGTTTTTGCCCACTAACAGGATGGTGGTTATTTGGTTGGAACCAGATATCTCAAGGAGTATATATTCATGGTCCTCTGAGGATTATTCACAATGTTTTAAACCTCTTGTATGCTAGTGCTAGATGATAGAAATGATAAAACAGTTACTGAGTTAGAAACATTTCCTTAATGAGAAAATTATAATTTCTAATATACCATTGATACACCATATGGTTTTACTGTGTTCAGCAAAGCATACTGATGATGAATATCATTAATCATGCTGAAAAAACTCTGCCAACAAACAGTAAATATAACGAACTAGGTTTATCACTTAAAACATCAGCATCAACTTCACTTTCAAAGCCACAAGACCAGAGCTGGTAGAATTTGTCTCGACCCCTCCCCTAGAAAACGCAGTGAGGCACTCAGAGAAACATGCCAACAACAAACCACAACATCACTATCTGTATGTTTAAGCAGCATAAAAAGAAATGCTGCTGTCATATTTGAGATTCAAACTGAGATCTGAATTGGGATTTAAACCAATATGACTAAGGTCTGGTTTATTTTGGAGTAATTTATTTATTTAAAAACATTTTTTGTTGGCAGCTCAGGTAATTCATGGTTATTTTTCAGTTTTAATTCTAATACTAGGAGGAGTTTAAAGCTTGTGTGAATCTTTAAACTTACCAGAAAAATTGACTTAACCTATACTGTGACATGCACTAATATTGACTGATAAAAAGGGAATATTACAAAATTCTTTATATTGATTTTACACAAAACACTTCAGCCTATCAGTGTTCTTCTAGTGGCATCATCTTGCTAAAAAATTTCTAATTTCCACACAAAACCTATAAATAAAATTTCGTAAAACAGATTGCCAGGAAATATGCAGATCATATTCATGACATTGTTCTAGCACAACCCACTGGACAATATTTCATGACTCTCTACTTTTAAGGTTTTAAAAATAGCAAACTGTCATGTTGTTTGTTATGTCCAGTGGAAGCAGTCATACTTTATGGGTGTGCATGTGTATATGCACTTTTGGGAAAACTGGGTGTGCATATCTCTGTCGTGTAAGGAATTTCAACTCCAGACAGGCTGGCAGATCCAAGAACACACACACACACACACAGTGTGGGAAAGAGGATAAACACACTTGTGTCTAGAATAATAATCAAACTGCTGATCCCAACACCGCACCTGTACTACTGTCTCCAGACTCAGCAATCCTGTCTTATCTAGCTGAACATACTGCTGATAGGAAGTTTTTAAGTTTTGTATTAATTAGTCAGATAAGAATTAGGATTTTCAGAAATCTAACTAAGAAATCCTCATGCGAAACTTTCAGGTCCAATTAAAATCAGAATTTTTCATCAACAAGCTGCAAATATGTCTTTGGCCTGTAAATGACGAGTGTAATACTATGACAGCAGTGCTTCGGGTGGGGTTTTAACATTTTCATTTCACAGTAGTTTAAAGTGTTTCACAGAGTTAAGGCGTCATCCACTTAATACATTTCAGTGGAACCACAAAAGGTTGCACTACAAAAAGGAACACCAGATATGTATACTTTTTCACAGCGGATTCTTGTTACTCAAATAATAATCACATACACGTTTTACATGTTTCATATCTGTTACAGACCTCAAGCATTACTGGAATTTTAACTGATACCAATATAAATATTACAGAATATTTTATAAACAACTTGATAATGATAAGGGTCATGTTACAGTGAATTTTTATAGCTATGTGCTGAGGTAGGATATTGTTTTCTTCAACAGTAAATTTGAGCAAAATATCACTAACAGTGAATGTCAGAGAGTAAACTTAACTGGAATATAAATTATACAACAGCTACAAATAAAAAACAGAAATATCTGTAGTGGAATTAAGAACAAGGGAAAATACATTTTCAACTGCAGCCCATAAATCCTTCATATTTTGCAATATGTTATGTATGTGTTTTTTAGACTAAAAATGCATAACGCTCAGGCAATACTGATCTTCATCAATACATCTCAGTACTCAACATATCAACATATACAGTATTCCCGTACATTTCAGTGAACCTGCAGAGCAGCCGCTCCATGCTGAACTTCTATAAACAGCCTACATGAGTCTTCTGTTTTACCCTAATGTCTTTCTTCATCATGTGTGATATGAAAACATATGCCATCATTCAGCATCAGAGCTGAGAGCGTCTCAGTAGCAAACAAATGAGTTTCTTTGTCTTCAGCCTCTGTGTCTGTTATCCTGTGTTACTGTATTACTAAGTGCAGGAAAGAAAACAGAACAAAACTAGAATTACTGCCTTGTAGTTGTATGCCTCCTCCAACCAGTCCAGTTGCAGTTAATTAGTGTGTGAATTCTTGAGTTATGGCCAAAACATTTTTTGGTGTGGTCACAGTGACCTTTGACCTTTGACCACCAAAATCTAATCAGTTCATCTTGGAGTTCAAGTGAATGTCTGTGCCAAATTTGAATAAATTCCATCGAGGCACACTGAGATGTCACATTCAAGATTATCTTAAGTGATAAATCTGAATCTGAATCTGAATCATGCATGCCCTGGAAATTTCTTTAGAGTCAAATCTGAAAGATTTCACATTGCATGAAATGACATGCTTGGTGTGAAAAATAAGGACTTACTACCTGTTTGGTTTTGTGCAAATACCTTGCACCCAATTTCAGACTTGATAAACTTTATAAAAAGGATGTTGGGTTAAGGTTTGGTATGTTAAAGTTTAGAATAAGAATCTGTGGGAGACAATGATCTCTACCCTTAACTATGGTAGGTGAGGTAAGAACTCGGAGACGAACAAATTAGTGAATGAATTAGCCTCCTGTCCCAGACAGATCTGAAAATACAAATAAGGTGACTAGAATGGCAATAAAGACGAATGGTCTCTCTGGGTGAAATGTGCTCACTGACAACACTGCATGTTAAGCAAGGTGAAAGACAGGTTAGTCCTTAGTATTCCTTTGGGGATTATTAATGCTTCATTTAATGTTAATAGTTTCCTCCCCTCACAACACCACTATTTCATACACTGTTTGTTCTCTCTCTCGCATCACCCCCATACTGTACATTAAGTTAAGTTTCATAACTCCAAGACCCTCCCTCATTCATACTACTGTCTTTAGAAGGAAACCCCAGAGGGCGTGACATCCTGCAAGGAGGGCAGAGTCAGGAAAAGACTAGCACAGTTTATGGCTGTACTGAGTCACAGGAATAACCCAACATGCTTTACTGTACAGCCATGCTTGCTCATTTCCAGGAAAAGGAAACAAGTGCCTGAAAAATTCTTTTAAAGCTGAGAGGACCACAGAAATAGGCATAATACTAGTTACTAGTTTCATAGTTAAAGTTATGTTATTGTTGTGTGGTAACACAGTAGGGATTTAAGCTACTTGATCTGCTGTTTACAACTGCATTACCATGCAAAAAAATGTAACTCTGACATCAGTTAAAGCAGAGATTATATTCACTTTGATGGACTATCTATCTCTAACAGGAATATGTTATTTTCACAGAATATGTGTAATGTGGACATTTAGTCTATTTATTTTAATGTATTTGTACTATTGTTAAAACCTAAATTAAAATACCTAAAAATAAAAGAGAAATAACAGGTATGAAACAAAGTATGAAAGGGTACACCATAAACTCTCCAAGTTGCATCACACACACTAGGTTTTACATAGAGATAGGTTGTTACAGTGCATAAGAGGTAATATAGGAATATGGTTGACAAGTCTCACTTAACACTTGATGGAAATGCTGTTTAATCATGATGTAAACTTTTTTATCTTATACAGTACAACAGGCTGTTATAAACTGTAATTTTTTTAAGTTAAGTTCAGCTTGTGATGTTGCAGTCACTTCCTGTTCACACACACATCCAGATGTTTCCTTACAAACAATTTACAAATTACAAGGGTCTTATTTTCAAACTAGCTGCTGGTGACTGGGGAGAACAGGAGTGACCTCACACGTCAACTTAGCGATGCACTTACAAATATCTGGTGCAGCATAATCCAGATCTTTCTTTAAAACTATGCCTTTATTACTAAGTTCCTCTTTTTCAAGTATCAAATTGCTGAGTTTATTTTCTGTTGCTGCTGTTTTGGATCACCTCCTCCATGAGTACATGTTGTCATAGTAACTAAAGCAAAACATGTTCAATATTTCCACGGCATTAATTCCATTAGGATAACATTCATACTACACACACACACACACACACACCATTTTTGGGTGGTTTCAGTTTTGAATAATGTTAATTTAGTTGAATGAAAGCCATGTAACAAAATATCTTGTCAACAACCTTTTTTTCTATGACAAAGATGTTGACGACACAAAATATGAAAAAAAAATTGTGACTAAATTGCAACATAAAATTGGTGACAAATTAAGAATTGATGGACTTTGAAACTAAAACCTCTAAATATAATCTCAATATATTTTTGTTGAAAAATTAAGAGACGTTACATCAGTTGAAATTGTCACAAATTGTTCACATTATTTCAAGTCTGTCTTGATAGTGACATATGACGAAAGGGTTATTCAGTGCTGTAAATGTTCCTGCTGTTCACACTGGCTGTGAAGAAATCAGTTCTTAAAGTGATTCAAATAATCCACTGTCTTCATTATAGACAAAGTGGAATTTAACACAACATGAAGGCTAACAATCACACACAAACTGTCGGTGTACTATACATACAGGCCTGTCAGTGTTGTTATAAGACACTTTAACTCAGTTTAACAAATCCAGATAGATAGGTGTCGAAACACAACCCTGGCTATTCTTACTATAGTATGTACTGGCAATGGCACAGTGGCATAGTCCTTTCAGGTGGAGTGACCCTGCTCGTCTTTTCATTAGCAGGATGAACACTTCTGTTGATGTCACTGACCAGTTTAATTAAGTAATGCAAAGTGAAAGAAAAACATATTTGACACTGTATTTATGTTGCTGTGTTCAGGGAGAAACATGATAAACAAATGTTGCTCCAAACACGTTACAGGTTTGTTAGTCTGATGGTATTTGGAGTGATCTCTCAGGTCATCAACTCATAATAAGTTACACACCTGTTAACCAGCAACAGTCAACTCATCCTGAAAAACACAGAGTTAATGATTAGAGATGAGTTAGTCTCACTGAGCTGCACTATCCTGGTTCATACCTCCATATCCACTGTACATGGTCCCTGTGTTGGTTGATGTCGACTCTTCCTAGTGATGGGTCCACCCAATTCCAGAAACAAGCGCTCAGTCCTCACACGGTTTACTTTCTGATTTCTCACTTTCCTTTCTCTTTCACTCTCTTGCTCTTTGTGGCATCTGTTTCTCTGAACTTGTTGGACAGTGGGAATAACTATGTCTAACTATGTCTTTAAGTTCACTTCTTTTCTCTCTATCCTGGTCCGTTTCCCTTTTTTTCTTCCCCCATCCCCACTGTCACAATTGTTAAAGCTTCGTTCGCTCTCCTACTGATCCTCTCTCTCACTCTCTCTCTACCACACTGATAAGAGGAGGGGGGGTGGGAGGAAAAAGGAAAAAGCAAGGCGGTCCTCCCTTCTCTTCTTCCCTGCTGACATCACCAGTTTTTCCTGCCCCTCCTTCTCCCTGTTCAACATATTGTTTCTGACTACACACACACACAGACACACACACACACACACACATTACAGAATTCTTTACCCAACATCCTCCCACAACAGTATCAATATGCTTTTTTTCAAACATAACTCATTGCTGGTTTTTAGCATCATTTGAGTGCAGAGAGACATTGGCTAAATTTATTAATGCAGTAATGACACATTCTTTTTTTTTTTTTTAGAAAGAACTCTGGGGACATGGAAAAGCCTGAAAACTAAGGGTCCTAATTGAAAATTGGTGAAGTGGGAATTCTTCTGAACTCAAGTGAACCAAATCAGATGACCCTATTGAAGAACTTTGGCCAAAGCACAATTCAGTGTCATCCAGTCAATGAAATTTGTGCTAAACATGATTCCTGGTAGATTACCTTTAACACTTTTCCACTGCAGGAACCCAACATTGTGTAGCGTAAGGTAAGGGAAACACAAAAAGTCCACAGTGGTGGTAAAAGTCCAACGCCCGGCCGATCAACTCAGTCATTCACATTCACATTTATAGGGCTGGCTCCACTGTTGCGATCTCACCAACAATACAAACTAATACATATTTCAAACAAATTATAGTGGCTGAATCCAAATAGAAAGTAATTCTATTGTCTCCACCTACACTTAAAGTGCCTCAACCACCTGCTGCTGTTTGATTATCAGCTGACAGAGATTCAGAGTCATACCTGCTGTCTCATATGCTGGGTTTCTGTGCCCTATGTAATAAGCAGATTGCTGTGATGACTGATTAGTTAGATGTGATGTCACATCAGAACAAGCACGTTGAACAGAAACCATCATTTCAGGACAACCAATGCTAAAAAACAACGGACCACAGAGAACACTTGTTGGACAAACCAAAATATCCAGTGTAGGAAAAACATCATAAGATGAAACACGATTATAGTAAAATAAAGGCATCACAATGTGTGCCGTGGAGCAAACTCAAAACTACAATGAGGTTCAATGTGCTGGATGCCCTTTTGCAATGGTGGAAACTTTTGCAAAAGGGCATTGTACTTGTATTTTTACTTACTTTTTTCCATCAGATTTCAGGAGGACATACTGTACTTACTACTCCACAACATTTATCTAACAGATATAGTTACTAGATACTTTAAATTGAGAAACATACTATAAACTGATGAAATACAACATTGTTTTAAAGATGAATCCAGCAGTTCTCAAACTTTTTGGGGACTGTGACCCCTCCCAAAAACAGTGTTTACTTGGGGCCCCTTCTCACATGATGTTAAAGAATTGCTACCACTTCATCAAAGAGACATTTCCCCTCTAAACTTCTCTTGTGTTTTCATTTTAATAACTGATTAAGGTAGAATAAAAGTAAATGTATCCAATATTTGACAAAAAGCAAAGATGAGTGAAAAACTGAAAATATGAAAAGTTTAAATTGTGATCCTTTGGAGGGGCCCGACTATTACGTTGGAAACCACTGCACTAAACTAACTGTGTATATGGTTGAGTAGTTAAAACTAGGCCACCTTAAGCAGCTACAATAAAATGCTGTGTACACACTAATGCATCATTATTAAGGTTAGGGTTAGGGTTAGAGAAAATCAATAAAATATCAGCTCTACTTCTCCTAGTGTCGACTGTCAAACTATTGTTTACTTCAATAACCTACCAAATGGCACATTAATGATTAAATACATAATTTTAAAGTGATTTGATTTTGTCATTTGATCATGTGTTTCTGAGATGCTTCTAAAATACACTGGAAACACAAAGAAGAACCTACTACTTAAGCCTCACAAGGTGCCTGAATCTTTCAGCTATGGGAAACCACAGGTTATAGTCAGTGAATTTATGCAGCGGAAAAATTTGGTATATGTCATGGTATGTCAATCTACTGCTTGCCTTGAAATGAAAGCCATCAGCAGTGGTTTTCATGAGTCCATGTTCTGTGCAACTGGCATCATCATTTCTGATTGATGAAATTGAAACTGTGCAGTGTTTTAGCATCTGATGAAACCTCATGGATCTATCAATCAAATTTAACATCCAGGAAACAGGATGCCCACACCAACGCTTTCAACCTTGACATTTGCCAACAGTCTCAAGCATGACAAATGAAAAAAAAAAAAGTTAATAAAGTGAAAGCAAAAGACAGACAAATCCTTTGTAGAAGAAAATGCAACATACACACAATAGATTTCTCAGCAAAAGTGAATATCATTTTTGAATAGCTTTTCCTATTCTAAAATGTTTACTATCTGCAGGATTTTTTTATTTTTTTTGAAATACTTGAATCTTCATCTTATTCCAGAAGTCCAGTATTGCCCTATTTCTGTGGACAAAAAGACATCCATAATGTGTAAGACAGCCTGCTGTGGACAGGAGTGACAGCTCAGTGTTTATCTGTGAAGAGCAGCCGCTATTTAAGCTACACTCACACAATAGAACCATCTGACACCCACATGTTCAAGGGTTATCTCTCCATCTGACAGTGAGAACCACACACTACACACAAGGATGTAATTTTTTGACACTGATCAATACACACTCTAATATATTACTGTTCAGAGACTAGAGACACTGTGTATACAGCAGCTGCTGCCCGGGTGATTCACTGTTCACAGCTTTAAGATTTTCAGGCATTAATGATATATTTTATTTGACTCAAACAGCACATGATCAGTAAACACTATCCCCACCATGAAAACTGGTATCTTACTATAAGGACGCTTCTCTGTAGCAGACCCTAACAGACCTTAACAGACAAAGTAAAATGCCAAAGCTCCATGTGCACAATCAACAAACAACTGACCTGATGGCCTCCCACACTGACTAAGTAAAAAGAGCCATATATATTTTTCTGTTACAAAACAGATTAATAATTACAGTTACCCTTTTCAGCACTATTGCTCATTTTAGAAACCCTCTCTGTATCAGTGTATCCTCCCCAGAACTTTTAAAATGTTTTCTAATAGCAAGGTTGATGGTTCCCACACACTGATGTCCCTTGCACTAATCATACCTCTCTATCTTTTTTTTTTTTTTTTTTTTACACCAGTCACATAGAGCATTTCAGCTGTAAATTACTTTGTTCATTTTCACCAGTCTGAAGTGATTGCTCTCCTGCAGCTGCACCAGCACTGTCAAGTTACAGCTGATTTAAAGAGATCACTTCCTGCTACCACTGTTTCACATTAAAGGCTTTTCACTTGCCAAACCTGTGAAGGCTGTACATACAATAACAACAATAAATGCAGTTTTTTTCTTGGCTTTTATTTGTACCTGAAAAGTGATGTTTGTTTGGAAAAGGGTGGTGCAAATATAAAGTCTTTCTGCCAATCAGATCTGCAATCAGATTCTGCTCATCTATCCATAAATGATTTACACTCATGATTAACCCCTCACTGTCTATTCAAACCCAACATGCTTTTTCAAAGAGAAATACATCATTTTAAAGCAATAATGAAATTATTACATGTGATCTTCAATGACTGGAGTTACTTTAATATTTTAGTGGGCAGTAGCTGTTGGCAACTGGGGGTCTACTGATTTCAAATGCAACAGTGAATTTGTTGGTCTTTGGGTTCAGAGCACAGCTCAACACAAATACACACATCCTTGTACACTTACCATTGTCAGGACTCATCACTGACATAATACACTCCCTAACCCCTAACAATAACTATCACAAATGAATGCCTAACCCTAACCTAAACCTTTTCTAAACCTAACCCTAAAACCAAGTCCTAACCCTGAGACGGTCACTTAAACTTGCAGGGTCCAGCATTTTGGTCACCACGGAACTGTCGTACCCAACAAGTATAGTGGGTTCATACACACACACACACACACACATACACACTGTGCTGAAATGAAGCCACATTCTTTCCATTCCAATCATACTCCAATATTCTGACTGACCAGGTAGGCGTGTCAGCTTTCTCCACATCCTCCTCTACCACTCATTCTTTTTCTGTTTAGTGGATTTGAAAGCTTTGCTGCATTTTGTTGATGTGTAAAAGGTTTCAGAATTTAAAGGTGTCCTGTGTCTCTGTCTCCTCTCTTTATCCCTTTCTTGTGCTCCTACATCCCCAAATTGCAGCGAGTTAAATCATTAATCACCACACCTATACTTTATCTTCTCTGCCTTCTTTTCTATTATCAAAGGTCTAAAACATGCAATAAAGTCCATGGTGTTTTTTGTTATTTCTGAACACTGCCCATCTTTCATCCTCCTTTTCCTCCTTTGATAAGACATACACTGTATAGCAGGATAGATACCATAGCAGTGATTTTACATGTTTTATCCATTTCACTACAACCTCTTTTTTTTACACTTTCCATGACTGCTGATCATTTTTTCAAGGCAAATCAACTTGCAGTGACTTGAAACTTCCTGCAAATAACCGGTCCATGACGATGAAATATTATTTGCAGTTATAGTACACTCTTGTCCAAGTACACAGTGTCATCCTGTGGTAAGACAGTGGTGAGCAGGGAGTGTTTTGAGACCTCTGCTGGCTCATTCAAGAGTGATACACCACCATAAAACTCCAGCAGTAGTTTGCTGCCACATTTTCTTATTATTACTGTGTCTGGGTTTGATATTCTTAACTCATCACTCTTATCACACTTGTTCATGCAATGCTTTCTACCACTGTTAACTTTTAAATCTTCACCAACAAAGAAACAGTAGGAAGTGGGTCTTCTGACAAAAATAATAAAAAAATAAATAAATAAAAAAGTTCATTTATCTTTGTAAAGAGAGTGCCAAGTTTAAATAGTTTAATTTGTATGGATGAACTGACCTAAACAAGATGAAACTATCAGTCCTGATGCTAAATTGGTCACCTCAGTAGCCTATGGTTAAGCCACACAAAACTGCAATGTCCTTTGTTGCATCTTCATTCATTAAAAAATACTTTGCCTCTGAATATAATCCAGCTAGTGATTATGTTTCCTACTTAATACATTTGCTGTTGCAAATGGAAATATAAAACATAAATTCCTGTCATCCAGAAGAAAGAACCATTTATATACCTTACCTTGTAAACAAATGTACCAATGTATACAAATATGTATGTTTTCTTTTTAGACCATTCGAGACTTAATTTTGATACCAGTATCTACATGCTGGCAACAGTCAGCGAGTAAGAGAGAAGTAAAGAGAGAGAGAGAGAGACCAAATGGTGGTGGTAGGGGAGGATTTCATAAACAGAAGAATCCAGAAAATGTCACGGTGAAGAATCATGGAGGCTGGCACAGCATGAAACTGAGGTAAAAGTCAGACACAATGTGCATACCAAAGGCAACACACGCACCATTATAATCCTCCTGATGTAAAAACTGTAGTGACCACAACATAAGCTTTGAGTTGTCTACCACACCACTTTGTCACAAGTCACAATGGTCAGTTAATTTTCCTGTCATCCATCTGCTGTAACTTTATTTCAGAATCATGTGTAAAAACCTGCCTTCTCTCTGCCTCCCCTGCCTATAATGTGTTAGGAAAAAGGTCTATTTAGAGGAGCACACCAACAGCTTAGTATTGGTTGATGCAGCAGATATTAAGATATCCTGACTTTGAGTCCACAGTATAGATCAAATAAGCATCCAAAAATACAACAGCATCAACATATGTTTGTTATACCCTCCTGTGCTTGATAAATGCTATTTTATTTTCATGCAGCACTGTTGAGTAGTAGTCCCCGTGACATGTTAAGCCATTTTCGTGTGTTAAGTTGGTGGAGTATCCATAGACTATCCAGAGACAGACTTATCAGCTGTCTTACTGAAACTTACACTAATGCCACTTCCACTTTTGTACACTAATTTAGCCGAGCATAAAGACTGGAAACATGCAGAAACAGCTAGCCTGGCTTTGTTTGAAGTGAACAAAATCCACCCAGCAGATCCAATCTGTGCAAAACCAAAATGTAAAAAACAACCTTTTCTAAGAGGTTCTGTGCCAAACTATTTCTTGGCTGGTACCAACAAAGACCCCAGTAAGTTACCAAAAAAAAAAGGAAAAAAATATTTGAGCAAAAAAGGTGAATCAAGAACAGTGCCAAGGCCTCTCTATCTGAGTGTCTGTGTTTCCCATTATAAGGTTAAAAATAATCCCTGTCCAGGGAATGTTAACAGCTCCACAGTGTCCTGCTTCATATTTTTAGAAATTTCACTGGTGCCCAGTACAGATTCAGCCATCCAATTCAGGAGAGAGCGACCCTATATCAAAGCAATTAGGGTGCCTTGAGACCATGAGCGGCTGCTGTCTCTCCTATTAATATTCTTTGTCTTACATTTAGTTGGTGGACAATCATGCTCCAAGTTCAAGTTTCAGATTTGTTTACACTGCAGCTAACCAACATTAGTATGCCAAATTAGCTATTAGTAGTTCCTGTTTGCACTGTACTGATGGATGTACAGACAACAACAATCTAAATTACTTTGAGACTGAATCTAAAAACATGTATCATCTCAGTGTGTTAAGAAGTAATCAGACACTCTGGGCTTCAAAGTATCTTAATTGCCTCCATGATCTGCGTGTCATTCTCTGTTGTACCTCCAAAAGCCAGTCATGTTGGTAAGTGGGTAAAAATCACTGGTTCACTGGTTAGCTCTCATCCTCAAAGTCTGTTGTCATGTTAAAGTAAAATGCAAACTGAAAAGTCAATACAGTCAATACAGTCAAAATCTGACCTCTATGTTGCTGTTGTTGTTGATGAGTGTGTCATTTTCCATTGTGAGCAGCCACATTTTAGGTCTTCAGTAAATAGTGATAGTAGAGTAAGATGACAAGAAATGAGGAAGAGAGATGGGCAATAAGGTCCCCCAGCCAAAAATTCAATTTCAATATAGTATGAAGTTCCTAACTGATTTTTTCTTATTATTATTATTATTGTTCAGAAATTCAAGACAGTTAACATTAATTTCTAACCACTTGGTTAAGTAACATTGGCAGTAAAAAATAAGTGAACCCTTTGGAGTTCAAAGCATTTATGCACACAAATTTTCACAGTGTAAGTTGAAGTCAGGTGTTAGCAAAACTGGAGTTCAGTCAATGAAACCAGACTGGAGTTGTGGGTTAGACTAACTTGAAAACACTCAAAAATACTCAAACATTCTGAGTTTGTTATTCACAAGAAGCATCTACTGATGTGAACCAGGTCACAAAGAGACCTCAGAAGACTTACCATCAAGAACTGCTGATTTGCATGGAGCTGGAAATGGTTCCAGAGTCACCTCAGAAAGTTTAGATATTCATTAGTCCACAGTCAGACAAACTGTCTAAAAACTGAGTTGATTTAGAACTGTGGCTCCTCTCTCTAGACGCAAACACTCAGCTAAGATGACTCCACATACACAACGCAGAGCAATCAGTAAGGGAGCATCATCATTTGGGGCTGCATTGGACAACTCGCCATCATTAATTCCCAAGTTTAGCAAGGTATCTTACAGGATAATGTCAGGGTGGCTGTCCAGCAGCTGAAGATCAGTAGAAGTTAAATGATGATGCAGGACAAAGACCCTTAATATGGTGATGATTCCAAACAAAGAAAATCCAGCTTTTAGAGTCACAGCCCAGACTTTGACAGAAATCCTGTGGAATGAGCTCAGAGAGCTGTTCACAATAGAAATCCTAAGAATATGTCTGAGCTGAAGCAGTTCTGTAGGAAGAATGGCCTAAAATTTCTCCTGAATGTTGTGCAGGTCTGATCCACAGCTTCTGGCAGTGCTTGCTTCAGGTTACTGCTGCCAACGGAGATTCAACTAGTTATTAACTCCAAAGGCTCACTTGCGTTTTCCATCAGCACTGTGAGTGTGTAAAAGATTATAATTATTTGTGTGTTATTAGCCTAAACACATTGTGTTTGCCTGTACTCGTGACTTAGATGAAGATGTAAATGCAGAAAACCAGGTCATTCCAAAGGGTTTGAATACTTTTTCTTGCCACTGTACCCCAAGTACCTGTACTTTTATTTCACAACAAAAAGCTGTAGCAAAGTTTTGTTTGGAGGGTTCTTGTTGTGAAGCAGCAGCAGGAAGTGTTGATTTTGCCTTCACAAGCAAGCTAAAAATTGTGAAAGGTCAGCTCCTTCTTGCTCATGTTCTCCAGTAACATTCATCTTTTACAACCTGAGCTTTTAGGTAGTCAGAGTGGCCTACCTTAGATTTTGTGGAGGAGGGACAACCCTGTACTGTACCGTTCTATTTGATGAAACAAATCATTTTAGTCATGTTTCATTCTGGTGACGTAAAATGAGGTTGGTAATGAGCTGACAGACTGTTCCTACTTCACTAAGCACTGCATGACAGGCTCTCTAAGTGTGGTTGTGTGTGTGTGTGTGTGTGGACCCCTGTGAAGTGGGGACTTTCTGGTTAATCTCCAGCTGGCCAATAAGCAGCTTAACTGTCACTGGAGTGCAGCAGGCTAATTACTAGTTTGTAGCCAGTCTAATATGGTTCAGAGCCACACATAACCATACTGAAAATAACCTCTACATTAATACTCATGTTAAAATAGACAGGAAGATTGAAGTTATGTCTTTCACTTGGCAGTTATGTATTAAATGTGGGAGTTTTACTTCCCATCCTAATAATAAACATACTATAAACTTGAATTTAAAAAAAAA
Organism: Lates calcarifer; assembly: GCF_001640805.2. Lineage (NCBI taxonomy): Eukaryota > Metazoa > Chordata > Actinopteri > Centropomidae > Lates > Lates calcarifer. The sequence continues at coordinate 26,836,407 of NC_066842.1, read as the reverse complement.
ATGCTTGTTCCTAGACTGTATTCAGCATTGTTTTGCATGCCTGAATTTAAGTGTGGAAGTGAAAATGTTATGTTGGCATAAAAGAACCCCTGCTACTAGAGAGCACTGACTGTACTTGGGTCTGTGACTCTTCACTGTTGGGCCAGTGTGCAGGCTGTTCACTCAGGGAACTGTGTCATTAGGTTAACCCTTCATGGAAAACCTTGAAGGGTAAGCTGTTGCATGGGTAGGTAAAGAGATACACACAACAAATGTTGAATTGATGGTTTAGCACTCTCACTGTATACTTTTGTCCATAACACATGCTTTTGTTAAGATCTTAGATCAAGGTTGTTGTCTTTATCTTGGGATTCAGTCATTTTAGACTGTCTGCCATTGAACCCAGATTCTTCCAAAGCCCTATTGCAACTGTCAGACAGGGATTCACCAAAATCAGACTTATGACCCCAGTCAAAGTGACGCATCACCTATCTATTTAGATTTTCTTTCTTTGTGAGGGGTCAAAGTTGCAGGTGTGCCTTTGCCCATAGCAGGTGTTTTGGTGTTTGGTCTTTTGCTGTTACAGTTAAACTGGCAGTGCTATCTAAATTGGTTGACTGACTTAAAGCTACTATATGCAATTTCTGGAAATCAAGCTAGTGCTTGCATTAGACTGGAAAGCAAACCACTCTGCTCATCCCACAAGTGGTACAAGTGCACAAAATATCCATGAGTGGAAAACCATGCTTGCGAGGGAGCATTTCTGCTGTGTGAGTGCACAGAACAGTATGTGCTCACACGCAGCCCTGCGAGCAGCAGCGCTTTGACGAGCGTTCATTTGACCCTCTCGTTGAGACACCAGCCACTGTTCCCACATCTACAGTTTCAAACATCAACTTGACCAGCAAGTGAGTTTCGGGCAGTTTTGAGTGCGTATGGGGGGAGGGAGGGGTCACGTTTGTGTGTATGGGACCACATTTGCGCATGAAGAACACAATTGCTCCCTCATGTGGATGGTTTTCCCTGTGTGGATACTGTTCTGTACAGTCCTATCCAGGTGAAAGTTGTTATGTGCGCAGGTTCTGAGACTAATTAAATGGCATGTGATACTAGCTTGAAGCCTCAGTGTGTGAGAGCAGGCATGTTCACATATTAATTGACATACGTGAGCTCCCACCCCGGACTCTGGCCTTCTCTGATTGGTTAGCAGGGCTTGCTTTAAACTTTACTTTAGAAGGGAATATCTCCATGCTGCTGCCAGGCTGTTCAATGAGGGTGGGAGAAGGTCAGAGAAGCCTTTGACAGCACCTCTCCACAATAAGATATGTTTTGGAGTATATGTAACATAATAAGGCTTCAGACCTAAAGCATCCATATCCTTGCAATATATTATTATATACTGTATATGTATTATACATTATATATATTGGACAAGGTATTTCATCTTCTTACATATTCATTGCATAGGGATGAATAAATGTATTTACATGTATGCACTTACTATCTTACTCTCCCTATCTGTTTTCATGGCTTTGGTCTTACAGGCAAAAGGCCAAGTGGTTAATCCCCTTATAATCTCTCTTACCTGAACCATCTGCATGTGCAGACACCACCAGAGGTGGAGAGGAGGTCAGAGAGACAGAAACAATCAATGTAAAACTGATGCAGTCTAATGCAACAGCCCTGTATTAAATCCTCCTTCATGAATTTTGTAATGTTTAATTTGTATCAAAGCTGTTTTAAGGAGGTATTGATTCACCTTTCTGATCATTTTGGAAGCTGCAGTTGAAACATATTAACAGCATTACAAACTACATCCTCAAAAAGCATCATACGATTGAATGAATCATTATAACCTCATGAGGGCAGGATTTATTGGAGGTCTGCTGTATTAGACGGCATTAGTTCTAGCTATGTGTGCCTAATAAACTGCCAACTGAATGTATTACCAGCTTCTAAACCACTGTGCAATTGGAATGAGAAGGCTGGGGGTTTGTGGAGTTACAAGAAGAGGAGAATGGGCGGGGCAGATAAGATGAACGGGAAAAATGATTAGACAAGATGAGCAGGGATTTCCCTGATTATCTAAACTTCAGCCAGGCCTACTGCAAAGAAGAAATCACTGATAAGACTAACAAGCTTCACAGAAGAATGAGATCAAGCATGAGAAAGAGAAGTAACACAGCTTGTGTAGTGTAAATTTGCAGTTAATGCAAACTCAACAATTCCCCTGAATGTTTTTCAAAGCAAGAGCGTTTCAGGGAATGGACTACAGAAGTTGAAAATAACAGCAATTGACCCACCAATGACTAAACTTCTCTCCATGCACTGACAGAGACAGACAGGAGGTCAGCAAAGGGCTAAATAGCCCTTCTTGCCAGTGCAATATACGATTACTGCAGCAGCTCTGTTATTAGACAGAATAAGACAGTGCCATGAGTCACTCTGTATTGAACTCCACTGCGTGGACACACACACTAAGTGTGTTGCCTGACTGGGCTGAGTCAGAGGTCACGTCAGGTAGAACTTCTGAGGTTTGATAATAACAGTGATCCAGCTTTACTCTGTCATTCTTAAGGTTCCACCCATGTGTACTTATGACTGATGACTATTCTGATGTTTTGTTTAGCATTTTCACTCTTTCTGTTTTCACAGACAATAGTCAATGTTTCAAACCAATGCAAAAGAATCTAATAAACGGGGCTAAATATTATTAAAAGGTTTTAGACTTATAGATTAAAGATACCATATGTTTCAGTTGCAAATGATGTCTACATTCAGTTACCAGTTTAGTATTTCCCCCAAGCTAAATCAAATGTAATCCAATCCAACAGCACTGCAATAAATCTTCTATAAAGTTTCTAATCTTCACTTTGTATTGAAAATATGCTCATTCTAGAGATTATAGGTTGTGATACTGTTAAACTATATTGCATTATACTGCTATTATTATTCTGATATTGAATCTTTACATATATATATATATATATACATATATATACATATACATATATATAGGCTGAACACAATATTAGAAACACCTCTAATAAACTGAGAAATGCATGTATATTTCAACAAGTGGTAGTTTGGACATTTGTTCTGGAGATCTTGTGCAGAAGCTGCACGAAAGTGAAATTCTTTACATACTCAACAGTTTTACTGGCTACTGATGACACTGTCCTCCCCCCCATAAGTCATCATGCTGGCAGCTTGTTATGACTGATATTGAGTTATGAGTTATGTTTTGTTGTTAAGCCACCTCTAGTAGAAATATGATGGGAGAAAATGAGAAGTCAGGTGATGTAATACAAAGAGCAACAAAGTACACATGAGGAGGAGGGGTGAATGGATGGGTCAACAAAACAAAGTTTCACACAGGAGAACAGTGTTTGATTCCCATGTTAAACAAGTGTTCAGTGCTGGTTTGTGTTTATGACTGACAGCTCCACAACCTTAGTTTTGTGTCTATTATTGTGACCTTTAAGGTCGTCTAACCCTAAGGAGGCACTTATTTGAACCCAAACTATGACCCTTTACTAAACCTATCTAAGCAGGTTACCAACCTAAACATAACCAAACTGTTCCAAAACTGCATTCACGTATTATTGTTACCATTACAGGTTGAAACTGGGGGGCACAGTGTCAGAAAACTTCTATAACTTTGTGAAACTGTCATTTTTCAGCTTAGTACAACACTAAGCAGGTCCTCCAGGACACAATGCCTGACAACATGCGTTATCCCCATATTAAAATTAGGTCATGTCTTCTTCCTCTGCATGACGGATGACTTGATAAGCCAAACTCAAGCTTGTTTGAAACAACTATACCTTTTGATAAGGTCAGACAACCTGTTGTTGAAACTAGTTCTTTTTTTTTTAGCATAACCCAGCCCATAGAAACCACCTTACTATTTTGGAATAGTCCTTTCAGTGTGGCATGACATGGACCTAGAGTGAATCCAGAACGAAAACACTGACTGTGGCAGCTAAAAATGTTCCAGACCACAAAATACAACTTTTATTTCTGAAAAACCAAACTGTTCAGTTCAAACCATGGAAGAATATTCTTGTTTCACAACATCATCTAGCTGAGGAGTCAACGTCCTTTAACTCTCATTATAACTTTAATGGTCCAGACTGGTGTGTGTGTGTGTGTGTGTGTACGTGTCTATATGAGTGTGTATATGTCCATGTTTGAGAGTTTGTGTGTTAATTGGCTGTTTGTCCAGTTTTTCAAGGAAGTCTACTCCACCAGAGGAAGTCATTAACTTCAAAGTACCATGTGTATGTGTGTGTGTGTGTGTGTGTGTGTGTGTGTGTGTGTGTGTGTGAGGGAGAGAGAAAGAGACAGAGTGCTGGGGATAACAGCACACATGGAGATACTCTTCGGTAGGTGTACCTTCTCCATCTACCTTCGAATGTATTCTTAGTGTTGAAATCAGGTGTACACATGAAAAGAAGTAGTACATTTAAGAAGAAAACAGAGTTTGAGAGCTAAGTTCAAACCCTGCCCCCACTTTTGCTTTTGGACCAGAAACGTACCACACTAGAATTTGGTTGGAACTAGACCTTTGACAACTGTCTCAACACCAGAGTTTCCTATTGATCATCACTATACATGGCAGTTTCATTATTTCCCCAAGCACCCAGGAGCCTAGAGCTGAAATGACAAAATGGTTGATGAATTGATTAATTTATTAGCAAGAACTACAAGTACTGAAGTAATTCTGCCAAAAATTCACTGACCCAGCTTCTCAAATGTGTATATTTGCCAGTTTCCCAGCTTTCCATGATAGTGAATTCAACATGTTGGAGTTTTTGACTGTTGCTCAGACACTAACAGAGCTTGACTTTTGACCACAAAAATTTAATCAGTTCATCTCTGAGTTCAGGTGAAGATATGTGCCAAATTAGAAGTTGTGAAAGCACCCATATCCAGCTACTGTGAGCCTGCTATGTTTTGTTTTGTTCCACTACAATCCTCCAGAACAGCTTTAGCGCTCTTTAACATAGATTTTCCCCATTCTTCTAAAAGATGTTCCCTTGTTTGGTGTTTTGATGATGGTGGTGGAGAGCACTGCCTAACATGTTGCTCCAGTATCTCCCATAGGTGTTCAGCTGGGTTGAGATCTAGTGTCTGTAAACACCATTTAGTTATTAGATATTTTATTACTCATTACATTTTCACTACAATTTAACTATTATTTGTTTCACTCCCCTATTGGTCAGTTTCTCTTTCAGTGGCTCAGAATGTGGTCAAAATGCACAGTATTTATCTATTATTACCTCTAATATTACAACCAACTCTAATATTACAACCAAATTGACACAACCAACTCATTCTACCAAATAATTAAACTGTAAGAGTAAATTTGTCAAACACAGAAGCAAATAAAGCTGCGGTGTGAGCTAGTGCTCATCCTCTGACCACATCATATGCTGTGGGGTTGAACCAGTATGAAAGAAATGTGCCCTTAAGCAGACTACAAAGATGACAAGCATACCTGATTGTGTAAGCTTGCCTGTGTGCACAGTGTTTTCCAGATTTTACTATTTTGTACTGCATTGCAGCCAAAATCACCTGAAAGTGTAACGAGTACAAAGATAAGGCTGCAAAGAGTTGTTCCATCCTGCTTTATGAATTAATACAATAAATGTTGAATGGGATGAAATCAGATGATTCAAATGAGTGAGCTCAGTGTCTGCCCTCTGCTCTGTATCTGTTTCATGCAGCTTGTTAGCTTAAGCCTGATCATTAGCTGAATTAGGTCTTCTAACAGTGAGAGCCCTGAAATGGCACAATGGGCTCACTGTTCACTTGGCTCTGAGAGAACAACACAGAGAGAGTGTGTTTGTGGTTTCGAAGGAGCATTCCCACAGTCAGCCTCACCGACTATGTTTTTGTCACCTATTACAGCAACATTTGGATTCCACAACCTTCCACCTTGGAACACAATCAAACAGGATTGTATGTTTGTTTCCGCAGGCACACTACCTCTACAGTATGTGCTGTATTTCAAAGCTATGCCAAGAATGCTGTCACTCCATTTAGAGACAGTTTGTCACATGTCATGACAATGGGGGTGAAGGGTGCAGAGGGGCTGAAAATTTGTTATTTTCATCATCATGTAATCAATAAATCATTTATTTAGTCTGAAAATATCAACATTTATGACAAAACCAATCACAAGACATCAGATTCCAAAGCCATGTATTCTAACTGCTTATTTAAGCTGACCAACAAAACCTCATGATTTGAGAAGCTGGAACCAGAGGAGGTTTGGCAGTTTTTATTGGTAGTTCAATTCAGTGTTTAAAATAGGCAGTCACCATCAGTTACAGTTCACACACACATTGAAAGGCAAATCTAAATGGCAAAGGAAAACTAGCCCCACCAGCTTTACAAGGTCAGACATCAGTCACATTGCAGATTTTACAGGTGCAACAGATACTATGTATAAACATTTAATATATATTTTTTAATTATTTCAATGAAGTGTCATTTCCTATTTTGGACTGAATGTGACTAAGTTGGTGTTAAAGGACAAATATTTAAGTAGTTATCAGAGTCGGTCAAATGTTGGAAGTTTGTCAAGGACAAGGATCCTGATGAGAAGTCAAATGTTGTTATGTCAAATATGGTTCTTTTTTTCTTTTTTTTTTGGATAAATAAATGTTTGGTTGGTTGTGGCAAGTGATAATGGTTGTTGCTTGTTAACAGCCAAATAAGAATGAGCAATAAAACTTCGTGAGGGAAGTCTTACTGAGCTTTGCCATAAACAGGTAGACGAGTTCTAAAAATAAACATTTCATATTTTAATGGATGGAAATTGGAACATTTAGAATTGATATAAGATCACGTCATATTTTACACAGTAATTAGTAAAAATAACTTAATTATTAATTATTATTATTAATATATTAATTATTAAGCAATTTAGTCCAACTCCTCTAAAATGGTACATATGCGCGTGCGCAAAAACACAAACAAAATCCATGCTTTGACTGAACAATGAATATGAATATTTTTCATGTCTTACTGTCATTTTAATATTCAACGTTTAAAATATGCAGCTCCCTTTTAATACTCCATCTGCACGCGCGCGCGCGCGCACACACACACACACACACACTGCACACGTCTGTCACGCAAAGCTTTGCTCATGAAAACATGGACACTGCCCTCCACCTTACGCACTGCCTCACGGTCACGCGCACAGAAAGGCTCAGACACTTTCTCTGTTTCCAGTGACAAACATTCACCCCAACTTCAGTGACACTGACAGACTGTGACGGCGCTGACTCTCGTCAACGACGTGACACATTTAAGTGAAAGCCCTCAAAAACTCGGCGTCACGACACGCACAAGGTGCACAGGGACTCATACGGGGTTCTGCCACACGCGAGCAGCAGTTATTTTAGTGGGAATTTAGCTCTCTTAGCGGATGTTTCACAGTGCTTGCTACCACTCACTGTTACTTGTTTTCTTGTAAGAACACTGCGGGATGTTCTGCAACAACAAGTAAACCAATAAGGTGATATTTTACTGAAACAGCTTGGATGAAGCTGGAGCTCAAGCTAGAAGTCCGACAGATTTAACAGATTTGCTAACCGGGTTTGGCGTGCTGGTTTCCCCATGCAGAGGAGAAGTGGACGGGACATATTGAAGGGAGACAGGACGAGACTGCAGCAGGCAGAGGCAGTTAGAGACAATCGTTTTAACAAGACAGAAAAGATGTCCAGGGCTAACAGCTAAACCCTGAACCAGCAATAGGAGGTTAACTATGACTAACCCAGAGCAGATAGAGGGCTGGTCAATTCGGCAAGTTAGATATGAGGATAGGAAAAAGAAAAAGAAAAAAATTGAATTAACGTACATGTTTTCTGCGGTGTCCTGGCTCCTCTCTGCACCCAGCAGACTCAAATCTTTTCTTTATCCAAATTAGAAAACCGGAGGCTCCTGAGTGGAACAAACAAGTCTAATATTCCAGAGCAGGTCTTCTCTCATTCCATTAGTGCTGTTGTTCACAGTGTCCTGTCTATTAAGAAATGTCCACTACGCTCGTTCAGAGAGCAGCTTTCCTCCATGCAGCCAGCTGTACAGCGTTCACTTAACCAGTATCAAGCTCTCCGCGATCGGTGGGGAAACTTCCGGTCGGCACTTTCAAATGAAAATATCGCTCGATCAACAGGCTCCTGTCAGCCCGACTACTCATCAAGTGGTTTGTGGTAATGAAGTTTATGAAGTCCAAAATCCGCAGACATGATAAGGGAAACAAAGTGTTTCGTATTTTATTATCTGATTTTAAGGTCCTGTGTAAAAACGTAGTCTCTCTGTCAAAATGGAGGCTACAACCTCCACTATCCAAGCTGGTGTTAAGCTTACATTGTTTCATATTTCCACACTGATTTAATTATACAACAAACCAAGGGCTTGGTAATATTCTAGCATATAACCTGGGGTTACCCTCGGGCCTCCTAACAGGCTACTGAGTCCATGCTGAACAGAATTTTGAATTTAATACTACAAACATAAAACAGTGCAAAAACAACACATTTCTTTCTAAAGGGAAAACAGATGAGTCTGATGCTCTTTGGTGGGGAACACAAAAGTTAAAAAAAAAAGAAAAATCCAAGGTGCTCTTCTGGCAAAAAGTTAAAAGGCCTTTATTCAGATGGCTATTTCATGATGATATTAATAAAATCATGGACACATACATGTGAAAAAAGCTGAGTAACAACCCCCACAAACAGCCTTCATGAACTTAATGAATTTCATCTTGAAGTCATGAACGTTTTTGCCAGAAGAGTGCATTTATTTTTTTAAAATCTTTCTTTACAAATAATGTTGTAGTTGAAAATAGACTTGGGATCTTAAGATTGGTTTATTTATGCTTGGCCCGGCCATGGCTCCACTAAGCAGAAAGGGCAGTAGATTTTTTTGGCTTCCCTTAATAAACAAGGAAATAGAGGGTGGTCTTAATAAAGCAACACACAAGACAAATGGCAAATATCCATGTACCTTGTCATCCAAAGCTTATACCATAATCATTAACTGTCAGAGTCTGTGATTTAAAACCTCATATTTGTTCTTGTGAAACTGAATTTTGACTTTGTTGAAGAAATATCAGACACAACAGTGTGTAATGTTTAAAGGACCCACCCATTGTACTACACTGCCATCTGCAGGACATTTAAAATTAGATAGTGCTGCAGTCACCTCCATTTGGATCAGTCAGTCGCCTCAGCTGAAGTGCATTGCACTGCCATGTGGTTATTTGTTTACCTTATTTATTTTCAATATGACTATTTAAAGAGAAAATAAAATGTCAGACATTAATAATAGATTTTGTCCCTACAAGAGCACTGTGCACTATGAAGAACTGTCAGTTTTCGTTTTAATAGAGAGCCCCAGCAGGATTAACCTGTTAGCTGGCCTTCAGTCACCATCTGAATCACTTGGCCATCTATGACAAAAATTCAGTCTGAATTGGTGGAATAGATTTCTGCCATATTCAGTACAAGAATACCAAAATGCCCAATAGGGTGTTTGTCAGGCAAGACGATTGAAAAATGTCCAATATAAGACTGTAAATCATATAATTGCACTTGCCTTTATATATATAACATAAATCATACTATTGAACTGGAGATGCTTCAGTGAAAGCAATGCTCAAGACTTTTGCACTTATTATCTATGGAGAAACAAAACTTATCTTATGACAAATGACTGGAAATTATTCAGAAACAAATAATCAGCTTGTCTGATCCTATTTACCTTTGGCATCTTTCTGCTCTAGTATTGTCCTTATCCTTAAATTGTGCAGCACAGTTTTACAGAAATGCATTCATTTATTTTGTATATAAGAACTTAATACTGAGATAAAGCAGCAGGATGGATAATGTCAAGGTTAGAGAGCCTTTGCTTTGTAACTGAGTTAAGTTCCTAGCGTGACATATTACATGCAAATAATCACACACAATTTGCTGTTAAGAGAATAGGGATGTAGCTCAATCCCTTCAATCATCTTGGTTTCTGATGTTGAGAGAATGCTGAGGACAAAGATCTGCAAAAGTTGAGATCAATTAAAAAATTGAAAGTAGAAAGAAGTCAATCTGTTCTATTGTCACAAATATGTGTCTCTGGCCATAGTGCTGACAAAGTTTTATTTTACTTATTTAATTGACTTTGTTAAGAAAACTGTGATTACCATCAATTTAAACAAAGCACACTATAGCGGTATCTACAGGCATACATGATTAATTTTATTCATCCCAAAGAAAAGTTTGGTTCCCATGATACACTGAGAAACACTATAAATACATCCATCCATCCATAGTTATTCAAACCTTTTTATTCTTCTTCCGTACGTTTTTTGGCGTCTAACTTCTCCCACATACTTGGTGCTAGAAAAACCATTCAACCACCAAAATGTTCAGCTCATTCAGGACATTATTACTTGCATTCAACTTTTTTATACTATTCATACTTTTTAAAATATTCAACTTTTTGTGCAAATTTTTACCCATTCAAATGAATGGACGGAATGTTCAAATCTGTGAAAACTTCAGCCTCTTTGAACTTTTACTACTTCAGCATACTTTGTGTTAGAAACTTCATTTAAACTTTAAACGAGTCCCAATAAGTTCAGTTGCTTTCAAATGCAATTTTTTTTGTTGTCTTTCCCATAGATCTAAATGCTGATATCACTTAAGTTACTGTTTGTATTGAAATACCAGCCAGCTGAGCTCCTGCCATCTGTGTCCCAAAAATGTCATTTTATTTATGTAACCTTTTGTTTGACCAGGTAGGTCCAATTTAAATTTATTCATCCATCCATTATCTATATCGCTTATCTGTTAAGGGTCGCGTTGGGGGCTGGAACCTATCCCAGCTGACAATGGGCAAGAGGTGGGGTACACTCTGTACAGATCGCCAGTCCATCACATATAGAGACAAACAACCATTCATGCTCACATTCACACTTACAGGCTAATTTAGAGTCACCAGTTAACCTAGCGTGCATGTCTTTGGACTGTGGGAGGAAGCTGGAGTACCTGGAGAGAACCCACACAGACACAGGGAGATCATGTAAACTCCACACAGAAAAGACCCAGGCTCGAACCATTTCAAGATTTCTGCTTCATAACCAGTTAAGTTAAAAACAGTGACGTCTTAAGGAATCTGCCTCTAGTTCTACCATTTTAAAGTGTATTTAAAGAGATTGATCCAATAAGGTTCAAATCCTTCGCCAGTGTATTCCGTGCCACAGTTGCAGAATACACAAAAGCCCATTTTCTGATGCCCATACAGGCATTTGGCACAGAAAGCAAAAAGAAGTGCTGAGAATGTCGACAGTATTACGTAGGGACAATGAAGCCTCTTTCAAAGTCACTTAGATCTTTTCCTCTTGCCATCTTGATACAAAGTCAGAATCAACTGGGCCTGCTCAGTAGTTTTATACATGCCACAAAGCATGACTGGATGTTAACTGTACAATGCCATGGCCCTGTGTAGAAGCATCTGCATTCATTATGTTTCCCCACTCATTACCTCAGGTCTTTCCTTTAATGTGTCACCCATCTGTACTTAAGACCAGTAGAGTGAATTCTGGACCACTGTTGCCACTGAGCAATTTTCGCTGTTATATTGTATGATTACTCCACTCCAACTATAAGTTATACAATATATATATCATTATAACTATTATATCAGTTTTTATGCCATGTATTGTTCCACAAATTAATACACTCAAATTAAGAAATCAAACCTCTGTTTACTGCTTAATACTTGTGAATTAACATCTGGTCTGTATTAGTGATGTACTGAGACGTCATTGGGTATTTGTTGAACCAACAAAATGATCTGTATCTGTATTTGGATAAAGGACTGCAAGTGGGCATGGTTTCTATCAGAAGTCGCATTAAATCAGTCAAATGCAATTATTGTGCCTTCAAGATAATTAAAATTTTCCCACATCCTCATATGATTTTTAACCAAATTAAGTTTTATGAGCTGTCTGAATATCGACTGAAATACAAACTGTCAAGAAATATCTGTTTCCATTATTTTTGCTTTCCTGAATAACGTACATCTCCAGTCTGGATGGATGGTACAAGTACAGGTGGCTTTTACTGGGCTGGTTGAGTAAGAGGTCCTGTGACAATAATTATTCACAGTCCATAGTATTAAGTAGCCCAGTATTGACTGACTGGGCTGATATAAGTGAAGAAAGCAACAACAGCTAATAATGTGGACACAATGTGGAAGATTTAGAATGATTCTTAGGAGTGTTATACTCCTAACAAAAGATACTGAGATTAACAGAAACATTAACACAAAGCGAAATGTGACTAACACGGCATGCTTTAGATGTGACAGATTAACAAAGGTCAATAGGTCATCATCTTCAGCCACTTACAAAGCCACTGGCCCAGGTTCTTCATTGTCCAGCTTCCCTCCTGACTCAAACACACACGTCACCGCTGAGATCCATTAATTCATACAGCAAACAAACAAATGACAGAAGTATTTAGCAAACTGAGGCCACAATATCAGCAAATATGTACAATGTACTTTCATCACCAAAGGTCTATACATTTGTTTTTTTTCCCCACAGTTGGGGGAAGAAATTGCAAGCATGGGATTATCCCCCCATACGGACCTCCAGCCAAGCACGACTACTTTTAAACCACTTTCAAACTATTCTATCCAGCCACTGACCTTAAATTGTAGAATAATAATTTCATCTGTGTGTCTGGAAAAATCAAACATGTTCCCTTGTTATTTTTTTCTATAATCTAAGACAAATAAGCATCAACTGCAGCACTTGTTATTAGATATTTAAATGTTTGTGATTCAGGAGGGGATTTGATTTTTAGCCCTCAAGGGAAAATTTCAACATGCTTGTTGCAGAGATTAAGGATGGTAGTAATACTTAATAAACATAGACTAATAGTTTTGTTTTGGGGGAATAGCTCATTTTGCTGAATTCTATTGCTGTTTGTATTCTCCATTCAGGTTGAATTGGCAAAGGAAGAGCAAGATGGCCAAGCAGTCTCTTCTGCCTGGTAGGTCCTCACATCTTCAAAAATGTCAAAGCAAATCTCAAAGTAGGAATTATTTGGATTAACTAGTGTACATTTAAAAAAAAAAATTGTATTTACTTTTTCACCTGAAAAAATCACCACACAAGTCAGCTCCCAAAGTATATTTAATAAAATGGGTGGACCATGACACATGGAACAGGGACACTAAAAGTTCAAGAACTCCCTTTTGGTAGGTCCCTGATGGGTGAAGAGTGGTTTTGGATGACTGGTGATTCCTTGAACTACAACCGACTGGACACATCACCCATCTGGCAAAACACCAGTCCCTGGAGTGGAGTGGACACCAGCTGTCCTTTCCTGTTGACGGATCATCCATGTAATGAGTATGTTTACTTTGTCTGTTTGACAGGTCAGGATCCAGTGTTATTAATGTGTCATTTTTACCATTGATGCCAGTGTTCTCTCTCTTTTTGCAGCTGTAGCACTGCATTATTTGATGTATTTAACTGTCTCCATAAGTTAGTCATAGCTAAATTCATCAAAACCAAGTGAAACAGATGACAACTGTTTTTGATTGAAATGAGAAGCTACTGACATCTTTCTAACAGAATGGAGGCAGATTTATTTTCCTGTCATTTTTGCAATTTTCCCTCTACATGAAAACAATGAACAAAACCACTCAGCAAAGATTTTCACCCCTTCCATCCTCTTTCCTCACAGATCCTCAGGAAGATGTGAACAGAGTGTAGTACATCAGTACGAGAAAGGTGCCAATGAAAAGAAACTGAGGTCTCACATAGTTTACTTAGTTTTAGCAGCCACTGTGTGTTTTTATTGTTTTGCTCTGGAAGTATTGGCAAATTTGGGCTGTAATGATGTATAATGTACCATTTCACATACAAAAATATATCATCATTTTCCACTATAGCACTGAACTCCTGTGTGCCTAGTTCAGGGACCTCAGAATGACCTCACTGCTCCCTGCAGCAATGTGGTTCTGTTGGTTTCATCAGCTCGCACGAGGATTGCAACTAAGTGTGAAGAGTCTGGGATGAAAGACGAGTGAATGACTTCAGGCATCTTGGGGTCTTTTGAATGAGTGACAGTAAAATGGATGTGTGATATTGACAGGCAGGCTCAGCAGTAAAGCAGGAGTTCTAGTGGACTTTGCTGAAAGGCAAAGTTTTTGATTTACCAGTCGATCTACGTTCCAACCCTTAAAATGACCAAAAGACTGAGATCATGAATACAAATGACTGAAATGAGTTTCCTCCATCAGGTGGCTGGACTCACCCTTATAGATGGGGATTAGGAGCTCAAACACCCACAGGGAGCTAGAAGTAGAGCTGCTGCTCACTGATGTCGAATGAAGCCAGTTGAGATGGTTCAGTTATCTGATCAGGATACTTCCTGGATGCCTTCCATTGTGTTTTTTGGGGCATGTCCAACTAATATCAGGACCAAAGTTAGACCGATAACACACTTGAGAGGCTGGGCTGGAATCCTCCAGGAAGATTTAGAAACTATTGCTGGGGACAGGGAAGTCTGCACTACCTTTCTTAACCACTGCAACCCAACTCTAGATAAATAGCAGAGAATGGATAGATTAATGGATAGAACACTTAACATTAACAGGTGCTAAAAATTCAACCAAACTACAACAGTGACACTTAAGCAATGCAATCTCTGAATGAACCCACAAAATGGTGGGATTTGTTGGATCTCTCTCTGTAAATTTGATAAGCTAAAGAGTACGGTCTAGACCTGCTCTATATGTACAGTGCCTTGAGATCATTTCTGTTGTGAATTGGCGCTATATAAATAAAATTAAATTGACTAAATAATCCATAGAAAATAATAAGTTGTTAATTTTTGGCTGCAGTTTATTGGCTGATTCACTTTTCATGCTCACTTTTCTCCTCTCTGCTTCTTCAAGGTACCGAAGTTGAATGGAGTTAGTCTTTTTAATACAACAATGGGTGGAGGTGGGATGAAGTAAAACAATTTTCCACACTCATAATATCTGACTGAGTGCAGTAATCATCATCAAGAGAAAGTAATCATGAGAAATCATAGTTGTGTCTCTATGTAATGTCTGATTTAATTTTACTCCACTAGTTGCATTTGTAAGATATGAAACCATTTTCATAAAAGTCAGTTTATTTTGGGAGGGATTAAAGTACAATAGCTGTCCGCCACCTCAGCTGCTCCTTAATAGTAACAACACTGAAAAAAATATAAAAATATTGTGTAGTTTATTTTCATACAATGTTAGAAAATTCTATAACACACATTCTATAGTACATATATTCATAACAGCAGACGAAAACATGAAAAACAAGAACCAAATCAACAACATTTTGGTGACCAAAGAAAGAATACTATAAATTACTACTGGTCAGACTCAGAGACTTGCACAGCTTGCCCTGATATTTGTCAGTGTTCTTGAGTTCCTATTTAAATTGTCTAAAATTATTTTAATTCTTCCTTTAACCTTTGCATATGTAATAATAAACAAAAATAGTTCAGTGTTGCTCTGTAATTTATTTTGCAACAGTTCTTCCATTTGAAGCACAACCTTATGAACACAATTGTGAGTTTACTTACTACTTTTGCCTTTATGCAGAGTTGCCAGAAGATGGCAGCCAAGGATCACAATGATAAGAATTCCTCACATAATCCTACACAGTTAACTGGAGTAGGATTTGCTATGGTAAACATATTATTGGACTGAATTTGGCTGTTGCTTCAGAAATGAAGTCCTCTGTCATTGAAGTGACATAATGGGCTCCAGTGCATGATGATGATTGAAATGATGATGATTGGATTGAAAATTTACCTGCTTTTGTCTTGTCTGCTTCATCAGGCAACTACCTTTCTCCCCTCTCCTCTCTGCTTTAGTCTGACATTGTATTTAACATTTTCTGTGCATTACATATTAATAATGGTTTGTGGGAGTGGCTGTGGCTCAGGAGGTACAGTGGGTTGCCCACTGGAAAGTCAGAGGTTTAATTCTCTGGCTCTCCCAGTCTGCGTGCCAAAGTATCCCTGGGGAAGATACTGAACCCTGAATTTCCCCTGATGATGTACCTTCAGTGTATGAGCTGTGCTGTGTGTGTTTTAGAATGCTGTATGTGTAGAGCTGAGCTCCATATGAATGTGTGTGTGGATAGGTAAATGTGACCTATAGTGTTAAGTGCTTTGAGTGGTTGACACGACTGAAAATTATAAATGTAATCAATGTACCATCAATATCAGACCAAAAAGCAAAAATAGGGAAAAAAATACCTGTCTGACAGCGACAGCTCAAAATTGAACATTATTATCTTTGTAAAGGTCAAATTTATGGTTCCAGATAACCTAAAGAAAAGCACACTAAGCTGAACTTGCTTCATGGTACAGACCCCTGGTTGCAGTTCATTTACTTGAATGCTACCCTCCCCACTACCTGTTCCTCGTTGCTGGTTATCCCATCATGATCCTTGAGAGGGATCTGGCTTTGTCCAGCCTGCTTCTTTTTGTGTGTTTCAACAACCTGAGAAGCAACATGTCCAGCAGTCCCACACTGGGAGCCTCTGCCATTCTGACACTGGCAAAGGAGCTTTTAAGCACTTCACTAATGCCAGGTGCAGTTCATTGATGGGTCATCAGGTATCACCTGGGTGGAGCTAGTGGGAAGACAGGAAAAGGACAGAGCACCACAAACATACAGCCCGTAACAGTAAGGAAATATGTCTTAGCATTAGATTAGACTGTTAGTTCTTGTTGAAGTAGCCTGTTTAAAGGATGCAGTTCAGGGTGTGAGGTATGAGTTTGACTTTATTTGACTAAATTTGGCAGCTGCTTGAAATGAAGTCCTCTGTAAATAAAATGACATATGGATTGTCTTTGTTCAGAGAAAAATTAATTATGCAACTCTGTTTCCTCTTCCCAATACCACAAATCACATATTTGCCTCAAGGAGCTTGACAAAGTAGATGAGGAAAAATCCTTTAACTGGAATAAATGGAGGAAGAACAATCACTTCCCAAGATGGACAGACATGCAATAGTTGTTGAGATGTCATTCCTGGGAACTCATGTGCTTGAGGCAATGAACAAACAGAGATTTTAGAGAGATGCAGTGGTTTTCAGGAAGTTTACAGTAATCCTGTCAGCAGCACCATATGTACTGTATGTATTAGGTGAAACAGATTAATTGAGACTGAGAATGACCTATGGGCACTGCATTTCAGTTTTTTTATTTCCATGTTCAGTATTGCTATTTTAAAAATGTGACTACTGACTATACATTGTTTCTCAGAGGGGTGAGGCTTGCTTATAAATATGGCAGTTATTACAGCATAGTTTGCACCCTAGGCAAATTCCTCATTAAGTCCCTTAGACTCTCTGGGAGGAAACTATAGCCCCCAGTACCCCAGTGATTATATAATTTATTAAATCTTTCTGATATATACTGTACAATAGCAGATTATCAATATCAGGGATATGGATATAAAGAGTCTATTGTTGCTGCTGATGGCAGGTACAAGTATTTAACTAAAAGAAAAAACTGTATTGGTAGGAATCAGCCCTTTCATACAGACCCCCATGGGGAAACAAAAAAAAAAACAACAAAACAAAACAAAAAAAAACAAATAGAAGAAAAAAATCTTTGAGTTTCTGGTGCACACCTCTTCTTAGCATTGCTTTATTGTTACCATTTCCAACAAACAGTATGTTTCAAAGTATTATTTACACAAGAAAGCACCATGGACATGATGATTAGGGCAGAAAGTTTGACTGAAATCCCCTCCAACATCCTAAATCCATTCCTTGCCCTTACAGTCTTGTGTTTTTAGCTTTGAAAAGGCCAAGAGAAATGACCTCACCTATAAACTCTTTGCAGCTGAGTATTGTCAGACACACATACAGCCACATAAGTTCTCAGATGATGCCATGAAAGGAGTGTTGAGATGTCACCTTGTCCCATTTCTCTGTTGACTGTATGTAATTAATGTTCTGCACTGCTCTATATGTGTGTGGATGAGGTCAGTGTGTAATTAATGTTCTGATATAGATAGAACTTCTGCCGTCTGCCTATAATTACTGTATACTGGTGGTCCAATGTGGGCTTTACACTGGATATGTGTCAAGTTTGGGGCATGTGTGTTCCTGTGCATGTGTGCAGTGATGAGCTTGTTCTGTCCACTGTGAATCAGATGATGTCATAATTATTTTGATGACAGAGAGTAGAGTAGAGGACAGAAGAGGTTTAGGAAAGGAAGAGAGAGAGGAAGGCTGGACAAGAGGACACGTGGCACCTTCGTCTCACGTTATCTGTAATTACTGTTCAGATGTAGGTAGATGTGTTGACTGTATAATCACTGTGCACTAATACCCGTGTGTGTGTGTGTGTGTGAGAGAGAGAGAGAGAGAGAGTGCTGAGGTGCCAAAATGTCCTTCCCTGTATATTATTAATATGTGTAGAATTACTAATTACTGTATATTTGGTCTGAACATGCATTTGAGGACCACAAGTCTTCTATACATAACACTGGCTGGGTACAGACACCCAGTTGGCAGTTTATTAGGAACACTTAGCTAAAACTAATGCAGTCAAATACAATAACATTGCAATAAATCCTCCTTCAAGACAGTTGTGATGTTCAGATAGAGGTGTTCAATTCTCTTGATATCCATAGAGGTGATTTTATTGTTTATCCTGTGTTAAATAATACTAACACCTGTCTGTATTCAACAGCACCACAAACCACAGCCTCCAAAATGACCATTAAGTAAATCAGTTCAATCAACACCTCTCACAAACAGTTTCACCACAGACTGAACATTATAACTTTCCTGAAGGAAGATTTATTGAAGGACTGTGTGTGTGAATGGTGTTCCTAATAAACTCCCAACTGAGTATATGTATGTGTATATGTGTCTGTATGTGTGTGTGTGTGCGTGTGTGCATGCACGCGTCTCTTTTGAGAGCAAGAAAGAAAACGTCTCATCAAGACATACTGCAGTGTCAAGATATCACCTGAGTGTCACTGTATGCCAGTGTAGAAGTTCTTGTCTGTAATTATACTGTATATCGCAATGAGAGACACCCACACACACACACTCAGGGATACACTCACACTTAATTTCTTACCTTGTATGTAATTAACACAGACCTTGTTTCACCTGAGGAAACTGTTTTTTTTGGGAGTAAAAGACAAGTCTACATTAAAACAAATTCAAATACAGAGTGGAACTGGCTGATGGCATAAGCAGTATGCCAGTGTATCAGTGACTAGCGGGTGTCACTCTATTCAGGTATGATAGAGTACCAGTGTATCAAGGATTCAGGTGCGATAGTGGACTTACTTTGACAGGCACAATAGCCCTCTGCAGCAGGTGTTCGTGGTGGCTGGGTACACTGTTCTTGCTCAGTCCTGCACCGATTCCAACGATTTTTGTCCCTATGAATCAATTACACCCAAAAACACAGGGAAATACAGAAGTTATCCTGTAAATGAGTTAGACCACTCTCTATGTGTGGATAAGCAATTGCTACTTTTTTATTATCACTGTAGCCTTATAGTGAAACACATAACATTAGACTTTTAAGTCATTTGTTTGCAACACAAGTATAAACGAAAGCTGCTGTTACTCAGTGAAAATTCTGCCTCATGCAAACAATCCTCAAACTATAAATCAGTGTCAGTCTTAATGAATTAAAAGAAAATCAAAAGACAGTGACAACATATAGGAATATGTTTCAAATCAAACCCTATCAACCGATTCAAGCTGCCTTCTCATGCCCAAGGTACTCAGAGGATATAATGCAGCATATAATTCATCCATCCATCTATTATCTATACTGCTTATCCGTGAAGAGTCGTGGGGGGGCTGGAGCCTTCCAGCTGTCAATAGGTGAGAGGCGGGGTACACCCTGTATGGATCACCAGTCCATCACAGGGCCAACACATATAGACAAACAACCATTCACACTGACATTCACACC
The DNA here is from genome assembly GCF_001640805.2 of Lates calcarifer. NCBI lineage: Eukaryota > Metazoa > Chordata > Actinopteri > Centropomidae > Lates > Lates calcarifer. The sequence continues at coordinate 26,816,386 of NC_066842.1, read as the reverse complement.
TATGGACAATTTAGTCTCACCAGTGTACCTAATGTGCATGTCTTTAGGACTGTGAGAGGAAGCTGGAGTACCCGGAAAAAACCCACACAGGCACTGGGAGAACATGCAGACAGTTCAGTTTCAGTTTCAGTTATTTAGCCTCATTGTTTAATGGTCACTCTCATTCAATTGTATGACAGTTACAAAACTAACATTTTCTACTGCTGCTGCTTCTTTATTGTAAAGTTGTCACATGGAGATAGTTTGTCCAAAATCTGACAACAGGAGAAGACAATGAGGCACCTGCCTACTCTTTCGGTTTCTGTTTTTTCAAGTAGGTGTTAATGCTGAACACTTTCCCACTCAATTAGTGTTGAATCAATCCAGCTTTCATGTCTTTTCCTCACATGAAGAGCCCCCCACAAGTATCACTTTGGACTGAGAACCCTTCAGACCATGTGTTGTTTAATAAAGCTGCTGAGTGGACCACTTTGACATCTTGGGGGAAAAAAAGCTTCCCCACACTCAAGATTGCTGGTGAGCCCTTCAAATAAAATCATTTCTCTTTAAATCCATCTCGAACTGGAAGATGGCCTCTGTCATATAATGAAAAGCCCAGAAAGCTTCAGAAGCAATTATAGTCTAACATTATTTAAGCTATCTTATACAACATCACTCTCTTGACTGTAGAGGAATGGGCCTCTGAAAATCCTGTATTGGCGGTGAGACTCCATTGCCCCAATGGTGAAAATAACCATTGTTAGAGCTGCTCCAACCTGTCCACGCTCTGTTTCTACATAATCCAAGAATAATCAATATCCTATCTGTATCCCTGTATAAGAATCAGTATTCCAGCTGGAACCTCAAAATCAATCATTTATCCTATCACTGTGTCCACATGAGGGTCTCCCACTGTCACCATGAACATACATTGGTCAGGATTTTATTTTCACTTAAAATGTGCACTAAGCAATTTTCCCAGACAAAGCAAGCAACAAACAACTGAGTCTCAATAAATGGGTCAATAAAGGCCCATAGTTCATTAAAAAAAAAAAAGCTAAGCACAGTGTTGTTGCATGAACAGTAAATTATCCACACAGTAATTATTGATTTAAAATAAGCAACATTCATGTTCTTGATTTTTTTGTTTTCCTCTTGGTTTTCTGCTTGTTGATGGATGAGAGAATTCTGAGAGAACACAGGCACACAGAGAAATCACATCTGACAAGACTCACTGCAAAAACATACCATATAAGGACGCAGTTCTGAAATACCATAGTGCATCATGTCCTTCTGCTGGAGCTCAGTTATGCATTCTGGTGGCAAGAATCTTAAATGGATTGTCCCGCCATTAAAAACTGTGTTAGTGTCACGATGTCCCATTATCTCAGTAGTAAAATATAAGGCTGAATGATGCAGAAAATCTCTAATTGTATGTTTTTTTCTGACCAATGTTGCAATTTAAATAGAGATTACATTCTATAGATTAAACTCCTTAATATGTTTGAGAACAAACTTTGTAAATGAAAGGTATTAAATGAAGAATTATTCTCACATTTAGGAAGATATCAAATACTACACTACACTACACTACACTACACTATAGTGTTATATTTACTGATAACAAACTACACAGCTGTGCACTTACGACAGTAAGTTAATATTGCCTGCTAATGTAAAAGTTTGGACTGATGCTCCCTAATGATGCTGCCGTAGCAGCTTAAGTTAACATTCCTTTATAGAAGTCTGGCATCAGAAAAGTGATACACTTAAAACAATATGATATGCCTAATGGTTTAACTGGTAGATTCTAACACACTGGTCACTTTTTGTCCTCTGACTGTCCATCAATCAACAACTAATGAGCTATAACTGCTAACTTGAACTGTCTGTCAGAGAGTGTGTTTATGACTGACTGCAACAACTTGCTTTGTCTTTCCAAATACTGACATGATTCAGAGGAATGTTTGTCTTTAATAAACCATCTTTAGCAGAGTATAAGTAGTAGGTATATTAACCAGGCAGGGACTGAGTGTTCAATTTTGTAGTTTGGTAAACTCACGGAAGAAAGAAAAAAGTTGTTATATCAACTTAAGACATTAATAATATAATGTATACTATGGCTTTTTCAATTCAAATAATTTCCAAATAAAAATTAATAATTGCTCAAGGCTAGACAGTAGAGTTTGAATTTCTAGGGATGTGAAAAACTAGGTTCTTAAAAAATAATAATAAAACAAATACCTAAAAACTGGAAATTATTTAACCCAGCCCGTTCTTGCATGTCCTCATCCTGAATAAAACTGGGGTAAAGGCCAACAGTGAAAAGACAAGCTAATGATTAAAGTCTTGCCTTTCCACCTCAGTGAAGACAAGGTTTTATTTAGCTCCTCTTTTTCGCTGTGGTTTGTACAGAAACTGATCTAGACGACTGAAGAAGTCTCCTACACACTCACTCACTCATAATGTTGTCCCAGTAGCTGCAGAGCTCGAAGAATGTCCACTGAAATGGTGAGTGAGGTCTTTTTACATTTGGCAGAGGGCCTTTATCTCTCTATTTCTTTCACTGTCTCTGTCATCAGTATTGATTGTGTGTTGAGGGTTTTTACCCTGTGATTTCTGCTCATTATTTTGACCACACATTGTTCTCCAGACAGCGATCTGATTACAGAGATTGTCTGTGCGCCGCCTCGCAACAAAGTGCTTCAAAAACACCTTTTCAACTTCAAGAAAAGCTCCAATCTGCCCCTGAGCAAATAAAAACATTTATTGACAGAGTAATCTCTCAGTGTTCTCAGTCTGCCATGTGCACAAAGACTCACACACACACACACACACACACACACACACACACACACACACACACACACACAGAGTTCCCCTGAGCATAGAGAGAGGACAGAGGTCAGCTGGGAGTCATAGGGTCTATGATTGGATGTTTACAGAGAAGTGGGCGTCACCATTTGTCATCCCGCTAAATATCGACCCAAAGAGACACCTTCACTAATGGAGAGAAGGAGACAGACAGACAGCAGGGAGATGGAGATAGACAGACAGCAGAGAGCAGAGGTGAATGAAATTAGACCTGTCAACATCATATAATACATGATGTCATGTGTATATATGATGGTATGTACACACACATTATGTATGTAAGTTATTGCTTTGCATCTGTTATTTTATTAATGCTATTGCTGACATGTATGTGGCAAAGCTTGGTGGTTTGATTGAATTGAAACTGCTCTAACTGATATTTTTGCCATAACAATGTTTCAAATGACAACGTGAAAACAAAGGGGTCTATGGTACCTTCAGTTCTTTGTTCAGCTGTCCAGGCTTCATATTTACTGTTTCCGTTCATTCTCACTGCTCTCACAGCATCATTTGGACTGCAGCTCTAAAAAGTCTCTACCTGCTTGTCACCAAACAGCAGACAGACAAAATTAGAGACTACCTGGTGAATATAGCAGTAGCAACGTAGCATTTAGCAGCTAAAAACCTATATATTTCCCTCAGGGGTTAATAGGGAGTAAAAACAGAGCTAAAAGAGAGTGAGTACTGAACTTCATCAGGTGGACGCAAACAACACTCTCACCTTATCAACTTAAAGTTGGGCTGGAGATGGCAGTGATGTGAGTACTTGGATGTCAGCTGCCGTTAAACATCACTGAAGAAGAAGAAGAAGTCTGCTTAGTGACATTAAACTGACTAATGTTAAACTTTCCTACTACAAGTATGTGTTATAAAGCTATAATGCCTTGCCATAACAAACACACTGCTGACTTTTCTTAAAAAATGTAATTTGTGCTAGATGCATTCCAGTCATGTTAACCCATCGACTAATATTAAACTAAATGAAAATCAGGTGCAAAAACATACTGCACAACAAAGACACTTCACAAACTTCAATCTTCTCAGCTCATTCTCCAAAACAAATCAACAAAAAATTGCTGAACTACAGTATTCCTTTAATGGTGTAAGGATTTGGTGGAGCATTACACTGTCAGTGGATCTGACTGTCATCCGGTCCCTTTCCAATAAAATTGTACACATTGGATTTGGGTAGGTCATTTGACCTGTGCCGATCTATAGTCTATGGCACAGAATGACAAAACATATCAAGCTTTGGATACACATACAATTAGCAAGATCAATTCTTTGGTGGTTAGGGTCTGCATATGGGATTTGTTGCCAAGAAGACTTTAAATTTCATGAGATTCACACACACAATTCCACATTTAGTAATATTTTATTTTGTTCAGTGTGTCTACACATAGCTATACAAATTCAGCTAAGGAAGAGTACAGGAAATGAAAGGTGCATTAGCTTTTGTGTTGTTGCATGTGTTCTTTATAAGGATACACACAACAGACTTTATGTTTCACAGGGTACAGGACATGTAGATGATAACCTGTGTTCATGAAGCTTTGTAGTGCTAAAAGTTGGTCCTGATAGTGAAAGCTTCTTAGAATTGCGAATATTTTCTTAATATTTTCCCTTTAGATGAAATCCTCACACAGGTAATAGCTGCTGGACGATGTCTGATCACAGCTGAAAGCGTGTGCATGTGATAGGATGATGATGTCGACAATGATGATGATGGAGACAGGGAATTAGTTTTCGATTAGCCACAGTGTCAGGTCATAGTGTCACGTCCCACCTCTCTGTCTGTGTGACTGATCAATACCAACATCACACACACTATTAGCAACTCCACCTCTTCTTTCTGTCTCCCTCTGTCAGAAACACAATTATCAACTCTCCCTCTTCCATCGCTCTTTCTACCACTCTTTCCCAACTGTCTTGATTCTCCACTTTTCCATCACTATTTCCCCTCATTTTAGATCACATTACTTGCCCCAAAGTTTTAGCCTTTTCCTCATTACTCTCCCTTTGTATGTGCACTCACAACTCTCTCCATCTCTATCTCCACTTTCAGTAACAGTCAGTGAGGACAAGAGCCACTGCCTGTGATGAAAACCAAATTCAGTTCAAAGTTTTAATAAACCTTTTAACAAATTTAACACAGATGCATCTTATATGCATGAAATCTGCAGACCTCGAAATTCAGTGAGTGTGATAAGAACATAGTCTTGACAGTATCCATATTATGTAAGACAAGTCACATTGGGAGAGAATGGGCTACAGTCAGTAGTGTTGTGTAGTGTCATAGGGCTATTCTAACACCCAAACTTACATGAATACACGTTCAGACTGAACCCACACCTGAAAAAAGCCAACACACAATAAACTTATCTCAACAGTGCTCTTCAAAGCTCAGTGTATTCCCAAGCTCACCATGGTCTAGAGCACAACAACAGTCTACTTGTTGGAAGCAATGTGTCTGTAAGATAAAATTGAAACATTTACACATATATTTTTCTAGATAATGCAGTTTAATTGCATCTAACTCTTGAATGTGTTTTTCCTCTGATATTAACTGCAATACTATATAATTGATTTTCACATCTTTAATATACACTATAAAACACAATAATACACAATAAAATACCCGAACACAACTGAGTCATGTAGTTGCATGAAGGGATGGCCTCATTACCCAGGTGTATCCCAGTGCGCTCTGATATACCTCCACACGCTGCTTAGTATTAAAACAGGTCTATGGGCTAAATGAAGCAGGTTACTGTTGTTAGCCCAGAAACATACAGAATATCAGCAAACCGTTCAAATCTATGGTATTGTGGACTTTAATAACTAATCAGGTGAAAATACTTTTACACTATAAAACAACACATTATGTGCACATGAATGCTTTCAAGGGCATAAAGCCTTTTGATTTTAATGATCCCTTAACCCTTCGTATAGTGCCACCATCAGTCTCTAAGAAAAGTGGAAATTCTCAGTATGTTGTCACACCTGATATATTGTTGATTGTATAACACTGGAGTGTCTGGGAGCTGTTAGCATGTCTTCAGACTCTTTGTGCTATTTTATTTTCACAAAGCCTGACTGCACACCACTGGTTTTACACCTCCTGTTGCTAAAACTTTCTCATCTCTCAAGCTCATCGTGTCTATGTCATGTGTCAACAGACATGGATTCACGGGTCATCAGCCATCAGATATTTATGATGTGGCTTGTCACACAGATGACCAGTCATTTACAGAGAAGGTCATATACATAGCTTATATTCAATACACTGCGTGCTTTCAGTGTGTGCTCATTAAACTAATCAAAGCTGTAGAACACTTTTGGCTTTTTCACAAGAAAGGCCACAGAGCTCTGCAGGGGGCGGGTGGATGGAAGGATGGGAGTCATGTGACCTGTTCCGTGATGAAATCTATCCTTTTCAGTTCAGTGTGACTTAGCTGCGTTTACAGCACCAACACTGTGTGCTTCTCAATCAGCCTGGTAACTCTAGACTGAACTCTTACCTGGAGAGCACTGACTTTGGGTTGGTATGTACTGTAAATCAGTAGTTAACAAGCTTGTAGCTATGCTAATATAAGCTCCATTCACAGCATGACAAACATGCTGTATTTTAAAGATACTCATTATGTGTATGAGATCTAACAAACACGTTTAAACCATTTGTCTTCATGGGCAGATTTTATAAATACATGTATTTTTAGACCTGTAATGGCTCCCCAGCATTTGCTTGCACCCAGAGTTTAAACAAAACCTAGTATATGGTTGGACCATGTATGGATGTGTGAAATTTGGAGGTTGTACCACACCACAGAGTCTCTCTTCTGCTGCTGATTGATGAGCAAAAGAAGCAGGTGTTGGAGGTCACTCACTCAGTCAAAGACATTTGCATTCATAGGGCTGGCCCCGCTGTTGCTGTGCAGCCAAAAAGAGTGAGTACGTAAGTGCAGCTTAGGGTATGGACCAAATGCATACTTCCTCAAATCTGAAACATCAGCGTCTGCGGCTGTGCTGACCATACGCAGCTTCTTGTTGATGATTGGCTCATTGGTCTGTGGGAACCCCAACTCAATCACTTCCTTTCCTGTCTTCTTCCAAAACCAATAATCAGATAATCAATTTATTAACAAAGAGCAGAAGGATGTAAAACAGCACATGTGATGTATCCACATACAGCTGTTGTACAGGTTTAAACAAAGCGCCATCATGTTTAGCTTTTCCTGCTTTCTCCTTCTACAACAGCCTTCCTGTGTGCTTGCTGTAGATGTGTCAACAGCACCTACTACAGTGTGAGAGAGCACTGGCAACTCCTGTATGGACTTGAGCTTGGCTTGCCAAGTATGTACACATTATCTGTTGTGAACAGTGCACAGCTAAGATGGATTTAAAAAAAAATCATATTAAAAAAACAGTAAAAGAACATAACAGGCAGAGTGACAGAGGCAAAAACTGAGACAGAAAGAGGAGTGACAGAGATGGGAGAAATATCTATAGAGACAGAGAATGCTTGAGTACGTGAGGAATGAAAAAAGCTCATTAGCTAAAAGGCTGTTCTCTCACCTCCTGCTGTGACATGTGGATGTGTGTGTGTGTGTGTGTCTGTGTGTCTATGTGTGTGTGTCCACAGGCTTTCATTCAAAAGGACAAAGACCCTTGTCAAGTCAACATGCAGCCAGTCAAGCAAACAGTACAGGGCACAAACACACTCACACACACACACACACACACACATACACACACACAGAGACAGGCTGCAGTATATGTTTGGACATGTGTATTGTTTGAGGGCGCCAAAGCTGTTTCCAAGTCATTTAACTTTAGATGGTATTAGGCTGTCCAATGATTATCATTCTGTCTGAAATACAAACAAACACAGACAGATAGACACAGAGAGAGACAGACAGACTTTCTGTATAAATATAGTATGCTAGCATCAACATTTTCAAAAAATGTATTGCGCATTTTGTTAAGGAATAATATCCAAACAAAAATGTGAAATGTGATGGACACATGGGAAAATGTTTTTACTGTTTAATAAACAGTTTCCTCTCCCCAAATATTTCTTGTTCAGATCTTGATTTAGCTGTTTGACCTGTTGGACTACCATTAATAATAAAAATAAATGATTAATATGCATTTTTGTAATGATAATGGATGTGCTAAAAATGCAGCACCTCTCTAAACCTTTCTACAGGAAGCATCCAGGACTGTGTCCCACAGAGACAAGGCTGAAAGGGCCGCAGCTTGGTGAGAGTGAATGGAGGAAGATGAGGAGGTTGTACTTCTATAGAACTTAAGAGACTAAATCTGAAGTCTTTTCTATAATAAATAAGACTCACAAAGTCTGTTTCAACACCTTTTCCAACACCACCAAGAAATGCAGCCCTTGTTTTGTGGAGGAAGGTGGAGGACACAAATGAAGAATTCCATTCTCCTTCATTATATTGGGGTGTGAGCACAAATCACAATCTTTAGCAGCAGATATCTCAAAACCTGGACAAATAAAACCAATTTAGTTGAACTGACCCTTTAATCAAGGTCATGCTACAGTATCTGTGTTCAACACTCACAGTCATTAGAATCAGTGACTGTGATTTGTCAGTTTTTGTTTGGTGAATGGAAGACAAATAGCTGTGTGGGAAAACTGCACTGCACACACACACACACACACACACACAGAGAGAGAGAGAGAGAGAGAGAGAGAGAGAGAGAGACACCACCACCACCACCATACCAATAATACACTAACAGCTTTGGAGGTGAAAATGAGAGCATATGGTACCAGTTCGCATACACACACACACACAGATCCTTGTACACCTATCTTTATGGGGACCCCTTTATCTTGCCCCTTACCCTGACCTTAACCATCACTACTGAATGCCTAACCCTAGTTAACCCTAACTAACCCTGAACCTAAAACCAAGACTTAATCCTCAAACAACCATTTAAACTTGTAGGGTCCAGCATTTTGTCAGACCCCACAAGTTTAGCGGGCTCCAAGTTTTTAGACCCCCCCATCCCACACACACACACACACACACACACACACACACAAGCCTGCTGTTCCTTGTATGACCAGGAGGTGATAGTATGAGTCCAGCAATCATTTCTGTGTCTTGTCCTTTTATCTATCTCAAGAGCTTTGATCTAAAATGAAATGAACTAATATTCTTTCTTTCTTTCTTTCTTTCTTTCTTTCTTTCTTTTTTTCTTTCTTTCCTGACAAAGGCTCGTCTCTTCTCTGCTCTGTCTGTTTTCTGGGAGCTGTCAGGGTGAATATTCACCTTGGTTACTGAAGCGGACAAATGACACCTTTTAAAGCTGTGAGTTGTGTGTGTGTGTGTGTGTGTGTGTGTGTGTCACATGTATGTGTGTCGATGGTTTCATAAAGTGCAAATTCCATTTTTGTAGCAATGGTCTGGAGAGAATATCGTTTACACTTCATTAACTCTCTCTGTCTGTGTGTATGTGTGTGTGTGTGTGTGTGTGTGTGAAAAGAGAGAGAAGAAAAGAGGAGAGAATGTGTCTATCAATCTGTGTGTGTGTGTGTGTCAGAGTGCTCAGAGCTGTCAGAAAGTTTGTGTGTGTGATTGAAAACACTGCTACTCTGGTTTGGTAAGAAGTGGTCGCTTCATTTGTTGATGATGACACCATGGCTCTGAACGTCCTTCTTACCTTTCTCTTTTTTGAGTTGAACTAACTTTTCTGGACATGTGATATAAATATTATATTGTTATAACATAATATGTTTGTAGCTCAGAATAATATATATGGAGTCAAAAATATCTTGTTATAACAATAAAACTTTTGTTCTTCTTTTTGTTTTTTTTTTTGCTGGTGTGGCAGCAATGCGCTTACACAAGCTCCAATTCCAACATAAAGTACATGAAGAAACACAGTGGCATAGAAACCTTGTAATTGCAGACCGACACAGACACGACCAGTGCACAAATATAAATGCTCACAATGACATAGGCTGAGGGGTAGTGTGATCCTGCTCATGATCCACAAATAATTTTGGATTTTTAAAATAGCACCATTATATCTGGGAACACCACCATAAAATGATTCCCGAACAATCACTGGAACATCATCAGCTGGTGATCACAGTGATATGTCTGAGAAAAAATGCAGAACTCACAATACCTTGGCCAGACTCATCAAAAAGAAGAGGAGGCACAGAGTCACAGGTCCGGTTACCTGGTGTTTTGGATGGAGACATCAGGTGGAGGACTTGTAGAAATGGATCATCCTGAGGGCGTTATTAGCAGAGAGAAAAGTTTTAACTTTTCTTGATTTTTCATGGAACTCTGTGAACTGCTTTAAAGGTGTCAGTCTCCACCACGTCTGTTAATTTGCAGAAGAAACTATACAATAATTCTTCAAAAGACCATGTTTGATATGTGCATTAGCACAGAGGTTTCTGTTATTTTTCACTAGTCTGGTGCACAAATTCAACTTCAACAGTGCTGTAGTTAGACAAATAATACAAGTGCACTGAGCAGCCAGCCTGCTCTGAGCAGACACAGGAGATGCATCCAATTGTCCTCCTGTAAAAGAGGATCTCATAGGTTGTTTTACCTTTTTGTAGCTTTTTTGACCCACAGTTAAGCAACCTCTAGTGGATATAGTAAGTATGATGGGAGCAAAGGAGGAAGTCAGGTAACATAGTGTGTAAAGTTCCAAAGTCTGTGGTAGGAGGATGGATGCATCAACAAAACACAGGAATGTCATACAGGAGACTGTTTCTTTCCAATGTGAAAGCTATCTTTTATCCATGACCATTTGAATTTATTACTGTGACTGATGACAAACATTCTCTAAAATTAAGGAACAATTTATTTCAATCCAATCCATGATCTTTTATTAGACTGAACCAAATAGTTTTAATGTTTAAACTTAACCAAACTGTGACCATTCCACAATCTTAACCATGTGTTTGTGATTGTTAACATGATAACGAAGTTTTCGGTGTTACGTACGGTCCGACATATATGGTCATTTAGGTTGGAGGACTTGTTGTTCTTGGCACTAAGACTGCAGTCTGCTGCTGGATTGGCATCACCACATCCTCTACCACACTTCTCCTCCCACTGCAAAGCAAGGTACCGGGATACCAAACCAGCACAGGTGAAAAAATGACCTCAGTGAACTCAAGGAATTCTATGATTATCATCACTGATTGTGGTGATTCAATTGGAATGAATTGATTTCATCACAAGATCTCATTGTTCCTGGTGTGTCCAGGCCTTTATCAAGAAAACTGAATGAAAACATCTGTGTAGGTGAACATGGCTGTGCACGGTCGGTCTCTGGTGCTGAAACCAGGTTTTCCCCATTCAACCTCCATTTACATAGCTTTATTAGCAAAGTGCTTGTTTTAGCTGCTGTGTTCGCTTTAATGGCATACATAATGAACCAGTTACAGTGGCAATATATTATTATAGCGTACATGCTAGCTGGCCTTACATAGATCATGAATACATTTATAAATGCATAATTGTTTAACACCAGGAGCTAAGAATCAAAATTGCTCAGTACTTCATTTTTTACATATTCAACAGCAAATCAGTTTTATTCCTAGAGGGAAAAAACAGCAAACAAATAAAGAATCCACCCTACAGGTCTGTGCCTTTAGTCCTTCCAGTTTGCAATGCTGAAAAAAAAAAATAGCCACAGCTGAATGTAATAGCTGTAACTCTGCCCTGCATTATAACAGTGAATTTGAGAATTTTACTGAACTAATGACAACATTGTTTGCAAAACTAATCATTCTGATAAAATGAAAAAAAAAAAAAAAAAAAAAAAATTTCATTTTGAAAAAAAAAAAATCTTTTTTTGGGCTTAGTCAGCCTACATGCAACTATCAGTGAGTGAAACTCAAAACATAGGTTTTTGGTGGATTGTTCCTTAAACGCATGTCTGACAATAGATAGTTGAGATTTACAGGTAACACCATCTTTGTTTTGCTGCAGTTAAGTCTGTTTGTTTTTTTTTATTCACATGCTGCAAACTGTCTCATCTACAGGATTTCAGTGCTTCAACTGAGACTAAGGGTGGCTGGGATGTGTAATATGGAGTTTAATTGTATTTTTTTTTTTTCATATTTTTTATTGTATTTTTTTTTCCATGTGATTACAATCATGCAATCTTGCACGATTGTAAGAAATTACATGAAAACATTTTTATTTCATGTCGGATGAATCCACATATAGAAATGTGGTTTTGGAACATTTTACAATGAAAATATCATATGTCATGTGTCAAAACTTCACATGCAATTTTGCTATACTCACCAAAAAATTGCAAGATAAATTTTTCCCCTTGATAACTTGTATTGACAAAGATCCAATGAGCTTTGCTGTTTTAAAATCAACTTGATGATGATTTTACAGGTTAATTTATCCTCAATAAGGATTCCAAGTAAGTAAAATACAGCTAAGTTGAATTTAAGTGTTGTTACAGTAAGGATTACTGGGTTACTGTTACTGTAAAAAATAATAAAAAAGACTTTAATATAAGCAGTCAGTAATGAGGGTTTTATTTAATGTTAAAAGAACTTAAAATAGAACTAATGAACTGGACACTTGGTGAATTCTGGTCCACTTCACAGCACAAAGTGATTAAACATCAAATCGACATTTTTCCACTGCTGTGCTTTCTGTGTTATTATGATGTGAAGGCAGGTCATTCACTCACAGTAACAATATTGAAGTCAGATAAATAATTAGAAAGTTGGATACAAACTTTTATTTACTGCAGCTCCTATCAGAGACAGATTAGTAATTAGAGAGAGACATTTTGAAGCCACCTCAGTGAGCACAGTGATGAGACAACCGAGCAGAAAATTGCCAGTTGCAGGAGCAAGATGCAATAATCTGCTGGTTGACAAGTGCTTCATTAGCTGGTTTGTAGTCCAACAGTCTCTTTGAACGGCTGGTGGATTTCAGCACTTGCTGAACTGGGCCTCAAAAATCACAATCAGTATGTGCGGTAATTTGCAGTTTGATTTTGGGGTGTTTTGTTGAGAGAAAATGAATTACACCAACAGAACAATTTGATTAGTTATCTACTACAGCAGCCCTCCATTTAATTTAATGACATTTAAAGCTGCTCTAGTAAGTATAAGCAATGAATCAAATGAAGTGAACTGAAGTGCAGTGTCAGAAGGGCCACTCTAAGTGATGAACCCATAATGAATTATGGATGTCCTGCATAGGGAAACTTGCAAAGCTGGAAACCAGGATCCAGCCTCCTCCTTGTCTCTCTCTCCTTCCTGTGTGCTTATTTCCTTCTCCTAGAAGTATGAATGGTGTGCTTGTTTTTTCTCTTGTATATTTGTGTCCTCTTTTCAGGTCTTCATAGTGGAGGGGATGTCACATGGCTCAGGTCCTATGAGCAGCTGGACGTTACTTGGTATCCACGTATTCTTATTCTATATCCCTCATATCATATTCTTCATTAATGTTTACAATTTGTTTTCATTCTCTTTGTCCATACTGTAAATCTACCTGGTTGTTCTGTTTTGTCTGTGATGGACTTGAGACACAGCACTTTTACCAATTATGGTTTCTTTTTCTTTTTTCTTTTTTTTTTTTTTGCCCATGTGCTGGGGGGATCAATAATGAATGTGGCAAAAAACAAAACAAAACAAAAACAACAACTTCATACTGCAGCAGCTTGACCAATGAACATTTGGATCAATGTCTCTATCTGGCAATTACACCTTTTGTGCGTAGGTTCAAACAGCTGATTGCAGGTGTGTGATATTATACATATTGAGAGAGCCGGTTTAAAGATGATTTAAAACTCATGCGCGCCTGGAAGTCCGTCTGTGTTCAAGTGTGCAACACAGGCAAATAATACAGTTTCTCCTACTAGGCTTAAAAGCATTTGACTATCTTGACAGTCTTGAACTTGAATGTATCTTGCTTAAAGGTAAGTTAAAAGTTTAAAGTGAGTTCAGTTATTTTGTTAGCTCACATTGCTCCCGACCACTGACTTTGAATAAAAATCAGATACAGACCTTTTCAGTAAAAGGTTTGAAAAGCTCTGTTCTAGAGACTATTATGTGTGAAATAAAATACTCAGACCAGCCAGTCTGGCATCAACAACACTGACTGAAGCTCATTACTGTATCTCATGATTTTATGCATTGCATTGCTGCCGCATGATTGGCTGATTGGATAATTGCATGAATAAGCAGGTGTACAGGTGTTCATAATAAAGTGTTCAGTGAGTCTGTGTTTAAACGGGTCTTTGTATCATGCACACAGATGATGTTGATAATGAAATAAGTGCACAAAAGGAAACAATGACTGTACATGACAGTGTAATAAGGATGAACATGTTAAAAACAAAGGGCAAATCTAACAACGCCAGACTTTTTCAACTAGACTAACTCCAAATCAGCTGTGATAAATGTGAATATATGAATATCAGTGAGCGTGCACACACACACACACACACACACACACACACACACACATAAAGCTGAGAGTCAAGTGTGGCTGTGCTGCAAGGGAAAGAGAGAGAGAGAGACTGATGTGGGTATTTTCTATTTAAACTTAATCAGAGCCTGGTGGAAGACGTTTTCAGTCAGAAAGGATTCTGGATGTTCCTCTGATCTGCTCTCTGGTTCTGTGGGTTACCTAGAAGATGGTATTTTGTTCATCTACATCTCTGGTCCAGGTTTCTATATTGTTTTTCTGTAAATCAAACCATCAATGCAGAGGTGTAAAAGAGCTGCAGAGGAGGAGTTACATTTTCCAGGTAAGAGGGAAGACAGCAACAGTATCAGCAGTCCAACCACCCAGTGTAGGATGAAGAAACGACAGCAAGTAAACAGGTGAGACTGACACATGCAGAGAACTTCAGTTTGTTTTAGAGAATACAAACAGAAATGTCTCATTATGTTTACTTGCTATTAACAAAAACCCTGCATGCAGATTCACAAAGTTTCAGTCATATCAGTTACTGCTTTTCAGCAGTGGGAGACTAAAGCTCTGTGTCTGCATTTATTTCAAAATCCATTTATATTTTCTAGAAACATGAAGGATTGTTTGAATAAAGGCTAATGCTGTGATGACTATTCTTAAGGCTTGCTTTAAGCCATGTAGGAGAAAAAGTGATATCAAAATTTTACCTTGTTGTAAACCTTACCTTAACCCTGAATGGTCTCAATGGCAAGTGCATGGCAGTTAAACATGGCCCTAACTAGTATTAGTGCAGTGTTCTTAGAAAGTGAATGTCTCATCACTGATAGAGGCCTCATCAGCCAGACCAATATCAGTCATGTTGAACAATTCTGCAGTAACAACCATTGTGCAATGATGGCATTCTATCATGCTTTTTTTTACAGTCATACATGGCCTACTTAAGCACTGCAGAAGTCAAAAGAACTGTCAGAGTGCTGCCCTTCCTATCCAGGAATGACTAAGTTCTACATATCAGGGACACAATGGGATATGCTGTGTCATTCAGGAAACAAGATAAACACAACAGTTTTTAAACCCCTCAGATGTTGCAGTGTTAATTGCACCACACCATTCAAAAGTAATGGACAATATAAACAAGATAT
Source organism: Lates calcarifer (assembly GCF_001640805.2). Lineage (NCBI taxonomy): Eukaryota > Metazoa > Chordata > Actinopteri > Centropomidae > Lates > Lates calcarifer. The sequence continues at coordinate 26,800,935 of NC_066842.1, read as the reverse complement.
TGAAGATTCTGTTTTTCATAGTGCTTTACCTACACTTTGCCTAAACATTCAAAGTCTGTCCTGAGGGTGGTGCTGGAGGAAATGTCATTGAAATCTAAAAGGTTCATCCTCTGGATAGAAAAAACTCTGCAAATTAGATTCTTCTGCGCACTCTGTCCAGTAGATTTCAATGTTTCTTGCTCTTGAACAAAGTGTTGAAGACCCCACCTGAGAAGAGGAAACATCATAATGGCAAATATGGGAGTGTTACTTTTCATTTAACTGGTGCTTTGGAAATCTATACCCAGCCATGTGCACGTTATACATTTCCATCTACGAAGTAAATCATGATCTAAGTTTTCATGCATTTGGAGTTGTAGTTGGACATGAGAAGATGAATCTTTAAGTTGTTCCTCCTTGTTTGAGTTTGTATGAACTTCAGCTCCACTTGAATTCACACACACTTACAATTAATACAGTGTATGCTTCAACACACACACACTTGGAATTAATTCATTGCATGCATGAATACATACACATGCCCCACACTTATGCTTCAGCACACACACTGACACATTTATGACACCCAGTCTGCTGCTAGAGAACACACTCATGCCAGCACACACACACAAAAGGACAAACACATGCACAGACACTATACACACTTTATTACACAGTGACATTACCGGGGAAAAAATAGAGCAAGGCTTCATTTGCAGAGTACAAGAAACACTGCAGAGATCAAGTCATAATGTTTGGTGTTGTTTCAGAAGTCTATTTTTGAATACAATTAAGCTCCATATTACACATCCCAGCCACCCTTAGTCTCAGTTGAAGCACTGAAATCCTGTAGATGAGACAGTTTGCAGCATGTGAATAAAAAAAAAAAACAAACAGCCTTAACTGCAGCAAAACAAAGATGGTGTTACCTGTAAATCTCAACTATCCATTGTCAGACATGCGTTTAAGGAACAATCCACCAAAAACCTATGTTTTGAGTTTCACTCACTGATAGTTGCCTTGTTCTATTCCTTTTATTGTATTAAGAGGGGGAATTCCTCAACCTATCAAAAGAAAGTGAAAAGTCAGGTTCAGAAGGAAAATCGACGATCATCAGGAGCTCAGATGTCTCATCAAGAAGTATTTATTTAAAGCTGTACACCAGTGGAGAAAAAATGATAAACAGTACAGTGAACAAGTGTGCCAGAGTAGTGCTACATTAAAGTTCTGAAGATGTCAGGTTAACAGGGCTAACTGAAACTGGATTTGGACGGTACTGTCTATGTCAATGTCTTTGTCTGCATCCCTTCCTATAAGACCTCATATAGATACAATCACTTCCTTAACACTACTCTGTGAGCCTGCATACCCTTCCTAACCCAGTGCTATCTTTTTCCTCACCAAAAGAGCCCACGTCACCTACATCATGTCTCTTATTCACCAGCCAAGAAAGACTGAGTAGGGGAGGTAGTCTCTGATGTCTCCATTGGTCAAGTTGTTCACTTTTAAGATTAAGGAATTAAGGAATATGTTCAACCACACTGAAGATCCAGCCCATGTTCCATGTTCAAGGAAAGCCCTCTGGTTGTTAATAAGATTGCAGTTTGACAAACCCTACCATATACAGTCTACAACCTCAAACAAGCTGATTAAACCTGTCTGCCCATTGTGAAATGACAAAGAGTGGAAATGAAGAATTGAAGCACCAAGCCAGGCAAAGAGAAATGGATGGTTTTCTCATGACCAAACTAGAACTGTGGAACTTGTTTGTGTGTTTTATTCATTGTAAATGCCTCACTAATAAATCACTGGCTTTCCAAGGCTTGTTAAAGCATTTTGTGCAGCACCACAATTTGAAATGTGTACAATGAGCTGAATAACTGTAAAAACCTGCTAAAATAGTTGGCAGGCTGGCTGAGTGTTGAAGTGTACCAAAGCTTTATTTAGGAAGCAGCTGCCTGGGAACTTCTGTTGACCAGCTGTATTTCTCTGGCTCAGATTCACTGCGACGCGCACATGCACAGACAATCTCTTGCTGCTTCAGCAGTTTAAATCAGTGAAGTGTTTCAGAGCACAGCAAGATGCGGCCCATCATCAATCACACACGCACACACAGACACACACACACACACACACACACTGACTGTCTGCCTACCACCTGCTTCTGCTTCCCTGTGTGTGTGTATGCGTGTGTGTGTGACACTGAGGTGAGGATGAGATGTGGTCTTTTTCCACTCCAGTGTGTTTCCATGCACTAATAGTTTGCAGTCACCTGCATTTACAGTTTGTGCATGGTTGAGTTTAAGGTAGCGTGGGTGAGACAGGGTGGTGTCAACAGTGTAGGGCAGCACACAGTGTCACTGGAGTAATAAGGGTTTGGCTTTCCATTACCTCTTACAGCCTATAGAGTGTGTAGATGAAGTGCCAAAATGCAGAACATAAATTAATCAACAAACAGCAAATAAGATGGGAAGATCCATGTCTTTACAGATCCAGATCTAAAGCTCCGAAAGAAGAGTCTTCAACTGGAAGAACTGGGACTGCATGAAAAGATTTAATTTGGGATACAATTCATTTTGAGGACTTATCTTAATAATAATTAATGTCCATCTTTCAAGTCAAGTTAAATTAAGTTCCAGCTGTAGTTATATTGATGTAGACCAAAACACATCATCAGAAGGATGTGACTATTGCTTGGTCATGGTGGGATTTGTTGGGTCTCTCTCTGTAAATACCTATTTTAAAGAGTATGGTCTAGACCAGCTCTATATGAAAAGTGCCTTGAGATGACTCGTTGTGATATGTCGCTATATAAATAAAATTGAATTGAATTGAATTGAATTGTGACGGCACAGCCTGGTCTCATGAAATTGTAATTAAATATATGTTTTTTAAAATCCCTAACAGGACATTAAATGACATTTAAAAAGCTTGAAATGCTTTCAAAAACATTTTTTTTATTTATTTGGGTGTAGCATTAAGTGTGTGGTTTGTCTATCAGAGACAATAACAGCAGCAGTGGATTCAGTTAATAAGAGAGCTCTTTATGTATTTTTTTTTAATGTTGATGATTATTATTTTAGTTAACACCTTTCTAATGAGCAGCTGTTCTCCATTTGTGTTCTCTCTCTCTCTCTCTCTCTCTGTGTGTGTGTGGGTGTGTATCCTTCAGTCTGTCTGTACAGAGTCAGATAGTCAGCAGAGAGAGAATCTGATGTGTGGGTCATTGATTCTGTCTGACTGACATGTTGTAGCTGCTTGTATTATTCTGCTTGTTTATCATGTTTTTATTGTCTTTTGTAATTAACAACAGCTTTATGATCACAAGCAGGTAGACGGGACTGTGCGTGTGCGTATGTGTGTGTGTGTGTGTGTGTCGTCTCTGTTTGGTTGTTCTTTTCTGTCTTTAATGAGCCAGAGATTGCTGTTATTATCATCTGCGTTGTTTCTTCAGCTCACACATTTCTAATGAACAGCTGCTCTACGTCTAAGAGTGCTAGCCAGCACACACACACACACACACACACACACACACACACACATGGAGACATACACACAAACAAATGCAAGGACACACTACACAAGTTTGACAAGGCTTTGTGTGCGCTAGGGCAGTTCTGTGACTCTTCTTGGACTTAAAGGACGGTTACAGTTTTTTAGATGTTCTTTGTGCTACAAAACACATTCTGCACATATACAAACCATACTGTACTGGTTTATCTTCATGAATGTCACATCTCCATTTATAATTTTCATTACAATACATATGTAGTCTGAGTGGGCAACACTCATGTATGGAAGACTGAATCAACAACTCAACACATGCATCTCACCTTGGAGCAAACTTTATTTCCTTCCCTCTCTTCACTTTGTGCATCTTCACTAGTTGGGCAAATTATATATTTTGTTGATTTTTTTTTAAAGTGAAAAGAAATAATGACAACCTCTGTGGTAAACAGACATTAGAAATGAGAAAGAAAATGTTGATGCACTGTAAATTCCATCAACCCCTCCAAAATTAAACAGTAATTGTGATTTCCTTTAAATTTGTTTTCCTGTCTGTCTATAACGATACAGTGGTCTATGGTAACAAAAGCTGTACTGAGATCCAGTAAGAGGAGCACAGAGGTGGAATCTGAATCCACAGAAAGCAGTTCATTTATCACTTTAGCAAGTGCCATTTCAGTTGAGTGACAGGCCCTGAAAGCAGACTGAAAAGACTCTAAACGGTTACTATTAGACCAGTGGGCTGAAACCTGCTGAGACACAACTCCTTCTAGTATTTTTGAAGAATGGAAGGTTTGAGACCAGCTCATTAAGACTCAGGATTAAGGTGTGGTTTCTTGAGTGAAGGTTTAACCACAGCCCATGCTTCCTCATTTGTCAGCAAGCTAACTTTAAGTAATTAGCTAGCCTCATCTACACATGAATTTTTTTCATTTAAAACCTTGCTAGGAATTCTGTTTCCTCTTTTTCATATTTTCATTAAAAGGTATTTTCCCTCAGACTACTTTCTGTCACAATCCCTGTCTTTCTTCACTCTTTTGTTAGCCACAGCACTTGGCTCTTAACACTATGAAGAAGCCCGACAGAAGTGTGACAGCTGTGGTGTTTTTAAAATATTATTGTTAATGAAACACAATGCTATTGTAACTGAATTCATCCAAAACTGACCCAGAATCCAAAAGTGAAATGACTTAAGATACACACTGTGCCATCAGGTTTCTAAAATGATGTCATCTTTACCTTTTGCATGCAATGAGAAAGAGAATTTAAAGCCAAGTGATCAAAAATTCTTTCTAAAATGCACCTTGAGATTCATAGATGACTTCTTTTCAGTTTTTATTGAGTCAGGTATTGTATTTGTACTAATAATGCTGTTCATCATCTGTACTGATGATTCAAACTTAGATGGATTTCATAGAGGGATTTCTTTTGAAAAGGAATTGGACTGTTACTTCTGGTGGTGAAATTATAATTCTGTTGCAGTTGCAAGTGGTTTTTTTTTTTTTTTTTGCCAAGTCCAGACTACTTTATCACTCCACTCTGTTCTCATATAAGGAAATGTGAGAGGGCAAAAAATGAGAAACATCACTTGTTATACCACATTCTAATACAAATCTACCACTAACCACAACCCCTAAATGAGCACAGAGTTAGATCAACACCTCTGACACAGTGTCAGTGAAAAACTTCACAAAGACATGGCTTATTTCAGGGAAGTTGTGCTGAACTGCATAAAACTGTACAAAACTGAGTATTTAATAAAGTGGTGACTACAGCCCCCCAATTTGACAGTGAATATTTTGTCACTTGACTAATTGAGCCTTAATTCGCCCAAAATGAAGAAATAATTAACTGCACAACAATGTCAGTCACCCTGTGTCTCTCCTCCACCTCCCTCTGTGGTCTCGTTAAAGAGCCATAAGTGAGTGACAGACAGGAAGTCAGATCATAAAGGTGTCATTGTGTCACCTCATCTCTTCTGTTCCCATTTCAATTAACAGATAGCTCCTGATCTGTATTGTCAGGACAGATTTCCCAGCATGTGGTCCTGTGCTGCTCTTTCCTGGCTGCTATTTCTGAGGTTTGTCGGTGGATTTCAACGCTGTGAGTGTGGATTTCTGACTAATAAAAGTTAAAAACCAGGATCATAGTTAGAATAGATTCAAATTACACATTATCCGTCATTTGTTATATATTCTGGGCTATAGTTCCCAAACAGCAATGGTAGTCACTGCCTCACCACTGCGGTATGAATGGATCATTACTCTAACTATGTATCTTATGTACCTACACAGTCAGGTTACTACAGTACAGGTATGTGCACCCCTTTTTCTGGGGAGTTTATTATCAGACTGGGATCTGGGGAGTTTGGAGCCCAGGTCAACAGCTTTGGCTCTTTGTCGTGTTCCTGGAGACATTTCTGAGCAGTTTTTGTGGTGTGGTGGGAGCATTATCTTGCTGGGGGAGGCCCCTGACATTAGAGAGTGTTATTGCCATTGGAGGGGTGCGTGCTTGGTTTGTGACAATAAATAAGTGGGTGGTACGTGACAAAATAACAAATGAATGTCAGGACCAAATGTTCCTCAGCAGAACATTGTGTTATAACAAGATGATCAATGTTATTCACTTCATCCACCAGTGGTCATAATGTTATGGCTGATCGGTGTATTTGTCAGCAGTATGAAGTGATGAAATGAGCTTCTGCAGGTGAAGATGTCAGTCAGAAGACTGGGTAAGAGTTGGACTGAAGAGGAGAATTTACTGAAACAGAGATAATCACTATCATGTCATGGAGCAGTGTTTGACCAACCTTAGTCATTGGTTTGTTTTAAATACATTTTAATTAAATAAATGTTCATATTTTATATATATATAATTACTGATATAATAATTATGAATGTATAATTTTAATATGTTTTGAACTATTTTAGTTTGAACTCTGTTGATGAAATATGACACCAGGAGAACATGATCTACAAAGGATCTAGTAGTGTGATAGTGTTTGAATAATCAGGCGGTTTTATTAAGAAAAAAGAAAAAGAGAGACCGGAAATATTCGTTGCCGTCAGCGGAACTAAGGCGGACCAGAAACGCAGCTTGTTTTCAGGGGGACTCAAAACATCGTCGTACACGTGTCGTTTCACGGGTAGAAGCTTTATCCTGAGGTATGTTCACTGATTAACACACAGAACACAAGCAGAAAAAACACAGAACGAAATGTGTGTATGTGTGTTAAAGTACCACATTTCCATACCGTTTAGCTAGAGGGTGTATTTTGGTGCAAGTTAAATCTTGTCGTGAATATAACCTACAGCACTAGCAAATGTTGGAAGATGTCTGCTTCATCTTATGTACCTTGTCATGTTTTTGCCTGATAACACAGTACAGATAATGTCGCGGGATTTTCTCCAAGACACAGACAGAGTGGTGTAGTGCCCCGGCTCCTCTCTGCTCTGTAGTGTAGTATCAACACATTGTCTCCAGTTTCACTGTGTGTGTAGCTCTTTAAATTCGTGGCTGTTAGTAAGATGATTTCAAAAAACACCAGAATATTTCCGAGTGATTTACTTCTGAAGGGAAAGACTTGAGCTCATAAAAAGTTAGATTTAAAATTCAACCTAACTTTGCAGAAAAACTTCCAGGTCAGACTAATGCATTTGTTTAATTCTGTTATTAATAAAACAGTTATGAAACAACTTCTCATTTATGTTTCTTCAACCCAGAAATGTGTCAATTTGAATTTTTTTAAAAATGATTTTATATAAGGGGCTGTACCCAACAGTTAGTTTAATAATTGATTATTCTGTTGATTATTTTCTTGATAAATCAATTAATCATTTAGTTTATGAAATGTCAAAAAATATATATATTTTTAAATACCCAAGGTGATGTCTCCAGGTGTCTTGTTTGGGATGTGTGAAGCAGAAAAGAAGGACCTGTATGCTGTCCTGGGAGCCAGTCCCTCAGACTCAGTCCAGCAGCTCAGACACAGATACCAGCAGCTGGCCTTACAGGTGAACATGCTAATCCCTGTGTCAACCTGAAGCAACACAACAACTACCACTGCTAGATAGTGTGAGAGGATGCCTCTCTGCCTTCAGCCTGTCTCCACAGTGCTTGGCTTCATTAGATAAAAGGCACAATTCCAAGTAATCCCAACACAGAGCGTACTCCAGAGGTACTGCCTTTTTAGAATGAATTTCCCTATGTGTGTGTGTGTGTGTGTGTGTGTGTCCGCGCGTGTGCACAGTACCACCCAGACCGTCTCAGAGGTGAGTGTTCTTCAGAGGCAGAATCTGGTGTGAAGACGTTTCTAGAAGTTGACGCAGCCTGGAGGATCCTCAGTGACCAGAACACCAGGAGACAGTATGACCTGCAGAGGAGAGGTAGGACATCACATTCCAGTTTGTTCTATAAGATGTTGTTTTATTCATTGTTATAGAGGTAAATGTAAGAGTTAATATGGTTTTGATTTTATGGGATATCACCCAGCCTTTGGAGCTAATGCAGATGTAGGTGGGTAGACTACCTTATTATGGTATACAATGGACACCAGAACAATGCTTTTACAATAGCTTACTTTGAGAAACACATATATGTTGTTCAACAAAGAATTTTTAAAATCCAAACTGGAACTCCATCAAATTTACACATCAAAGTCTGTATAAGTGTTAGGACTGCCAGTACATATGTGAAAAAAGTTGAATAAAACCTTTTGCGGTTCCAGAGGGAGCTATCTTGAGTGATGTCGCTTGAGTCAGGTCAGTTGGGTCTGAGTTTGAAAGTTTCTGTGTCAATCTGTGTTTCTTTTTTAATTCTTTGCACAACCACCTCTATCACTTTTAATGTTGATGTCTGAGTGCAACACTGAGAACATCTCTGAGTGTTCCCATTTGGAACAGGTGTGAACACAATTGCTGTTAGACATTGAGTACATCTGTATTATACTGAGTAGATTTCCTGCCCTAACATAGAGCTTTTCCAAAACAGAGTGTACCAGGGTATTAACATTTTAAAACTGCGTTGGTGATTCAGGGTGCACGGGGAAATAGAACTTTTGCAAAACAACAACGATGAAACAATGGTTTCAAACTGCCCACTGAGGGAAAGAGGCTGTGTGGTAGTAAAGATGAGAAGGACGTCCTGTTGCCTGAAAGTTTCTCTATGATCACTGATTACCAGCAGTGACAATGGGGCTGTTTTTTTTGTTTTTTTTTTTTACCTTGTGAGCCGCTGTGTCATCATAGCAAAATGTGGTCCTGGAGACACCTACTCTAGCAGGAACTACTACAGAGGTGGTTTTGAGTAACTTGGCAGGTGTCTGTCAAGTCAAGTCAAGTCAAGTCAAATTTTATTTATATAGCGCCAATTCACAACAGAAGTTATCTCGAGGCACTGTACATATAGAGCAGGTCTAGACCGTACTCTTTATCTTATAAGATTTACAGAGAAAAACCCAACAGATCCCACCATGAGCAGCACTAGGCGACTGTGGCAAGGAAAAACTTCCTTTTAAGAGGCAGAAACCTCGAGCAGAACCGGACTCAAGGTGAGCGGCCATCTGCCTCGACCGGTTGGGTTTAGACAGAAAGAGAGGGGGGTGGGGGAATGGGGTAGGAGAAAGACAACATTGCAGATACACAGACTAGGTCAAAATGTAAATAGTAGTAGTAATAATAATAATAATAATAATAATAGTAATAATTATTATTACAGCTAAAGGAATAATAATGACAAACAATGGTACATTAATAGCACTAACACTATCAATAACACTAGTAAATGTTTAATTATTGTTGCATCATGGGTTGAGCTGTCTGTCTGTCTGTCTGTGGACAGTTTTGTCACCACGTTAGCATCACAGTGCCAAGATGCAGTCAAACTGTTGTCAGACAACTTCAAGATAATAAAGTAAGGATTTAGCACCACAGAGCAGCTGTTTGGGAAATACTGCTGTCGAGCGTAGTGTTAATGAGACACAGTTGTGTAAATTACTATTTTATACTTGCTCAGTTGTTGGAGAACAGAAGCACAAAAACACGTAAAAGAGAGCAACCATATTGTGAAACTGGTTGTAGTAGAAACACAGTGATCATGTTGTCACTTGGCACAATAACTGACTGTCTGTAGGTGCCCACAGATGAGGGCTGTGTGGCAGCTAAGTCAAGACAACTAGCTAGAACTAGCTAGTTAGAAACAACTTCTTATTTTTGTGATTTTAAATGTTGATATAATTGATAATCAGAGCAGCTGTTGTCATTAACCTGTATTTATGTTGACCTGTTCTGTATGGTTTAGTCAGCCGAGCTATCTGCCCCTCTTCTCACCAGATGTTAGCTGTTATTCACTTCCATTGTTTGTGAACTGAAAAGAGGATGTAGATGTTAGTTAGTTTGGGTGTTTCACTGTGAGGTGTCTACAAAAATGGCCTGGAGATGCTAGTGTGAACATGGTGTTTACACAAAAACAGACAACTCTGTACAAACTAGTTCTGTTCAAGCAGCTCCAGTTCAGAACGTCCCATTAGCATGGTTCTCATATGCCTGGAACACTGACACTTCCCTGTGATACCCAAGTCTAACTTTTGCTCTCATGATGCCAATTCTGAAACTGTAGCTCAGGATATCTGCTCATACCAAGCACCAACCTGATACCAGTGCTCTCTTTTCCCCAGATATTTATTATTATTCCCAGATAGATATGATTATACTGTACCTCACTGCAGTGATTGATAATTAACGACATATACTGCATGCAGGATAAATATTGCAATATAATTTTATTTTGCAATATAAAATGATATTGTGATATTAAAATAATATAATTATCCTGAGTAGAAATATAGCAAATTATAGATAAATGTTCAATATGATTAATTTCCCTGCTTAGATTGCATGCACAGAAATGGTTCATGAACCTCCAATCACGTTGCAGGAATAGAGGTATGCATTGCACATGTTAGGCTGTAATTACTCTGACCATAGAAGAAGTTTTAAAACAAAATCATGACTAAAATTAGCATCGTGATTATCGTGCAAGGGGAAAGTCGTGTTTATAAATTATGTGGTGTGAAAATTTAGGTAATAAATTTATTACCATGATGTTAGAAGATAGAACAAGGAGCACATGTCTCTCTTTCTCTGCATCACTTTGTGCTGCTCCAGTCTTTAAGTTACTGTGACAACATGACATGACAACATGTTGAAAAATGTTACAGAAACATTACAGGTCTGACCTTGTTAGATAGCTGTTGGGTGACTCAGGTGCTCATTCAGACATGAGACTGACGTGCTTTGGTTAGCTTGGATTCACAACCTAGAGTCACAGCCACAAACAACCCTACTGTCCACTCAGATGTGAAACTGTAGGGAATTAGAGACTTTTTCTGTTGGTATATGGAGGTAAATGCTTTCTGAAAGCTCCAGCCTTTCCCTCATTATTGATCCTATTTTAAATTATCACTAGTTTAGCAGCAATTATTCCTCACACTAATTAAAACCCAAGCAAAGTTTAGCTCTAATTATTCATGGTTCAAAGTCATTATCACTGTCAGACTGTAAAACTTGATAATGACTGTTTCCTCAAGAGTGAATTGTAAAAAAAAAAAAGAAAAGTGTGTGAACATCCATCTGTTCACTTGTCTATCCATCCTTCCATCATCACTCTATCCATCAGTCCATCCATTCATCTGATCTGATCTGTGGACAAAACACCAGACTTTGACACAGGAGACTGGTGTTCATTTCCTGTTTGAAAGCAGTAGTCATTGTTTCTTTTAGCCATGACTGTCTCACAGCTGTGTATTAATTATTGGAACCATGTCAACGAAGCTCCTCTAACCTTAGGGAAGTACTTATTTTGACCCAAACCACAATTTTTCCCTAAACCTAACTAAGTATGTTTTTGTGCTCAAACCTAACCAAACCATGACCGTTCCATAAGCTTAACCACGTTTATTGTTGTAACCACAACAGGACATGTCTGGTATGCCTGTTGCTGGTACACTCTACATGTTTATTGCTGCAACCATGATGACAAAGGTCCAGCTCACGTGCTGCCATAGGGGCACATAGGAGACATTCCTATGGGATGTATTGGAGAGTAGGGACAAATAGTCTCTATGGGTGTTGAGGTTGGAGGCATGCAAATGTCTCAACCACCTGCTGTTAATATTACAGATGTGAGGCTTATATATAATAGTATATCTTACTATCTGCCATGAATCAGAAAATCTGTTTTGGGGAAAAACTATTGGCAGTGTAATGCACTTCCATTTTGGTAATTTTGGTAACTGTAACAGTCTGTACTGGGTCTGAATACATAGAGAGAAATGTGAATTAATGCGTTCACAGCAAATGTTACATGATTCTTGTCTTCCTTCTACTCCTACTTTAATAATGATGCGTTAATGCTTCTCCAGCACAGGAACTCAAACAGGACTGGCCAGTAGATTCTACAGTCTGTTTGGAGGACATGACCTGGGACCAGGGTAACTACACAGCATGTACACTAAACACACACACACACACAAAATAACTGTAGTAGGTATGCTGAAATATTTCCATATTTATTTCTGCCTCAGACATACGATATCCAGCAGCTTAATCTAAGTGTGATCACAAGTTCAAGTGTAAAATAAACACTTTCCGCTTTGTTGTAACTAGTTAGTTTCACACTAAGTCACCACTTTGATTAGTTTCATTGTCTTTGCCTACACCACACTGCAACTTAATTAAGTTGTCTATATGGAAAGAATTCTTTCAGTCAATGACATCTGACCTTGTGCATTATTCATTATTTGCAAAGTCAACACCTCAGCAATTATAAGTTCCCGTTATAATCAACCACATGGTGCTGCAGTTGCCATCTTCAGTGATATAAGGAGTCGGTGATATGATTACGTTGCATGTAATTTTATTTTGAAGTATCAATAGATATGATACAGTAGATTTTCTGTTGATGGTTAATATAACCAGACAATGTCTGTTTTTAGATAATCCAGTTAATTAAATATCTGACGAGGTACTTCATGACACTGATTCCAAAAATTCCTACCATTTCTGTTTACATGACAATGGTCAGACCAGTTGACAATGGTCACGTTCATCCCAACGAACATTGTTGTAAAGTGTTCCAAGTTTTCCATCTAAAATGTGATTGTGTTGTTTCAGATGAGTGTGTATTTACATACTGTTGTCGCTGTGGAGGAGGATTCAGCGTTTCAGAGGAAGAGGTGGAGGAGGAGACACAGCGGAGGCAGCAGGATGATGAAGAGGAGGGAACAGTGGAAGGACAGAACAGAGGAGTGGTAGTCTGCTGCGATACATGTTCCCTCAGTGTGTACGTCACATGGTCATTACATAGAAAGACTCCAACCTCAAAATGGCAACAATAATACTTGGAAACCTTTCACCTTTGATACAATGAAGCAAGTGTTTGTTCAACATTTCCCTTCTTGGAAGCCAGCAGTAAATCAACAGAACATACTTTGGGTTGGCGGAAGCAGACAGTGCAAGAGTTGTGCTCTGTTGCTTAGATAGAGCTCAGCATCTCAGATTTCATGTTCAACAACTCCATCACTTTTGTTTAGGAGCCCATAAAGCAAGGCAACAAACTTCCAATAAAACGGCTCATTGTCTGACCCACTGAGAACAACTTACTGTGTATGTATGGGCCTGTTTGGATGTTGTCTGGGGGTGACTGTTGCTTCCCTTTGTAAACAATAGGTTATCAGCAGCAATAGCTAAGTGCTGGACATTTGGCTTGGCACTATGGCAGTAGACAGCATGTTTTACTGCAGCTGTGCAGTCAATGTAACATTTATTACTTTTTGTATATATTCCATTTATGCTAAAATTTCTTATAAAGGAAATTATACTTTTTGTAATAGTAATACTAATAATGAATAATAATGAATGAGAACAAACAATGGACAACAATTTAAACAGGAACGGGAACAAGAAATGCAATTTCGGAGGAAATAAAGGAGCAAAGTGCTATAAATGAGGATGAAGTCATATCCATCCTAACACGGTTAAAATAGTTAATAAAAATAAGAATCAAAAGCCTGTCCAGAACGGGCCTTAAAGGTTATCAATAAAATATTAAAATCAATTCTAAAATGACCTGGAAGCCAATGAAGAGCAGCTAAAATAGGAGTAATCTGGTGTCTTGGTTTTGGTAAGGAATCTGGCTGCTGCATTTTGGACAAACTGTAATGTATGTAAATTTTGGTGGTTAAAACATGTATAGAGAGAGTTGCAGAAGTCCAAATGAGGAAAAAATAGCAAGTATGACCATCTCTAGGTTTCTACTGGATAAAATTGAACTGATCTTGGAGAGTCTCCTGAGCTGAAGAAAACAATGGACAGCATTGTTAAAACAGAGTTAATATGCTTTTTCAAGCTCAGGTTGTTATCAAAGGTGACACAAGATTTTTACTGTTGCTAAGTTTTGGGAGAAAGAGCACAGCTGCCCTGAGCTATTAACATTAACTGTATCAGGGCCTATAGGAATTACCTCAGTCTTACTGATATTTAGTTGCATTTTAGGTCAAGAATGCAGTCACGGAGTATATTGATTTTGATGATAGTAATTGGGGTTAAGAGAGAAATACAAGTACAATACAAACACCTGCATAGGATGCTTATGCCTGCAGTTGACATGCCCCAAGGATAGCACGTATGAAGAGAACAAGAGAGGTCCAAGGACAGAGCCCTGGGTTACCCCTCAGGTCTTCTTCATTGGACTAATGGCTACACTAAGAATAACTAATTTGAAGTGACAGTTACAGAGAGTGGAGACAGTGGTGACACCCTGATGAGAGGGAGAGGAGAGAGAGAGAGAGAGAGAGAGAGAGAGAGAGAGAGCTGGGTAGATTTAACTAATGAACATTAAGTTAGATTTTTAATTAACCACAGGTACAGCCCTAGGACTGTTGCAGTATTAAGCAAGAATGGCATACCTGGCAAATGCAAACAGTTGCTGTAATGTATTCCAGTGTGGTGCTTTTACTTATGTAAATCATCTTAATACTTCTTCCATCACTCAAAGTCACACAGTAACACAAACTAGTAGCAATTATATATATTATTATTTCTTCTGTTTCTTCTTTCTTCTGCACTGATTCCAAAGATTTATCCCTCAAGTTTATGTATTTTTCCCATAGTATACCATAGTGGATTTGAATTGGTCTTTTAAGTGTGTTGATATCATTTTATTAAATTTGGATGGATGTTGTAGGAGGACCATCCAGGGGATTGTTCTGTGATAATGTGATGCTAATGCATTAGAGGGTGATGGTCTATCCTGTGGAGAGTCTACCTGTGAGGTTTTGCTTAGGCAGAGTGAGGGGCGTCTGTGGACTCTAGGGTCCTCAGTACATGTCTAAACCTGCCTGCTAGCTGGCATGATGCTGCTTATCTTACCTGATGCTCATCAACCACATTACGTACAGACACACTCAGATAATCAGCATCTGTTTGTTCAAAACCAGAGGCAGAGTTAACAGTTAAAGCATGGATAATATATGTGTACACAAGTCCCTCTGAAAATAACTCTGTTAGGTATTACATATAAGATTGACATTTAATATAAAAAACACTGATCTGTAGTGCTGCATCAACAGAACATACTGTCAACAGCAACATCTTTAATTTCAAAGATTACTTTGTCATTTATTATTTCTTGTTTAACTAATTCTTATGAGACTTTATGAGGATGAACCTGCACTCGTGGCTCAGTATGTTGCACATAAAACTGGTATCCTAGTAATGAGTCTTGTCCTTGTTTTGATTATATGTATCATGCGATTCTTCACTCAGAACTGTAATTTGTGTCAAGGTACATCATTAAAACAGCTTCCCCAAGTGAAAACACACATTGTCACACCAAAAATGATGATACATGATACAACCCAGAGGAAAAACAACTTCATCTGAATAAACAAGTCACCAAATCTTGAATCTATTTCCCCATGGACTTAACAATGACTAGAACTAATATTTACAGTGGTAAACAGTTAAATTGAAGAATGAGTTTCCCTTTTTCTTACTGCTCAAGGTGGAGTGAAAGCAGCAAGAAACAAAACCGCAAGAACAGAGCAAAAAAGCAAATCATTTGTGTAGTAAAACTACATCCTATGACCCTGAAAAATTATCCTGTGACCGCGTAGGGTCCTGACCCTCAGGTTTAGAACCGGTGCCCTAAATGGCAGCGCTATTCTCCTCTCAGCGGGGCTGCGACAGACACACAAAGGGATAAAGGCTGGTAATGATTCAGCTCTCTCTCTGGTCACTCAGCCTGCAAAGGTCACAGCTGACAGAAGCTCCAAATGATGATCGTCTCTCATCTATTATCCCCCCCAGTCCATCCATCCATCCATCTATCCATCCAGCCATCCATCCATCTCAGCCCTCCTCACAGAGAGGAGGAGAAGAAGGGTGGAGGGCAGCAAAAGTTAGGATGTGATAGAAAAAAAGGAGGAAGGGGGAGTCAGATGTATTGTCTGAATTCTCCACTAATTATTTTCTCTATAGCATCATCAAAATCACCAACAGTGGTCAGCAGTGTAGGAGAGTTTCTACTGACACGCAGAGAAGAGTGGGGGGTGAAGAGGAGGGGTGGGGTGACAGCTGATGTTTAAATGAGGGGTTGGTAGAATATTGATGTGACAGCCACAGAGATGTGCTGGGATATGCTGGGACACAAAATCCCTTTCACCGACACACCACCTACAATTACAGTGCTTTAGATCACTTTCTACCAACCCCCTCCTCGATAGCCCACCCCCCCACGCACACCCCCCACACCCTCACCCCCAGAACTCCACCCCTACCCTGTTCACACACTGTAAAATCTTTTAATCTATTTGATTAAATCAACTTGTCTTTTAAAAGTAACCCATTGTAATCAGTTAAGGTATAATTCCATATTATCACATCTTGGGTGTTATTTTTGTAGGTTTGGACACTATTTCTGTCAGTAATAATCATAATATAAGTGAGCTGCTGAGATTTGGGGAACATGTTCAAAAGAAGTCTCACAGGTCAAGGAAAACAAGCATTTAGACAACCAGACAGGTTGGAGGCTGTCCAGCTTAGCTAAACTTATTTGGAAAAAAAAAAGTGGATGGCCATCACTACAGAACTTTCTATTTTGGAGAGTCTTGGGATTTCTTGTCTAAGTTGGCTTGGAGGCTGGTTTAGGATTCATTCTTGGTCTCAGAGGTGGCTGGAGCTTTCAGTTAAATGATTTTCATCAAATGAGCTATCATGTAATGAGGGCTTTGTGATATAATTGTTTTCCATGGTTGTTGTTCTAATTTAAAACTCTGGAGTGGGCTTCAAACCTCTTTTTGTGCCATTGTTTATGGTGGTCCACTTTGGGGATGCTCCAACTCAGTCACCTGGTTGTAACGATTTGGCCAGTCACCTTCCCATCTCTCCCATATCATAACACAATGATTATGAGAACTGTTGAGGACTGTTCACTTACCACCTAATATATCCCAGACTATGCTAGAGTCTCTGTTGTTCAGTGTGATCAAAAGCTCCAGAACAGGTACTAAAAGGACCTTGACATGGTATAGTTTCATCAGAGAACTTCAACAAGAGTGCCCTCAGAGTGTAGGGTTAGCTGTGGCTTGGAGGCCAGAAGGAGCAGTTCCAGTCCTGTCACTGCCCTGTAGACAGAGGTCTAGTGGCAGACGCAGGGGCTCTGGCCAGAGGAGAGTCCAGGCATGATATGACAAGTGTCCTCCTTAAGGCCTTTTCACATGCACTGCAACACAAATATAGAATGCGAAGATTGAGGTCCTGTTGAGGATGTAACCACTGCATTTGAGGAGGCAGAAGACCAAGTACCAGGATCCTGTAGTTCTGGTTTCAGAAATTAAAAAGAATTTAGTCAGCTCCAACAGTGGAATGAGGTATCGGACCTTGTGATAAAATCCGAGAAGCACTTTATTGGAAGCATACTGGGGCTTTCAGATGGGGGGAAATAAGAAAAAAAGTTGGGTGTCATCAGCATAGCAGTGGTAAGAGAAGCAATGTGAACATATAACAAAACCAAGCATCTGTATGTAGAATTGAAACATTCACATGATTTACTGTAGTTGGGTTACACTTTTCCAGCATTGATACTAATACAGTTTCTTTCAGTTTTACCTCTGAATACAGTCAGATAATCTTTTACTGTACACAAACACACATTACCGAAAACATCCAAAATAAGTCTAACTTACTTTAAGGACAGATGGTTTGACTCAGGAAGTTTTAAATTAGGAAAGCTAATGAGCAAATCAAACAACTATTCAGCAGTAATTCAGTTTTTTTTTTTTTTACAGTGTATCCTGTCCTTGTCTTTCAAGGCCCCACCTCTCTCTATCCTGCAATTAGAGCCCTTAGATCACTTTCTGTGTCTAACCCCCTACCTCTTCTCTCCTCTCTTCCTCTTGTCCTTTCTCACTCTCTGACTGCCTGCATATAGACCTATTTAGACCCTTCTCTCTCTCTGCTGATGCCAGCCTCAGTCTATGTCTCTCTACCTCTGTCTGTGTTTCTGTTTGGGTGGCTGACATTGGTATAAGGTTGATAGAGGGGGGTGGAGGTGTTGATGGATGTGCTGAATAACTGTCAGGATAATAACTGTGAAATGGTAGCATTGCCCTTTAATAACTGTCTCCAGAAGGCCGTGGTGAATGTGGATTATGTACTGTGATGATATACTGTCATCTTAAAACCCTCTTTTGTGTGTGTGTGTGTGTGGGTGTGGGGGGTGGGGGGGGCATTAAGAATTACTCTCAATTATTGCTAAGTGTTTTCAAGTCATTTCAGAATTACACATTAGAAGCCTTTGTGGCTGTAAAGACTCTTTCTTCTTTTTTTTTCAGTAAAACTGCATTGACATGAATGTAAACTATGCATAAAAGGGCTGAAGTCATCTATGCATTTCACAGTTTTGATGTCACCTCAGGAGAAAGCCAATATGAGCTATTATTTTTTTGTGTTATGAGGCAAAAAGTTCCTCTC
Source organism: Lates calcarifer (assembly GCF_001640805.2). Taxonomy (NCBI): domain Eukaryota; kingdom Metazoa; phylum Chordata; class Actinopteri; family Centropomidae; genus Lates; species Lates calcarifer. The sequence goes on along the minus strand of NC_066842.1, from coordinate 26,782,420 downwards.
TTTTCCAACAACTCAAAAAAACTAATGAGCGTAACCCTTGCCATGTGTTAGAAAGCTGCCCACATCTTTAGTGTTACCGGGTCAAATTTGACCTGTGATTTAACTCAGCCTGAAAATACTTAAAAACACTAGTTATCATCTAATATTGTTTTTAACCTCATAGCTAACTTAGTATGTATTCATATCCATGGAAATGCTGTTTTAAAATTTTTTTGGCTCCACAGACTTTTTATCTTACAATATACCACTCGTTTTCGATTACAAAAACTGTTTAAATTCACTAATTATATTTCCTATAGTGATAAAATGAGTAATTATATTATCCATGTCTTATAAACTAATATATGTGTGTATGAGTACACCTACCCCAAAAAAATCTTTGATTTTTTTTTTTTTAATTTAAAATAATTAACAATAGTGACAACTGTGGTGTTACGGTTCAAAACCGACCCGTATAGATTTATGGTAGGATAAAGACAAAAAATTAATTCCTTTTCATAAAACCAACTTTATTTTAATCAGAATTGCAAGTGCAAATTGAAAATTAAACCATAAACTGAACATTGAAAAACAATATGGTGTCAGGACAGGTATGTGTAGTTGTGTATGAACCATAAACTAAACATTGAAAAACAATGTGTTGTGTGTGAACCATAAATTGAACTTTGACAGACAATATTTTGTGTGTGTGTGTGTGTGTGTGGTGTGTGTTTCTTTCTCTTGCTCCCCCTGGAATCCCCTGCCTGGTTCCTTGTGCAGGATGCTGGTGTGGGTGTAGCCTGCGTGTGTATCAATATTCTACGAGAATGTTTGAGTTCACATGGGGGAGGGGTGGTGAAGGGGGCCTGTGTGTGTGTGTGTGTGTCTGTGTCTGTGTGTTTGTGTGTTGTGGGGCACATTGAGCCATATTTGATCCACAGAGCAACCCACAGCTTTTGAATGATGCATACAACAGCCAGTATTCTCTGCTGGGTCATATTTGACCTGTAACACCACAAATGTCACTTTTTTTTTGAGACCTTTAGAATTTACTAAAATGGTGAAAATTAATTTTGTTGCATTAAAATAGTTGTGTCTGAGGATTAGATGAAGCCTTGTTCCAGTACAAAAAAGCAAATGGTACTTTTTACATACCTAAACTTGAAAACGGGTCAATTTTGACCCGAATACAATATGGTACTACTGGCAAGAATCAAGAGCAACAGCTGGATAATGAAAGCTTCTTTTGTAAGTTTATTTAATTTCTGGGCACACTGGCTGTATTTTAAAATTAAACTGAGGTCCAATTAGATTAAACAGAGGTATCTTCAAATGCAGTCTCAAAATTAAACACAAATGTCTTTAAATTTCAATATATGGATAAAAATAACAAGTAAACACTAAACGTTTGAAAGCCTTTTAGAAATTATTTAGAAAATTTATTTGAAAAAAGAATAATTTTGACGTAAATACAGAATAATAAGTAGAATTAAATAGCCACATTTAACTGTCTTTGCCTCTCAACCCTTTAAATAGCATCACTAACATGCCAACCCTACTAATCTCTGTAATACTAAATTGTTGTTATTAAATTGTATTGGCACGCTGCAGCCTCCATAAAGCAGAGCTGTGAGGGGTCCTTGCAATGTAATTCATTTTAAGCAAAGCTGGTGAAATGTACCTGACCACCCTTCAGTTCAGTCAGTGTGACTGATGGGGGAGCGTTGGTGGGGGGGTTCTGACACTGCTCTACCCAGCAACCACCTTGTTAATAAGGGGTGATGTCCCATTGGGTGCTTACTACTAATTGGCTGTAGCAGAAAGGACCTCAGAGACACTCAGACCTTATCAACTCATTAGCATGTTGTTAGCTTGTTATTAGCTTAAAGCTTTTTTTTTTTTTTTTTTAGCCCCTTAGCTTGATGAATGACCAGGAAAACAATCAGTGGCCCACTCAACCAGTGTGTGTGTGTGTGTGTGTGTATGTGAGGGAGAGAGAGTCTGTTTTTTCCAGCTTGTTAACATGTGTCAGAGCTATTCAAAGCACCTTTGAATGACCCTTATAAGCCGTCACGACTGTAAGACTGGGACAGCATATATTTTACTCATTTGACTTGTCATGGACTCGGTCCTGTGAAAACAGGTGTATAATGTCTTATGTGGCTTTGGAGGAGCTTTGTCAACTCTGAGAGAATAACCCTTATATGATATCATCATAGTGATGTCCTGCACATGGAATTGAAAAGATGTGGGTGCTAGACAGGGAGGGTCAAAGGAAAGGACACTATCATGCTGCATTATGTAGGACCCAGAGTTATTGGAGCTTGACCCTGGTGACCAAAGTCAGCCTTAGCCTCTCCTGCTTCGACCTTGACCATTTACCTTTTCATCTTGCGAGTCCCCTGCCTTCATGGATGTGAAAAATAACTCATTAAACATACTGAAAGGAGAGGTTTGGTTTGATAGTGACATCCAGGCCAGCAGAATATATTAATTATTCTTTGAGGAAAAACATCTCAGTTTGATCATTGGTGTTTCCGAGTATAAAGTTTAACACATCACAGCACCGGCCAGTTTAGGTAACAGTTCCTATATTGTGTTTTGATTTCCTTATACTTATTGTATGCCAAAAAAGGTACCTTGTTTTCATGCTGTAGAAGGTTGTGGCACACTTCTAGGCTAAGATGAAATGCTGCCACTGTCTACTAGATTACTGCACTCCAACCCACTCTCAAAGGTCTCTCTCTGATCACAGTACAGCTGCACTCCCCACAAGAGTCTGCACACAGCAATAGACCTTCTGACCACATTGTAGATAGTAAACCTTTCTGAAAATATAAACCTTGTGTTACCCTGAAAGGACAGTCCAAACAGAAGGTTATTGTTTTATTTATCCAGGTTTGAGAGCAATGCCAACAAAACTGAGGCTCATTACGAAAGCCATCCACCTCAGTCACTAGTATCATGAATTTCATCACAATTTCACTGAGATTCATTTACCTGCTGATGGAAATCTGAGGAGTTGCTGTCAAGCCAAAATTAAATTAATTTGTAATTTCTGTCTTATTTGAACAATTTAATTTTAGTGTGCATACAAAATACGTTATGTGTTTTATGTGCCTGTCACTGAGCTGTAGAGTCTGATCTGTCATGGCAAGCCTCTTGCTGCTCCCACTATCCTGCTCATTGGCCGCTGTTACATTTAAAATGTATAAGTCTTATTACTATTACTGTTATAACTGTCATTATTATTTTTATAGCTATCATTACTATTATTAATACAATTTAAATCTCCATATGGAATCTGCATATGTTCTCTGTCACTGGTACTGTACTTCGTGGCTTTATCTCTACCTTAGTTTAAACCTACCATAAGCTGTAACACAGAGATGGGTGACAAATTAAAGGAAAAACTAACATAAAGCAGCCACCAGACCAGTTTCAGTGCACCTTGGCATTGATCCTACAAGTCTCTGGAACTCTTGTGGAGGGATGGAACACTATTCTTCCATTCACCTGCAGATGGATCAATCTCAGTTTCTATGAATCTACTAAACCTAGTACACTATAACCCCTTTCCTGCTGCCAAGATTACTGTAAACTTTCATAAAACCACAGCATGTCTCTAACCCTCTCTTTATTTGTTTGTTCCCTCAAACACCGCATGTACCCCTGTGCTGGACCATCAGCTAGATTTGACCTGACTTATCTTTCTGCTGCCTATACTTAGAGTCTCAGTGAGGCAAAAAAAATTTAAATGAAGTCAAGATGATTTTATTTATATACCTCCAAATCGTAACAGAGGTTATGTCAGGGCACTGTTTGGTCTAGAGCAGGCATGGGCCATATGTTTTATAATATTATTTACAGATTCTCAACATGACCCCATGAGCAAGCACTTGTCAAAGTTTGTCCTGAGAGGGGCGCTAGAGGAGTAGTCATGAAGAGAGAAATCTAAAATTCATCTGCCCAAGATCATGAATATACTCGGTACATTTAATGGAAATGTTTCTGTAATAAGTCTGTGCCTCTTAAGTTAAAATTGAAATTTTGAAATTGTAACTTGCTGGTAGCACTAGCAGGAAAGTTGACATATAGTGTTAACAAAAGAAAGAGAAAACCCCCAAGGTTTTTGGTTGGAGGAGTGCAGGGAGAGGGCTGCCCACTGAATAGAGCAGACTAGAACAGAGAGCAGTGTGTCCTGGCTGCTGCTAAGCTGCTTCAGTCCAGGTTAAGCGTGAGTAATCTGTGTTGGCTCACAGGCCTCTAATAGGCCATGGGCCCTCACTCCCTGCCCTGTCCTCTGCTTAATCTGCCCAACACTACCTGCCCCCCTGCCCCCCTGCCCTGCCTGGCAATCTGTGCTCACCTCCCACCACACTATTGTCTCTGTATTTATTAGTAAGAGCCACAGAGGCTGCACAGACGAGGCTAACAGGCTTTGAGATCACTGTCATTCTCATTTTATGGAGCTTTAATGACAAATTAATCAATAATTCTCAAAAAAAAAAAAAAAAAGTATTCGGTAGCTCCTTGGCAAAAACACTTAACACTAAAACACAGCTGCAATTGAATTATTATCTGTTATAGACAAGTTTTTGAGGGATTTATTCTTCAAATCATCTTTTTTTTATTTTCTTCTTCTTTCTATTCTTTTTTGTATTTTGACTCAGTCCTGCATACACCATCCTGCTGCCCTAAATATTCACTAGAGCACCAAATGTGGATTAATACACTGATGAAAACAGTCACTTGCAAGTGGACTATGTTCCCGTATATTTCTAAGAGGTGTATGTCTTCAGGAGAAACCAATAGACAGGGTAATAAGGGCAGGTAATATTGGGAGACACATTGTTGGCTTTCATTTTTGATTTTGATTTAGTTTGTTGTTTTATTTTTTTATTTTATTTTTTAAGTGTACTCCAAGGTGTATCAGTAAAACATGACATCAGTGCTGGGTGTAGCCATAGGTGTTCTCTGTCAGACTTGAGGCCCGATGTTGAAAAAAGTTTTCAACTGACAGATGAAGCCAGCCATGTGACAGATTCCACTTCTGAAACTGACAAAAACATGCAAAAACACCAGTATAGTTCTTACATATGTCCATTTCATTTCCCTGCTGATGGCTGTACAGTGTTAAAAGAGGAGGAGGAAGAATGGCTGGAGAACAGGAGATGAGTCCATCATCACATATTCAGCAGTGTGGACAGCTGGAGGCCTCACTTCAGTCAGGGCAGACTGAATTCTCCTCTGACATTCAAACAGTATAAAAGCTTTGACAGGAGCAGCTTTTCAGATGTGACCTGATGACAGAGAGCGAATGTTCTGTCATTAGTTGCTGTTCTTATACATGTGCTGTCATAATGAAGTGAAGCACAAGAGGACAGCAAACCTGTCAGCTGCTGCTCCTCCATCTCTACAAGACCAGAGACAAGATGAAAAGAGCAGTGAAAGATCTGTTAGAAGAGAGAGGTCTTTATCTGTCTTCCATAATGGTCAGTCTTTTTTCTTCATCTTTCTTTTTTATACTCCTCTCAGTTCATTGTCACTTTGGAGGTTTTAGTACAACATATCTTATAATAATATAATAATAATGAAATGTTTAAAATTAAAAAAAAAAATCTTTTTTGTGGTCAAATGTATAATTTAATATAAAGTCAAATAATATCCTCGACTCTTAAGCAAGAAATGCTGACAAACAAGAATTATTTAAACTTATTTAACTGTAAATTCTTGATTAAAATTGTAAGAAATTAAAACAGAAAAATAAATATAGCACAGCTTTCCTGCAATCCAGCAGGCACTAGGGGACATTTAATTGATAATTAAGTTACTAATAACAGCTTAATATTAATGAATATGAGCAGACACGGAGCATCCTTATCTGCACATTTCATACAAATCTGATCGACCAGTATTCAAGATAAATTGTCTCTGCACCATACTCTGACTGAAAAAGTCTTCAAACATTGGTGGATTGTCAATGATGTCTTTTCTCAGAGGCTGAAAGATGAATGGGACAGAAGCAGAGAAGAACGGGTTAAACTAATTCTGCTGCAATCTGGTGAATGTTTGTGTAAATGTGTGAATTCTTTAAATACATGAAAACTGTGTCACTACTTGTCTTGCTTCAGTCCCTCCACACACATCTCTAGTCATCATTTGATGGATAAATTACACAAAGAACAGTTTTAACCACAACCTCAGCTGTGGCTCTAATGTGCTGACTCAGCCAGGCTGTGTAAATGTGCAGGAGCGGTTGGCACAAAGACACTGTTTACACTAGCTTTATTTCCGAGCTCTCTGCTCAGTGGCTCAGCATAATCACTTGTTGTGGAAATCACTTAACACCTCACTTCCATCTGGAGTGTGTGTGTTTGTCTATGCTGATTCACTACACAGACTGAAATCAGATAGTTGCGGCTTCACTGACTGCTCACTGTGCTCTTCACATGTTTGCATTGTAATGAAAGAATAAGGAAGGCCCAAGGCATGATGGTCCACAAAACATTTATATATGTGTGTGTGTGTGTATAAACGTAGCACAGAAAGTGAGGAAATTTGTGTTTGGTAGATTATTTCTTTGTTGTAACAATGCTTCTTGGTAATACATCTTATACCGTTGGAAAGCCTGTTTATTAACTTTTTTAAATGGTGCCACATTTGTAACGAACATGCATTTGTGAGATGAGCAGCAGCAGCTTATTCTGCCACTGACTCTTGTTTGGTGTTTGGTGGATTGGATGATTGAAGTTTGAGGAAACAAGACATATTGGCACTTTAACAATTTATTCAATTAACAAACAGGAGCCTCAGTAGCGTGTGGAAGAACCATACACAGCCACAACAGCCTGGCACCTCCTCCTCATGCTGGTCACCAGCCTGGTCACACACTGCTGTGGCACGGCATCCCATTCTTCAACCAGCATTTGTCGCAAGTCAGCCAACATGGTTGTGTTGGTCACTCTGGCATGAACAGCACGTCCTAAGCTGATCCCACACGTGTTCAATGGGGTTGAGGTCAGGACTGCTGGTAGGCCATTCCATCATCTGCACTCCCAAATTCTGGAGGTAGTCTCTGATAAACCCTGCTCTGTGGGGGCGAGCCTTGTCATCTTGGAGGATAGAGTTTGGTCCCAGACTGTGGAGATATGGGATTGCCACTGGTTGCAGAATCTCATCTTGATATCTCTCTGCATTGAGATTGATGACAAGCCTCGTTTTTCCAGTGAAGGAGATGCTGCCCCACACCATCACACTACCTCCACCAAAAGATGTTACTCTATCAGTGCAGCAATCAGCATAGCTTTCTCCGCATCTTCTCTACACTTTGACTCAACGATCCAACTGCCGTAGGCAGAATCTGGACTCATCGCTGAACATAACGTTCCTCCACATGTTCAGGTTCCAGTGTATGTGTTGCTGACACCAGCGCAAACGGGCCTGATGGTGAAGGGCAGTCATGGCAGGCCTCCTGGCAGCCCTATGAGACCAGAAGCTCAAAACAAGAGTCAACTAGCAACAGCGATATAAGCTGTTTGGCATTCGCAGAGATGATTTGACAAATTTTTCATGAGCACAACCAACATAATCAGCTCTGCTGCTCATCTCACAAATGCATGTTCGTTACAACTGTGGCACCATTTAAAAGGGTAATAAACAGGCTTTATATGTACATATATATGTACACACACACACACACACACCCCACACACACACACACACATATATATGTATATATATATATATATATATATATATATATATATATATATATATAGAGAGAGAGAGAGAGAGAGGAAGAACTAAAGAGAACTGAATATTACCTGTGTGAATCGTGTGGTACCGATGTCCTCATGATAGAAAATTGTAGTGCTTTTTTTTTCTCCTCTTCAATAAGATATAGTCAACCATTACCATTGACAAGATAATGATGATTGTGTGTGCGTGTGTGGTGTGTGTGTGTGGAGTGTGTGTGCATGTGTGTGTGTAGCTTGGTGACACCACTGGAGGGAACTGTTGTGACATGCCTGTTGCTATAGAAACCCAAGGGTGGGGGTGTCTGTCAGGAACCATTTCTACTCCCTCAGGGGAATAGACACACATACACAGATTTGTTTTCCTGTGTGTGTGTGTGAGAGAGAGAGTGTGTGTGTGTGTGTGTGTGTGTGTGTGTGTTTGGCAGGCTAAAACAGTCTCTTGGGTTCTCTTTGTGTGTCAGTTTGGTCCCCAGGGTCCCACAAGAAAACAACTGTACTCGCCAGCTAAATGATGACACTGTCTGGGAGACTGACTATGTGTGTGTGTGTGTGTGTGTGTGTGTAGGTGAGAAACTGATTTCATTTCTTCCCATTAGTTATCAGTGCTTTTGAAAATTCTAAACTGAGTTCATCAGTTACTGTGTAAAATAACAGATCAGCTGATCTGAAGTCAAATTAAACATGGGTCATGCATGAAACTTGTAATTGGAAGCGATCTCACTGAGAGCAGCAGTAGTAAAATCTTGTGGGCAGATCTCTCTGAACCTGTGGAAGAGTTTGGGCCATGATGAACATTTTATAGTTTCTCAAGTGTGAGAGTGTGAATTGGTCAGTATGCTCAGTTTACAGAAACAGATTTTCTCATTCACTTTGAGTGCAGACACTGTTGCTATGGTTTTGATATACAGTGAGTTCTGTGGATTATCCAGCGTTATCAGGGCCAGATTAAGGAAAAACAAACAAGCTGAAAGCTGCTACTGACCCTTTGTTTCCTCCTCTCTCTATGCATGCATGTGTGTGTATGTATGAGTAAATTTTAGTTAGTTTTTGGTCATTTTATTAAGCATATGCACCATGTATATATGATATAACTGAAATAAATTTAATTTTAACTTGGACTCCATGGTGACACAGCTCTCAAGAATAGGTAACAATACAGGTGTTGCTTTAAAGCCTTTATTATTTCAGCTCAAATTGTGCTTTATTACATCATACAGTATTACCAGAAATATCCAGTTAATCACATTAGCACAGATTTGATTAATTAGGCCCATGAACAGTTACCTACTCTGACCAGACCTTAAGAGTAACTAAGACATGGTTCTTGAAAGAAGTGGTAAAAGTCTCTACTCAAGTACTTTTAAGATATGTGTACCTCAGAGATAGTGTAATTTTTAATATGTTGATTCATCTGACAGCTGCAGTTGATGGATACTATACAGAGTAATATAAAAATATAATTTTACCTGAGTGTAGGACTTTTACCTTGAGAATTTTTGCAACTTTGCAATTATTGCTGCATTTTCTAAATATTTGTTCCACCATTATCCAAAAGACGTGTTGCTGTAAATGTATTTTTTCAATTTAGTAAGCTGCAAAATTTCCATTCATCCCCATTATACTGTGGTGGATATTTTGTAATGTTGCAGTCTCAGAAGATAAGATTCCATGTAAGAATTATAGAGGCCACTGTGCTCTTGGAAACCTTGGTTTTTGCTCTGTGTGTGCATTGTCAGCCATGAGACCCTCATTGACAGGTGTGTGACTTTCTAAATCATGTCCAATAACCTGAATTTACCACAGGTGGACTCCAGCTAAAGTGTTGAGACATCTCAAGGATGATGAACATAAATGGGAGGAACCTGAGCTATGTTTCAGGTTTCAAAGTAAAGGTGATAAATACTTATGTCAGTGTGATATTTCAGTTTTTCCTTTTTTAGTAAATTTGCAAAAAAAAAAATAAAAAAAAATCTAAAAATGTTTTCACTTTGTCATGGGAAACTGGTTGTAGATTGTTAAAGGGAAAAATGTATTGTTTTTTTTTATTATTATTTTATTTCAGCATAAGGCTGCAAAAAGAGCAAAGGGGTTTGAATACTTTCTGAATGCTCTGTGCATATCTTTAGCCCTAACAAATAAAATCAACAAACCTTCTAATATTTTCTACTGCAGTTTTTAGTGTTATTTCAAAAAAAAGAAAAGAAAAAAAAAGAAAGAAAGAAAGAAAGAAAAAAAATCCTTTCACAGAGACGTCAGATTCCCTGGGCACTGAGACCAGGCACAACCTCAGTAATTATCACCAATCACACAAGGTCCTCAGGTTATAGTGTCCTGTGTGAGGAGCCTTTATTGAGACACTTGATCAGCTGAGGCCCTGCTGCAGCCTTTTGTTGGGGGTCAGTCTTTTAAGTATCCAGGGTGGGCTGGACATCTTCATCACCTCTCTGCATCTAGCTGTCTATTGTACTGAGGTCTTATATTCAGTGAAAGCTTCTTACTGGACCTCCCTCCACTACTTTAGCCAGTTAAGGTTAGCCTCAGTCAACACAACAGTTGTATTGGACTGCTCCATGCTCTCTACAGTTGTTTATTGTTTGGCTTCCATACAGCCAGCGAGTAGCCAAAGCCTCTTATGCTGCCAAAGGAGCCTGTGAGTACGAGTACCTAATGGGTGACTGCCCTCTCTTCACATGGCTCTCACATCAGAAAAGCCTCTTATTAGAGCTTCTCTTCAGCTTCAGCTCAAAATGAGCACATTAACTGATACTTCAGCTCTCAAAAAGTTGCTAATTTGGCAAAAACACATGTTAAAATGCAGTGATGGGTTTTTCTATTTTGGTTGAGAGGGTGTGGAAGACATAAGCTTTCTGAATTTAATATAGATTTATTGTGAATTGCCTGTATTCTTTACAAAAAGTCCAAATTATTTGCTGTATTGTAATAAACCTGTTAAGGTGGCCCAGTTGCACACAGTTAGGCAAGCTTGTTTATGCAGCACCTTACAAAATTGGACTGTTGTATAAAAAAAAGGAGAAGGCCAGTGTTATTCCATAGTTTTCTTATTATCAACAAATTATGCATTAGTCTATCTCTTAGTACTTTATGAATTATCTGTTAAAAATATATAGTTTTATTTTTTTAAATAGCTAAGTAATTTTCCACAGCTGCTTGACTGCAGCAACAAATAACTAGTTACTCAAACAGGAGGATTATTTTCAGTGGTGGATTTATCCACATTTGTTGCTATAGTGAGTTTTATGTGGGACTGAGTAGAATGAACTACGCTGTGTGTGTGTGTGTTCATGATAAAAAACATTCATGTCACCCAGTGGCCCATCTATGCATTCAATAGTTTATGGACAACAGTGGAGCCCTATAGCACAGGGGAATAAAATATATCAGGGTTTGATACATACACACACTCATCCACACAATACTTGTTAAGATACATTTAGTGTTGGTTTGGGTCTGCACATGAGATGAACAGGTTAATGTTAAATACACACACTGAAGAAGAAAATGATGTGGTATTTATGCCATTAAATACACAATAATCTGTAATTAATTATTAATTAATTAACAATACCCTATTATAATTTTTAAAATGACATTTTAATCTAAAGTTAGTGATGTTGTAGTTATGGATTTCATCATCATTTAGCTTTCAGTTATCATCCAGGTCTTCACTGGGATTTGTTCATGGGCTTTGCTGCCAGCTAAAATGCATAATATGAATGCAGTCAATTTAACCAGGGATCATCTTTGTTAATGGGTATTTAAACCATATAACCTGTTTTGTCTCTCTGTTGTCACTGCAGTTGCAGCTTCCCCCTGCACTGCCACCGCTCTGTCTACGGTTCTCTAGGGGGAATCGCTCCCTCTCTTGGCTGCTAGTTATAGAGTTCTGTCACAGCTCCTGCTCAGTCTCTGTTTATTTCATCCCTGTCTGCCTGTTTTTCCCCTTTACTAACTCTCTCTCATTCATTCTAGATTCAGATGTTTTTTGGATTTTGTCTTTGCCTTTTGTTTGCCCGTGTTTCTGCCCACCTGTTGCTGTTCAGCCTGACCAAGACCTTTGAGATTTGCCATTTTCCCATTGCTTGCTTTTGCCCTCTAAGCTTTCCTTAAACATGAAGTACTTCCTACCTGTGTTGCTGAGCCTTGACAGGGTTCTGTCACTTTAAACACCAAATTCTTTTAATTAAATGGTCTTATTTCATTCCTGTTCACTTGTGCTGTTGTTTCCACTTGTATTATAGATCAGGTATGTTTAAGTTTAGTTTATTAAAATCATTTGATTGCTGACAGTGTGTATTCATGTGTAAATGATAAAAACTAACTGACTAGTAAGAAATAGAAGTGAACGTGCGATGCTGTCGCTGAAGTTAAACCTCCTAACTCTACATGACCTATATGAACACTACTGCAGCACTGGAATAGTTGTATGTGAAAGCACAGTCCTTCATTACAGTTAAAGTCCATCCCTGTCAAGATTCTGTGTGTGAAAAAGAAATTTCTCTACCACTGTATCTGTATACATTTATGTTTACTGGTAACATCTGATTGACCTTGGCCTACTTTTTTGATCCATCCCTACTGAAAGTAATGTCACCAGACATTCCCTGTGTAGCGCTGGTCTACATTTTTTAATCTTTTTCTCTTGCTGCATGGGTAACATGTTGTTTCTGCAGTTCCAAAAATTTCCAAGGATTTGGTGATTTTTAATCTTTATCGCACCTCCTCTCCTCCTGGATAAATCCCCTCCATTTTGTTAATGAAGTCTCCATCACAGTAATGAAGCCTTAAAGTGTAATTGTGGCATCTCTTACTCTCTCTCTCTCTCTCTCTCTCTCTCTCTCTCTTTGTGTGTGTGTGTGTGTGTGTGTTGATGGGATGCTGCTTATATGGCTATCCAGGTGAGAATAAATTAACTGATGTGACAAAGTGAAAAAGTCACTGCTTGCTTATTTGTGCAAGTAATTAACTGTTTATGTAGGTTTGAGTTCTATATTTTTTATGTGGTAGTGGCTGCAGATACAGTGGTTGTAGACGTATCAGTAACTCATATAGGTGCCTGCTTTTGGAACTGCTTTGTCATCTCAGTTACTTGAGTGCTGGCTGTGAGATACAGTAGTAAATTGTTAACACACAGACCACAAGACTTTTATTTGGGTAGAACTGCTAAAGCTAAATGAAATGGTTGCTTTATTGGTTGCTTTATTTATTGACAAATACAATGCATGTGTTGCATATCTTGCTGTATCACTCAACATTTGCACTGAGCATTTATCTTTTATAGTAACTTTTGCACCAACCAGTGCTTCAGGTAAAGGGCACAGGTGCAACAACTATCACCATTAGCCAGACAGAAAATGATGTTGCAGCATTATTTAACATTTTAAAATTCAACTGAGGATTGGATTGCATTGGGCCATATTGTTTGATTTTCTTGCATAACTATAGGTTGTATCTGTAATAGCAGTATGCTCAGATGAAGGTGAAGGTGATCTAGTATCTGTGATTTAAAAAAAGTATTTAAAAGTTCTTAAGTAAACAACATAAGGGCTATAAACACTATTTTTGCCATGTTCAAAAGAGGGATGTGATATGTGTTTGTCAGTGACACAGATTTGAGTGTACAACTCTTCCTTTAAATGAGCCTTACTTGATAGTTACAAGCTTTGTCAGTGTTTATTCTTCTATTCAGAGCTCAGGAGAGGACAGTAAACAGTGGCACACGTTATTTGGGGTAAATGTTGATCCAAGGCAATGTTAGTCATTCTTAGAACATCCAGAGCTAGCCAACATACTTCAGTTAGCAGCGCTGACAACCATTCAGTTTGTTAAGTCAGCGTTAAGCTCCCATCGTTATGAGTCAAGCTGAACTCTTGACTGAGCATCCCAACTGGAATTCTCTCCATTCTGTCACTCATTCATCCACAGCAGCAACAAACTGAGCCCTGAGCACTGAGGGCTTCAGGTAGTGAATCTGAGCTGCTGAATGGTCTCATAGACCTGCTCTGTGGCTGTATTTAGATCTGCTGCAGCTGCATTGAGATGTACTGAGCCGTATTAAGACGTAGGCACGGAGTGTTGAAGCTGCATTGAGAAGCACTGAGGTTGAATTGAGATGTTTTGAGCCATATTTAAATTGTACTGAAGCCGTATTGAAGCTGTATTGAGATGTATCAGAGCACAGCTAATTGAAGCTGAGCAGCAGAGAATGTCGTGCTTTGTAGCTGGACGGGATTGTCCATGCTGCAGCAGCACGGCATTGTGGTCTAAAGGGATCCTCCATGCTATTGTGGCGTAAGGAGATTGTCCACAGAAGAAGGTAAGAAAAGGAGAAAAGCCACGAAGAGAAGGAGCACTCGAGCTGCCAGAGGTGATGTAAGTCTGCTCGGCTGTGTGTTGGCTGTCTGAGCTCTGTGTCCCAATAGGAGGACCAAGCTCAGATTAAATGTGTCCAGTGTGTGGCCCAGTGCAGCCTTGCTGTGTGATGTGTGGCCTGGGTCGGCCTCTCTATTTGATACGTGGATCAGTTTGACCTCCACATTTGATGTGCAGAGCAGCCTAACCCTTTTTTTGTTGTGAAGAAAAGCTTCTAATACTGAGAGCAAAGACTTTTACAAGGCTCCACTCTCTCTGTCTATTTATTAGAAGGAACATTTGATTTTCCTCCAGCTGCAGTTCATTTCTGATATATCCAGCCACTGATGTCAGATTCATTTGAGAAAGCCAGTGACTTTTAAGTTAATAGGTTTACCAAAAATTCTAGCTAAAAAACTTAGTAAGATGACGTTAAGTTTGGAATTTTATTGTGACACACTGTCAGCACAGTGAACAGGGGAGGAACAGTGGAAAGAGAACAAAACATAACACAGATTCTATATAAAGATGTAAAGTAATAATAATAACAATACTTGTGTGTGTGTTTGGTGTTTAAAGTGAATCAGAGCTGATTCCTGCATTAAGTCTGTTTACAGCTCACATTTATATTATTATAAAAAAAACCTGCAGAAATAAGATAACCCTTTGTACAAGCAATAAACATCCATATATGCAGTGAGTTCAAGTAAGGCAGAAATAATAAAAGAGCAGACCAGGAAACAGCTCCAGGAGTCCTGGTAACCCTTTCCTCTCTCATGTTTTACATGCATACATAATATGTATGTGATGTGCTCCATGTGTGTGGGGAGAGTTTGGTGAAATTATTTCATTTATTTCACTGTGAAGAGCTATGTAGAGGGAGATTGAATGAGTGAGTAATTGCTTTGATAGGATTCCTCCATTGATTAAATAACTCTCCATTGACAGTTGACAAGCTTTCATTGTGGTCACAACCTTCAGGTCTTTTATTTAGTTGTTATCAGGGGCTGCAGGACAGCAGCTCTCATCACAATAACAGTTTATTTATAAAGCCTGTGTGTATAGGGGTCTCTGTGGGAAAAAAAAAAAGTCTCCCAGTGTTTGAAATAAAGACGTCAAAGTGAATCAGACATTGAACTGATTCCCATCTGCTCTGAGTGGTTTCATTTCAGTTTGCCTTTATCTATCAGTCTGTCCACTCTGTCCATCCATCTCTTTATTTGTCTGTAAAAAGGCAGAATGCTTCCCTGTCACAATACCATGCTGCTGTGATTACCATGCAAATGTATTTCATTAGGATGTAAATGATCAACATAATGATGATTTTTAATTAGAATGTAAATGATGATTATTTGTATGAAGATATCAGCAGCTGTGGGAGAGGACTGTGACAGCGAGCTGTTGTCTCTCTGACTGACTGTCTGACTGAATGGATGGATGGCTGCTTTTTCATTCATCTACAAACAATATTCTGTTCTTCCCTCCTCTTTCATTCCTCCCTCTGTTTCTCTGCCTGAGGAATCAGAGAAAACACACACACACACACACACACACACACACACACACACACACACACATAAACATATACACAGTTATTTCATTCACTGGACATCAGCAGCTGAAGCTCCTATGAGGCTTAAGAGGATAAAACTGTTTTTATAAAGACTTAGCAAATACAGATCTCTCAGAGAGAGGGAGAGTCTCTCTCTCTCTCTCTCTCTCTCTCTCTCTCTCTCTCCCTCATATATATATATATATATATATATATATATATATATATATCCTAATGTCTACTTTAAATGTATGGGTGCAGCTCCTTCTCAGTCAGTGTCCCTGACTTTATCTGTTGTCTGTGCCTGCAACATGATTGATTGGGACATGTGCTGGGTATTTTTTATCATGACTCGTGGGCTGCTTTAATGTGCTGTCTTATGCACACTAAATGTATGGATTTGGCACAACTCCTGACAGCACCTTCAGTTCAGCAGCCTCTGTCTGATAGCAATTTTTGCATGCAATTACAAATGAATAATGAAACTATTTAGTTATGAAAAACGCCAAAATTTCCCAGTGACATTTTTTTCCCCCCAATAATATCTGATATGATGAATTGCCTGCCCATGGATGCAACATCAAGATAATTGTTTGACTGCACAGTCAGATCTACACCCATGAGCTGAGCTTTCTGTTCAGAGTTAATTATATCATATGACAGATATCAATCAGTCACTGGTCAACTGGTCAATACAGGGGACTCTGAAGCTGAAGTGAACTGATTTGATCTGATTTACCATCTCTGATTGTTTATTTTCCTCCTCTTTGCATTGAAAAAAACTGATCAAATGATTTTATAAAGTGAGTGGGACTTGTCCCATGGCACCAATAGCTACAGGTCTGTGACAATGAAACCTACTTACCTACCTCGTAAAGTGCATTTCACAGGGATTGTCCATTCAGCACCAGAAACACCAGACAGAGACCGAGACAACAATGTCATGACTAGTGTTTTGGACAATACAATAACAGTACAATACTGTTTACTATAATCTGACCTCACATAATTGAAAATGGGTTTGCTTTGTTGTAGTTGTTGTCATTTTTTTTTTTGTTTGTTTGTTTGTTTTGGAGGGAGTTTGTTAGCACATTTTGTTAGTGCTAATAAGAGCTATACCTTTGTGGTTCCTGGGGAGTGTACAGGAGAGAGGATAGAAACTTTATCAACACACCCACTCGCTCTATTCACTCATTGGCTCAATCGGTCCAACTGATTCAGACTTCATCTTCATCTATACAGCTCTGCCAGGGTCAGAATTTGGCATCAGCATGAATCCATTCACCCAACCTGTCTCGTGTCAACAGCCATTGGGCCTTCTCTGAGTATTGTTACTGACTATGCTCATCTCTTAATGGCCACAGTTTACCACCTTCTCATGGCCTCTTCTAGCCTGATCATGCTCCATGTCACAAAACAAAAGTCATCACTGTGTTTCATGAACATGACAATGAGTTCAGTGAATTTCAGTTGCCTTATTCATGCTGTGAACCTCCTGCTCTACCACTTTTGTTAGAACAGGAGATTCACAGCATGAATGTGCAGCTGACAAATCTGCAAAAATACTGTGATGCAGCCACGTCAACATGGAGCAGAATCTCAAAGAAATGTTTCCAACTTCTTGTAGAATCAATGTCATGAAGACCAAAAAAAAAAAAAAAAAGCTTCTTGAGTGTAAATTAATTCAGTATCATCTTTATATATAAGTATAGAGTACATTTAGAAGTTATTGTTTTAACCACTTTCGATTCTCACATTTACATTACTAACTTTAACTATTATCAGCTGGTGACTGTTGACTGGAATCTTTGAACTGCTCTTGAATGACAACTCAAATTTTAATTTCTTTATCAAAATTTCTTTGATTATAGGATTAGTTCTTCCAACAAGTCCTGTTGGCCTGACACCCCTGTCAGCAGGACATCATCATTTCTCTGCACCTTCCAAAATCATTGCAAATCACTGAAAAAAAAAAAATCACCTTTACAGCATGATGTGTTGTACTGACTACTGAAATACTGAAGTTCAAGTGCAGTTTTGAGAAATGTTAACTACAGCAGCCTTATGATTAAACAATGTTTTGTCAATGTATATGAATAAAATTTAAGGTAGGAATTAAAATTAATTTGTCTTGATTATAATTTCCTCTTGAGATTTAAATTCAGCTCAAGTCCTACTTCCTGTGGGTGTGGCCAAAATGTAATTAGAATTTCCATCTCATATATTATATTGAATATAAGTCCAAATCAAGCTGAAAGGGAAGAGGTGTGGATGTAGTGAGAGAAGCTGAATACTGTGTTCAAAAGCCTTAGGAATACTGAGTGTGGTGCATCACCTTGCACACACGCACACACACATGTAACTCCTGTTATGACCAGAATAACCTAATGATCTTGTCATCACTCTTGTTTCAGTGATGGAAGGTAGGAAGCCATCATTGATCACTCTCCAAATGCTCTTTGATGATTAGAGTTCCTATAATGCTGTTTGATGCAGACAGTAATTGATAGGTGCTGACATGATGTGGATTGTGTGAGATGTAATGGAATGAAACTTTTCAAAGTGAAGCTGCAGGTCATCTGTCTTGGATCCCCTCTCTCTTTCTCTCTGTGACAGCCATCAACTCTTCTTTCTCTCTCTTTTTTCCAGTCTTTTGTTAGGTAAATGAGGAGAGGTTGACCCCATTCTCATTTTGCAGCCACCCGCTGGCCAATGGAAGACAGAAAGAAATGACGGGCTGAATGAATGAATGAAACAGAGGGAGAGAGCCAATGAATAGTTTTTTTTTTTTTCCAACAATGCCTCCCTTCTGAATTTGCAGTGTATGAAATTTGTGTGAGCCTCTGAGGGTAGTGTGTGTGTATGTGTGTGTGCTAATATTGCAATAATTTGTATTCTGAATGCCAGTTGCTAGTTCATTGCCAGTTTTCATTGCCAGCCACAAAGAGACCAAACCTAACTCACAATTTTTTATGACTTCCTGAAGTTCAAAATCTTTTCTTTTTTTTTTGAGTGAATGAAGCCCTACATTTATTTGACTTGCAGAGAGGTGGTCAGGGTGGGTGGTGTCATCTAGTCAAGTCAAATCAAGTCAATTTTTATTCATATAGCACCAAATCACAACAGAAGTAATCTCAAGGCACTTTTCTTATAGAGCAGGACTGTACTCTTTAGATTATAATATTTACAGAGAGAGACCCAACAATTCCCACCATGAGCAGCACTAGGTGACAGTGGTGAGGAGAAACTTCCTTTTAAGAGGCAGAAACCTCGAGCAGAACCAGACTCAGGGCGAGTGTCCATCTGCTTCTACATAGCGCAGATTCTGGAGTCCAGGCTTCACATCCTGACGTCTGTCTGTGGTAAGGTTTTAGAAACAAGGCACTCTAATGAAGGTATAAAAAAGGTCGTACTTTTGTTAGAATGTTAATAAACACATTTCGTCTCAACTCACTGCAACATGTATGTTTTTTGTTTGTTTGTTTGTTTTTTATTAATTTTTGCCTTTATCGACAGTAGATGGAGAGAGAGAGTGGGGATGACAGGCAGCACAGGGCCACTGTGGTGAGGACTCAGCCTTATACGCACTAAACCAGGCGAGCCACAAGTTCCTCATTATGTTAAATGAAAACACAATTCAGTGGATGTTACATTTTCCTCAAAATATATTTGCTGTTCCAGAGCCGGACTAAGATAATAATAAGGGCAGGAATATAATGTCAGCCCAGGCCTCTATCTCTACATGCTCACACTCAAAAACATCCAGAATAGTGAATAACAGCCAGTTAGTCAATAGCACCTCCATATTGAAAGCCTTAGGAATAAACATTTATATATACATTCTTTTGCACTTCTGTTTTTTTTTTTTTCACTCCTCACAGCTCTTATTGGAGTTGAGTGGATTTTCATGAAACTCTTGTCCCTCTAGAGGTGCTTCCACCTCACAAAAAAAAAAAAATACACTGGTCTGTAACATGACATGTTGATGCCATTTATTAGTTTTTTAAAACGCAGAATCAGCTCTGGAAGGGTTGTGTGTTAGCACCTTTTTTCTTTCTCACATTCTCTTTTTCACCTGTGCAGTCCATGTTTTTCTCCACACACACTCCGTGCACTGACTGAACCTTACACTGATGTGTACGTGCTTGTGACCAATCACAGTGATGACAGGCAGAGATCATACCATCAGATTAACAGTCAGCGTGAGGGGGCTGGCAGGCTACAGTTCTGAGTGACTTTAGCAGTTCTGTTTTTTTTTTCGCTTTAATTTACCCATCTCATTTTACATTTTGACTCTGGCCTGACACTGTGAGCCAATCCGGCCAAAGAAAATTCTCCCAGCACTACTGGTGGCCATTAGTTGTAAATAAATGTAATTTCTAGGAGACAGAGTCGCCTCAGGGTTCCTTGTCACAGATTCTCCAAGTGTGTGAAAGGGATGAGGGATGATTCTTTCAAAAGTCATTACCACGTTTGGTGGCGCTAAAAGGCAACACACAACTTCCCAGTGTTGATGTGCATTGTGCAATTTTATCACATTAACCACGCCCTCTCTGTCTGCATGGTGCGTTCGGTATTTGACAAGTGTCAACTGACTTACACACAATGCTGTTTGGTCTGTGTGTGTTGCAGTTAACACATTGCTTCAAAATTTTCCAAAAGTGTTTAATTGAGTTGAGAAATGGTATCTGCAAAGGCCACAGCATATGATTTACATGATTTTCAGTAAGCCATAAGAAAGCATTCTCATTTGTGTCTCATCATTTACTCCAGCTTTTCCTTTAGTTTTGTCACCCTTCTGGCGGTCCATGTTACTACCATTACCTGTATGTAGGGTGCCGTAGCATTCCCTAAAATCAGGGTTATAAAACCAGAAGTTTAGAATTAAAATATTTTAACCTATAGTTTTTCTCCTTTATACTGGGATAAACATCATCGGGCACTTTATTAGGAACACCACACTATGTTAGATGTGAACATAAACTGAAGCCTGACTGTATCTGCATGATTTAATGCTGCCACATGATTAAATAATTGGATAAATGCATGAGTAAACTAAAAATAATAAAGTGCCTGGTGAGTGTAAATGTGTAGTGCTACAGTATTTGTGGTAAAAAAAAAAAAAAAAGATGATTTACTTTGTTTTTAATCTGTTAATAATGAAAAAGTCTAGCTTAACTGTAGCTAGAATCCAAACAGTAACTGTAACTACTGCTCATGTACAATAAGATTATAGGCACAATTTGGACAGTTTGATATAGATATACACCATCTAATTCTTGATTACCCACAGAGAGTGAGGGATAGTTTAAACACGCAAAGTCCACACAAAAACATCCCAGTTAGTCATCAGGTTAGAACCCAGAACATTTGTGCCTTAAGACAACAGCACTGACCACTGTGCCACACCTGTTTGTATGATGGTTCTTGTATTCTTGGGTTACATCATTCCTCTGTCCTTGCTCGACAAGGAAATTATTCCTGTCCACTATCATGAAGACATCTTTGAAAGCACTGGCTGTTTTTGGTTTATGGTTGTAGACCGTAAGAGGTCTGAGCCAACACTTTGTTTGTTTGTTTTTTGTTCATTTATTCTAATTAAGTTAATCTATATAGTGACAATAATGAAAACATTTTTGGCATCAATGTAAATCCTTTTCTGTCTGAATTCTATTCTACTATGTCACAATTTAAATTCTAAGATCTTATCATACAGTTTGACACAGCAGAGTTTGCACCATAATGTCTAAAACGCTGAATAAACAGCAAAAAAGGTTGTTTAGCGTTTAACTGATGTCACCTGCAGAAACAGTTATAGCAAATACTTACGGTGTGTGTAGAGGCAGGTTTAATTGTTCTGTGGCTGGTTTTACTTTCAGGTAATTTAATGATGATAAACACAATGGGTGTTGTGTGTAATGACACTGTGCTGCATGTTATTAACATGCAGTATGAGTCCTGCTGCCTTCAGATGGCTGCATATTTGCTCTGAGTATTTGGTTTGCTCTTGTTAAAACAATCACCAAAGTGGCAGAATGACTATTAAGAAGAAACAGATGTGAGCCTAAGACATCTACTCTCAGACCCAATTTGAACCAAAATACCAAAAACGTACTTTGCGGTGCCTCATTAGATGAACCTCACACCTGTTTGTTCCTCCTCTCCCACCTGTACACCATGTATTCTGTGCTGAGCACCAAAATACCGTGCAGACGGACAAATCAAATTTCAAGGTCAGGAAAAAAAAACTAATGATTGGAGCGCTGCATGTGCTGGTCATTGTGCCACCACAAAACCACACTGGATATATAGCACTCACTGAACACCACCTGCTTCATGATGGTGTACATGTCAACCAGTACCCATCAGCAGAACAACCATCTGTTCAGCTTAGGAGTGTGTGCAAAGGGTTTTGGTCTGCTCTATATTCTCCACACACCACACAGATAGCAGATTGACAAGTTAAGTGCTTTTCATAGATTCTCTCTACTGGTGGGTTGGAGACTAGATTTCACTTCAGATCAGAGTTTTTCTCACAGGGATATATATATATATATATATATATATATATAATATTGAATGTAACTAGGAATATAATTGAAATAACTTTATTATGGAAACCCTCCCAGACCACTGGAGAAGACAAATACTTTACACTTTGAAATTAGAAACAGATTTACATCCCAGACACAATCTAATATGCACTAGCAAAGTGTTTGTTCTGTTGCCAGTCTTTCAGTATTTAATTTACTGTTGAATCTCTGGACATTGGAGCTTTGGAATTAAAACAAACTGAGACCCCCCCCCGCCCACCCCACTCCCACCCCAACAGACAAAGTCAGAGTCTATGCCAGCAGATCACATCCAGGTCAGGTTTTTTTTTTTCTTTCTTTCTTTTTTTTTTTTTTACAATACCAAACACATATCACCAGATTCCACATTCTGAAATTCTATACACATTGCAGGCCAGATCTTTTGGAATCTGCTGATGAAACTGATTCACAGCAGGCAATTAATTTCAAGTTTCATTAAATTCTTCCCTTTGCATTTCCATCAACATCTTTGTTTTTTGCTACAAATACACCAACATGATATTAAATTAGGAACTGAAAGTAGAGGTAATATGCCTTCCTACAGGATGTCCAAATGGACACAGAGCAGTTTATTCCTGTCTGGAGTTTATTCTTACTAAAAGACAGTCCACCTTCCTGAGTGCAGCTCAGGATAGAGCTGTTCATTCTGTCTTCACCAACCAGACTTGGAATGGCAGCAGATGGAGATGATGTGGAGAGTGGACTCCCCAAGACCTTTGATCCAGTTGTAGCTGAACCTGTAAAAGTTTACAGTCATATCAAAATCCTTCAACTGGAAGAGTACTCAAACTCCTTTTGTCCTGCTTGTCTCCAGAATTTGGTTTTAATGTTTTCCTGCAAGCATTAATGAGAGTAATTTCTTGTTTCAGGTCCTTTTTGACATTCAAGCTGCAAAGTAGGGAGGGAACATGCTCTGATGTCCCATACAGTCCTGTTGCTGCAGCCACTGCTGATGGCCACTGCAGGCAAGGATGACTGCTGTCTGAAATGACATCACTGCAGGCGTGGCCAGTACTGTGACATCTCTGCTTCACTTCCTGGAACTTGGACTGGAACTGAGACACCAGGGGAAATCAGTCCTGGTATAAGGAGAGCAAAGAGGAAAGAAGTGAAACAACAACATTTAAAGACATAATTGAGTGAAAGCAAAGTCAATTTTAAAGGCCATGGAAACACATGAGCAGATTCAGTTTTTTCCATACTGAAGAAATTCTACACAGCACATTTGAACCAATGAAACTGTGCAGATGTCATGAAAAGAGCTCAGTATAGGTTTTTGAGGATGTAAGATGGGCTACCCCAAAAACAATACAGAATAATGTGAGAATTCTTGATCAAAGCTTATCCTTAAATGTAATTTTGTAAAAAGTGTCTGCATGTTTTACTTTTGGACCTTCCATCATTGCAAACTAATAGCTACAGATAAGCATTGTCCAAACCCACAGAACTGTAGTGTGTATTTGAGTGGGGATACCAAAAATATCAGGGGAATTCTGTGGAAATGACTATGAAAAAATGCATAACAAATTCACAATATTTCCATTTTAGGAGGATGTATAGAACATGGTACATATAACTTGATATCTCATACTGATAACCCAATCTTTATGTTTTGCCGTGCAGCTCAAGTGGTTGGGGGGGGTGGGGGGGAAACATAACCACTTGAAGTGACAGTTGGTGGCTTTAGGAGGACTGTATTATAATGGCTACATCACTGATCATCATCATGTTTATGTGTAAGAAAGAAACTCAAATTAATTTCTGTCCTGTCTCATCTAGCAATGTATTGACACACATCCTGTTGACACAGGCTGAGGGGGGGTAGGGTATATAGAGCATCAAACAGTAGCCAGTTACTAGTAACTTCCTACCTGTTGACGACGTTGCAGAAGACGTCATTGACTGGCTGTTGATGTGTGGCTGCATGTGTGGAGGAGTATATGTTTCATAACTTCTTCCATTTACAGTAGGGCTGGTGGGCAGCATGCAGGAATAAGAGGTCTGGCTGGATGCCTGGAAACATACATTAATATAAGCCATTAAAACAAGTCTCAATTAATTCACTTAACAACTAATTTTGCACGGCAAAGGTTACAGCCAAGGGTGAAGAGGCGCTTTCATTCAAGACAGACTTATGCTTATCATTTTGTAACAACCTTCGTGGCTAAGTGAAGTCATTGCACAAGAGCTTTAATTTGTGGTTTCTCTATTCCAGACTGAAGAAGTTTGCTCAATGAGTCCCAACATCTGTCTCCAAAGTAAAAGTGAATATTTTTTTCCCATCAGACATTCAGCTCTCGGTCTGATGTGTTTTGGTGGTGAGACACACACCATCAGCCATACAGCCATGTGGCTGTCTCCATCCAGACATGAGATACATGTAGATTGTCTGGCTGATGAAATATAATCCAGGAGGTCTAGTATGAGATATACTGTACATCAATGAGTTTCAGATCTTATAAGACCCCATAACACTGTACAGTAGTTGATAACACTATAAGGAAGTATTTTACTACTCTGGAAAGCTATCATGGATGCAATTATTTTATCTTCCATCATGACACTCCTGAGGTAATCAGCAGGTATTCTGTGCAGCATCACAAAGTAATCTACCAGGAATCTGTGAATTTGTATTTGATTGGCCCAAGCAATGCATTCCCATATAACATCACATCCTGTTATGACAAAAGTTTAACCTGGCTCAACTTCTTTGTTGGTCAGTCCTGTGTTTTTTTGCTGTGGCCACTGTGACGCCTGACTCATACTGGAGTGGTAGAGAGTCATGAGCCATGTTTGCCCATGACAAACATTCAACTGCAGTCAACACATCAACCATCCATAAGTATATCAGCTAGTTAACTCTAGGTGTACCAGTGTTTGTATACAGACTGTGGATTAGCTGTGTATTGTTCAGTTGTGTAAAATAATCTTACTTGCATCGGCAGGCTGGCAGCCATACTGAAGCTGGGCATGGCTGGTATGCTGTAGCTGTTGGACAAAACTGGATCTGGCCTTCCCAGCATGGATCCTGATGAGAAGGACACTGGGGAGATAGTGAAGGTGAAGTGAAGAAAACAAAGAGATTCATATTCATTTCACAAACTATTAGCATATCTCTATGGAGGAGAGATCGTTGGTCCAGGTCATTGTTTTGTAAGTCACAAGTAAAGTCTCAAGTTGTGACTCAGGACTTTACCACCTGGGCTTCAGTGGTAAAGCAGATAATCCATTAATTCTAGAGTCAGTGGTTTGATCTGCAGCTCTTCTTCCACACACACTCAGGAATATATAAGTGAAAAATAATAATAATCACTGGATAAAACCATCATTTGAAATGTATTGATAAAAGTGCTTATATAATACTTAGTTTCAGTAATAAAAAGAAAATTATATTTCTTAATTATTGAGGATTATAAACATGCTTTTCTACAAAATCTTCTACTTTCATTGAATAAAAGAAGCCAAAGTTCTAAAATGTCAAATGTTGCCTGAGTAGCCATACAAAAACTTTGTCTCAATAAAATCTGTTTTAAAACTAACTAACTCCTTTTATTCCACATGGTCTGGACACATTTTGATCGGTACCAAAAAAGTACCAATGGTCCAATAGTCAGCTGCCCACTATGGTCACAGTAGGGATCGCTGTGAACAGTCACAGTCTGCACACTGACCACAACCACTGTCAACAGGATGTTTAAACAAGAGACATTTTGACATGTTACAGCAGGAAAAGCATGGCAGATTTCTATTTAGCTACTTGTTTAGTTACAGTTTACAGCTACAGTTTATGTCCTCATCAGTACCTGGTGTAGTGGGTTGTGGTAGAGGCTGATAAACACTGGTGTTGAAGCTGCTGCTGATGGGGATATGGTTGGAGGAGTTGGACATCTGGCGTCGTTGGTTTCGCAGCTTCTCCTCTCTTCTCCACTTTGCTCGTCGGTTGGAAAACCAAACCTACACATGGCAGAATATGAAAAAAAAAAAACACACTGGTTGTTATGAGGTTAAAAGACAAGTTCCACAATATGTTCACATGTAAAACGATGGGGTCACTGGTCACTGTAATCATTCCTCCTGTCTATACCAGCTCTTTAAGATCCCTTCCTAAGGCAATTTCAGTGCAATTGAATGGGGTCAATATCTGCAGTCTTGCATGCAAAAAAAAAAAACCATTCTGTTCATAATGTAAATAATGTTCAGCTGAATTTTGAATTTTGAACTAAAAATCCATTAGAAGATACCCTGCTGTATTTTTCCATGGAACGTATCACAAGGACTGAGGATTTTAGCCCCCATCACTTAAAATTAACAAGAGGAGTCCTGCAACACACACACACACACACACACACACAAATACAAGAACCCACCTGTATTCTTGCTTCTGGAAGGTCTATTTTGTTGGCTAGGCGTTCTCGGGCAAAAACATCTGGATAGTGAGTCCTTTCAAATTCTGGAAAAAAAACACATTGTGTCATTACATGATAATAATTTTCAACATTTGTTGTAATGAATGTGAATTTTTGGGTTGTGTTGTTGTAGTTGGGTTGGGAGGTCTAACTTTCTCATTCCAAATATATATTTTACATATGTCTTCCCTGGTAAGATTACTTGTAGGGGATCAAATCATTTTATTTAAATTATTGTTTAATGTTTGCTTTGCCATGTGCAAAGGACAAACAATTCTGTATCTGTTTCAGGGCTTTATTTCACAATCAACTAGATAATAGAACTTGTATTAGTGATTACAAGAATAGTTTGACCTTTTATTTCACTTCCTTGCAGAAAGTGAGATGTTTTGGTACAGTCCCTTAGATTTAAGTCTGACAAGACCCAGACCAATCTGCAAATGTTTAGTTGATGATGTGACTTGCTGCTCCAGAGCACTGTTAATAACTGGATGTTTTCGGTCAAATTTGTCATTTCCAGAGCAGTGAGCCTGCTTTTCAGTACATGCAAACATCAAGCGCAACATAAATTAAACACACTACAACAAGGACTGTATGACAGTTTACTAAACAGTAAGGGCTGATAAATTCAAAACTGGCTGAGCCGTCATTTATCTTTGTGTCTGGTTATTAGTACAGTAGAACTCGATGCCTGTTTTGGAGACATTTTGAAATTTCTCCTTATGTACCAAAATCAGGTTTTAAATAAAATGAGGATATGAAGTTAGTTAAACATGTTTTTTTATCCCCAGTGATGACCATGTCATCATGTAAACGTTGCCTAGTTGTCTGACTGGTAAACTGTGTCTGAACCAACTCAGTTGTGTTAAAGTGGATGTTTTCCATACTTACAAATGAATTAAAATGACACGTACACATAGAACAATGCTGTATAGCTCATTATTTTTACCCACATATATAAATGTACATATCGTTTGTGGGTATATGATGTCCTAATGTGAATGCAGCTGTATGATGGACTGATGAACAAGCAGCAGTAACCTTTCTCCAGTGCTTCTATCTGGTCCTGTGTGAAAGATGTTCTGTTTCTCTGCAGTTTTCGCTTCAGCTGAAGTCTCATCTGAGTCTCCTCCGAGTCTTCACCATTAGAACTAACTGATATGGTGCTCTCCCCTCCCTCTGCCTGTGGACACTCTGCACCAGAAAAGAAAGGAGTAGTGGTAAAAGTAGAAAAAAGGAAGGAAGAAAAAAAGAATTAGAATTAATATAATTTCAGACCAACAACACTCAAATTCATAGTCAGCTGAGATTGAAGTTTTCACATTTTATAAATATAAAAAAAAAAAAAACTACAAGACGATGTAAAAACATCCCATTAGCCTTTATGTATGTCATGCACTCAAAATACAGTGCAGGATGAAAAAATAGATTTTCATTTAGAATCCATAGACTTGAGAAATGGTATAGATCTTATTGGTATAGTACTTGACTGGTTTCACTCATACTTGTAAGACAGATTTTTTTCTGTTGCTTTAGGTGCTTTTGTGTCACAGACATTTGATATTGATTATTGTCTTTTTATAGGATCATAGGCTTTGTTCTCTGTATATATGCTCCATCTGGGCAGAATTATTAGTCAGTATGACATCAAATTTCAGTGTTATACAGATGAAGTTGGATGCCCCAGTTCTCTGAGCGCTCATGTTACGTCTGACTAAAATGAATATGTGGATGAATAAAAAATCTTTTTTAACTAAATGAGAAAAAAAAGGAGAGAGACTCTGCGTCAAAAGGAGAAAGACACACTACAGCCATGTTTGTCCAAAGAGCCACATGTTACAGAACTGGAAATGGTTTCAGACTCTGACCTAAATTTCATTTGCCATTTTAATAAGGTCACAAAAACATTATTTTTATTTTAGTGTTTTTAGTGTTACTGAAATCCTAACAACCACACCACTGCAGCTCTCTTTTACCTGGCCTCCTAAAAATTCTGTAAGAAATTTTTGGTTAATTCAGTTGCTGCAGTCAGTGATAACTGCAAAAAAGGAGATCATGTCACCCCATTGCTCATGGCACTGCACTGGCCACTTGTATATTTTGAAATTAATTTTAAAATCATGTTACTTATTTAAGGCCTGACACAGTTCAGCACCTTTGTATATCAGTGACTCTTTTTCATTTCAAGAAGTCTCAGATCTTTCCGCTGCCTTTCCTTTAGAAGCTGCTGGTGTTTCCTGTTTTTATGGCCCTAGGGCTGTGGAATATTCTCCCACTGGATCATAGAACAGCAAACTCCCCTGTTATTTTTAAAAATAAATGAAAAACCTGACTTTCAATATGGGGTAATTCAATATGAATTTTAATCTTTAGAGATTATTTATTTTTTCTTGTTGGTTTTATTAGTATTGTTTTTAATTATTATTTATTATTACTGCATTGCCATCAAATAGTTTAGTTACTGTTACTTGTATACCTATTGTTTTATTGTACTTGTTTTTTGACCATAGCATCTTTGCAAGAAAGGTGCTACACAAATGAATAAATACATACTATACTACTACTACTACTACTAATAATAATAATAATAGTAATTATTATTATTATTATTATTATTATTAGTAGTAGTAGTAGTAGTAGTAGTAATATCAAATGAAGTTACTAGATCATACTTTATCAAATTAGCACTTTTCTTTTAAAGTGCAATGCTATAAGCAGCTATCCCATGCTGAGTGAGACACTGTCCCTGTAAGAGCTGCACAGTCCAACAGGTATATTAGCAATAAGAACTAAAGCCATGGCTGCAGTACACAGTACTTTACTAAAATCCAGGCCCTCATCAGACAATACAATATGTAATGTTCACATCCATTAAATTAAACCATGCATGTGAGTTAAAATGAGTGAAGGTACAGGGCACTTCAGAGATGGAGATCTCCAACATGTGATCTCTGAGCAGATGAGAGCTTGACTCCTGCTCCCTGTGGAACTTATGTTATTTGTGGTGCTAGCCTAATTATTCATTATCCCCAGCAGACAGAGACTGCAAAACAGAATGAAGCCATTGCTCAGTGTCATAGTCAGTCAGGCAGAAAGAGACACAAATGAGAGCAGACGCCCCCTATTCCTCCCCCCTACCCATACACACAGGCACAAACATGCTGTAGACTGATGGGAAGGCAGCAGTGGTGGTAGTATAGCATGATTTCATTTCACTGTTGTAGTCCCAGGGTGCTGGAGGAGGAGCAGCAGATGAGCCAACTCCATATAGCAAATGGGGCCCACAGCCACACACACTGAGGGAAAAGGAGAGGAAACTGCTCAAGTCAGCTCTATACAATGTGGCTGCTGCCCCATATAATGTGACTTTTGAGTAAATTTGTAAGCAGACAATTTACTGTGGAAATTTTAAAAAATAAGACACAATGACACTGAACACTCAGGGAAACTGTGACTTGAATGTGACATGAGTCAGCAAAATTTCAGCATCTTGATATTTGAACACCAGCACCAGATTTCACAACAACAGTAAAATGTGAACTAAATTTGCAGAAACCTGGATAAATTAGGAAAGATAGACAGGGCCTGCAGCATTAACTGAGCTGTAAACAGTATTTTCCCTACAGACCTATTAGACACCTTCAACTGCAAGGCTTAATATTTGTAATTACTACAACCCAGAAAACCTTTTCTTTTGTCCATGATGTCACCTCAGTGTAAAGTCCACTGTTGGTACAAGGAATAGTGACAATAATACATATGTGTAGTCGGCCACACCACATGAAGGCAAGCTTTCATTGGAATAAATTTGTAGGTGAACTCTGATGATAATCCATGGCCAGGACAAACTGAATACACATTATTGTGCACAAGTGGTTTGTTGTTTCGTGAGTGGACCATGAGTTTTTTATTTGTTTGTTTGTTTTGGTTTTGTTTTTGTGGTTTTTTTGGCAAGTCGAAAAAAAATCCAGAGTTATTGGTCCAGAATGAAAAACTAAATTATTATTTCATTATATACATTATATTTTTTAAAATGTCAGTTTATATAACAACTCCTAAAAGGACATTGTCTGCTTTTGACAAGCATATATCTATATATGTGGGGTGTTATATATGTTGCACATAGGCAGGACTTGACATAGCTTCACAGACATGTTTGTGTGTGTGTGTGTGTCTGTGTGTGTGTGTGTGTTTGCGCTATAGAAATTGTGCTGTGTTTGCACCTGCACTCGGGTTTAGGAAGTTACAGTCCTCAGAGTCTCTGTAGTGATAGTCCCAGTTTTGTAGTAGTAGTAAAGTCGGAGCAGCAGTAGAGTTAGTAGTAGTATGGATTAG
Source organism: Lates calcarifer (assembly GCF_001640805.2). Classification (NCBI taxonomy): domain Eukaryota; kingdom Metazoa; phylum Chordata; class Actinopteri; family Centropomidae; genus Lates; species Lates calcarifer. The sequence goes on along the minus strand of NC_066842.1, from coordinate 26,751,426 downwards.
TGTCTTACCTGTGGTAGTGAGTGTAGTCCCAGCGTACCACCCTGAGCGTCCTCCCCAGGTGGTCTGTCCATTGAGCATCTTGAGTTTGTCAAACATCCCCTCAGCTCCCACTGTGCCCATTTGCTGCTTGTCACTGGCCAGGTTCCTCAGCACTCGATTTATTGATGAAACCTTCCGATAAACACAACGGGATTACATAAGAACAACTATTTTGTTGGATATGAAAGAGACTGGTGGACAAAATCTAAGAAACCCATCACTGTCAAAAACCAAACCAACGCATTTATGACCCACTGTCAATCTTCAGACGGTCCCTTCATGTCCATTAAAAGAAACACTACAGAGATTTAATGAGGCCTGTTGCTCCCACTAAGTAATATTAAAGACTTTGTGAAGAAGCGACACCTGTCATGTTAGTGTCTCAGCCCTTTTATCACACTATTAACCAGTAAGGTCAACTATGAGTTGATGATAGAATTGATCAAAAGTCTTTTTAAGCTCGGTTCATGTATCCTGTCTGCTTGACTGGTTAGTTTTTTTTTAAAAACATTAATATTTAATTGATGAAAATATTTTCAACCACCACTTCAACTTCACTGAGATGATAACAAAGCGTTGAAAGACAAAGACAGCAGCTTCCCAATGGCACAAATGAGTAAATTCTCTCATTTAATGAACAGTTCTTCTACAAATATAATCCAAAATGTTGGGAGACGTGTTTCAGTTTCCTCTGTCTCAGTGTATCCCTGCTAACATTTACCCAGCTAGTCCAGCTAGACTTGTGTCATCTTTTATCTGTCTGTCCTGATTTTGACAAATTCCCTCTGTCTTTGAATGACAGGGACATCTGTGTTGTCTCTGAAATAACTCCTGTCACTACTTGATAAACACTCAGTCACCAGATTGATTTATAGCAAGGGTCTCAAACTATATGTCTGATGACCCGCTTATTGCTGTATTCGGACTGTCAAAACGTTTAATGAAGTTTAATATGACTGTTTCTTATGTGTCTTATCTGCATGGAGTGAGCTGTTGTTATGAAGAAATACAATCCCAAGTGACACACACAAGGAATAGGCAAGAGGGTTTGTTGCTCAGTTTGTAGAAAGCTGAAATATACTGTTGGACCAAAGAAAAAATGTAATTATGTACATAATCTGACCTTTGCTCAAAATTATGAGCAGAATCTTAAACTGAGATTTCAGACACTTAGTATCATCATGGTTTTAAATCTTCATTGACAAGTACAGTGTCATATTATAAATGGTTTCCACAGCACTAAGCAGTAAACTGAGACAGTAAATTTCAGACATTTCTTATCATTATTGTCAGCTGTTTAGTCGTGTCCAACAGTAATGGACAGTAATGCATTTCATAGATGTAGAGTATTGCATTGTGTCATTGATGGCAGAAAGTATTGTGTGCCACATGCCAACCTTTTTCCATTCCCTTGTAGATTTTTTGAGGACTTCATAGTGGATAAAGTAGAAAATGATAAAATAATAAGTGTCTGGCTGTAGCAGTCTGATGCACACCAGTATTGACTTTATATGCAATTTAAATGAGGTTGATATTTAAGGTCTGTGTGTTTCTTCAGATTGTATGTGTCTGCCTAAATGGATTCTGTGTTTCTCACTCTTACAAGCCTGCAAGCCTACTGGTACAGTGTAACAAAAACATCAGTACTAAGTACAAGGTTTTACCAGTGAGTGCAGAGTTTTGGCTAGCCTGCCCAGCACAAACCTCTAATTGACATGACTTGGCTGAAGAACAGGAGGGTCTTACACTGGGTATATTGTCGTTGGTGCAGACTCCTTCTGCCAGCAGTCGGTCTCTGATCTCCCAGGCAAAAATGGACGGACACTCTCTCTTGTACTGAGCAATCTTTCCCACCACCTCTGGAGTGGCAACCCTGGGTTTACTCCCTCCTATGGCCCGAGGACGGATTGAACCTGTCTCGTAATACCGGCCCAGGATCTTACTGACACAGCCGTTAGACACCTGGAGACAAAAACAGTACACATTGCACATATTATTTCAGTGATCTGGGAAATGGTCATGGCAATGGTGCTACATGCAAGTTTTTACTGTCGCTACGTAGCCATGGTTAGCTTTAACAGCTGTTTATATACCAAGAGCTTCTATTCACACTATCATAAAGTATTATTAGCAGATGGGACGAGCTACTAACTTCAGTGAAAGAAAAGAAGTGATAGAAATAGAAGCAAAACAAGTGTTAACTTTGGTATTGCTTTCCACACTTGGTGAGTAAAGGAGTGAAGGAAAGAATATAATGTTGGCTATATATATATATATATATATATATATATATACATACATACATACATATATATATATTGCACCTATGAGGGGAAACTCCACCAGTTTACCACATCAAAGTCCATTTATACACGTTGAAATGGTACTACTCCATATGTGAAAAAAATTGTGTTAAGCCTTTTGTGGCTGCAGAGGGAGCTGTACAAAATCTAATAAACCGCTTTAACTAATGTCACTTGCGTCAGACTCAGTTATAAATACCTTTGAAGCAAAACAATTGGTGATTGTAAGAACCAGGAAATGAACAGTGGTCTTCAGTCAGATGCTTTGTCAATCCGATCATCCTCTCTGACTTCCTCCCTACAAGGCTTGGTGGCTCTACAACAGCACCACACTACCCCCTCCTTTCTCCCTGACAGACAATGGTCATAATTCACACAGCCATCAGAGCTTGTCAGTTACATGTTAACATAGGTCATATGTTGGCATATGAGCAAATAACTGATGCCGCTGCTTTTCTTGGGAGGACGGTCCTTGATGCACAGTGACGGACAACGTGCAACTGCATGCTGAACTGCTAATCATTAAAGCTAACCCTGTCCAGGGACGTAGTGTATTGTAACATGTCTACTATGTGTCTGCATGTGTATATATACTATCACTGTGAGAATCAACTATCAACATGGTAAGTTTACCTGCAGTATTCTGGATATGTCACAGGGTCGAGCTCCACTGTGTGCCAGCTCCACTATCTTCTGCCTGGTAGAATCAGGTAAAGGTCTCCCATTCACAAACACACCTCCCAGCTGGTTTACTCCACTGTGACCTACACACACACACACACACACATACACACACACACACACACACACAAAGAAAATAAAAAAGGTTTTCAGTAATTGGTTTACTGAGCTCTATTTTACTGATCTTAACAAAATATATTTAAAGCAGAAAAACTGAGTGGTAATTAAAAGTCTAACTACAATGAACTGCGTAGTCACACTGATCAGGCACATGCATGAGAAGAGGATGGAGTACAGTGGGGAGCACAGGAGATGAGGAGAGAAAAAGCATCCTAAGCCTCTCTTAAATTAACATACAGTTTCTCATTATGGAAGATCCACCGTCTGTACAGTACTAATTTTAGCATTTTACTGAATTTTACTGGTAATCATAGCTGTGTAACTGATACCATTAGCTCACCCACTGACCCAAGGTTTGTGGTAATATTAAGGTCAAAAACTATGCCATAAACTTAGACTCTTTGACTGACATTAAGCAATATGATCTACAATCAGACAGCTAACAAACTACTATTGATAAATGTAAAATGCAGTATATATGTATTGTATACTGTTTTTCTTAATGCAGATGATATGTTAAGTAATAATGAATATCAAAATGTACTTTGTGGATGTAGACTGTAACAAAATTTTTTTGTTTTTTTACAGTAATATATATTTATAACTGTTTATTTAACCCACAGTAAAACTGTATTTTTTAACAGAATCATCAGAAAATGGCCACAAAGAACCACAAAATTCACATATCAACTGCAATGTCCTTGCTCCTTTACTAATTTAGCTTTAATTCCAGTTTCTTTCAAATTCTAATGCTTAGACATATGTCACACGCTCTGACAAGCCTGAGAGGCAGTGCAAGCTGAAAGACCTAACTTAAAACCAAAAATTTCCAGGAGTGATAAATCTCAGATTTAAATGAGCATTCTGTCATCAACACGTCTGACAGCTGGTCAGTGAAGAGCAAACTGTTCAATTTAAGCACTTCAACCAAATTCTAGCGCAGGGAGGGGGATGAGCACTGTCAATGGAAGCTGCAGACAGGCACTTCTGTAGGTTTTTATGTGAAGTTTAAAATGATCTGGCAGCTGATCAACATGATGTAGATATGACATGTTTCCCTCAGCAGCAGCGGCAGCAGCAGACATCAGTCTGCGCTGTGACACTGTGCAGGTTAAGTAGGGATTTACACTGAATCAATTGTCTATTGTCTGTTAATGGCTCTGCGGGGGAAAGCATATTGCAGATTTATAAACCTCTCAACGGGACGTTAATAAATCATACAACCAACACACACACACACACACATACACACACACACACACACACACACACACACAGTGTAAGTGTAGAAGTGGGGTTGCTGTGTACTAAAGATCAACATCAACAATGCATTTTTTAAATCCACAGATGAATAATATGTAGTCTGTCTTCATGAAAAGTGAAACAATTCATGTTCCTGTTTCAAAAAGACATCATCTTATTGATGATGCAATGAGAAGGAGGAGCCAACCAGAGAGTCAAGTTTGATTTTGCCAGTGTCTCCCAAAGGCCTTTAAAAAAAAGATGTAAATGAAAACCAGTGATGAAACTGCATATCATTTGTAATATACCTGATACACAGTGCACTGTCAAATTATGTTGTTTTGCCAGTATCTTCCCTGACGGCCTCTGAGCAGCAGCTTAGGTTTACATAATCTTCCCACATCATTATTGAATGGTTGACTTTGTTAAATCATGTCTCTGGACGTAATCATTAGTTTTGTCCTGTATTAGCAGTACTTTTTACCTTTAGGGAAGAAATGTGTTTCTTTGAGACTGTCCTCACAAGAAAATTGAAGGCATCAATTGTTTGTTCAAATTCTCAAAAAACTGAATTTTGCCTTAAATCAACAAAGCACATGATCTGGACATGGGAGGTAAGAGGTCATCTATTTCTTGTATGTCTTTATAATTGCTAGACATTTCTTTAATTAGTGATTAATGAAATAATTCAGTCAATTAAAAGGCAGACACGCACTGCGTCTGCTTGTTCATTCATTTAGATGGAGATAGAGGACAGAGGGTAGAAGCAGAGAGAGGTTCTCTCTGACCCCCACCCCCTGCATCCTTTTGGAGCAGAGCTACTCCACTGAAAAATATATGGAAAACCTGGATCAGAGATCAGAACACCTGACACTGTCATGGCTTTGAACCACTCCCCTGGTTAATTAAATCATAGGAGGCGTCATGGCCCCTGTATAAGCTTTTGTTAACTTTGAGTGTGACAGTGGATTATTTCACCCTCTAACTCTCCCTCATGCTGTCTCACATCATGTTCACTTTGTGTTTTGGGGTCGATCGTTTTGCTGTAGAAATGTTAATCACAGTGTCATTTCCCAGAGGAACACACACGGGCTTTCCTCTGCTGACACACAATTAATAGACAGACATATGGAGTCAATTTGGCTGTGGTCCCTCTGTGACACTCACACACACACACACAGCAGACGGGCCCCCGGGAGCAGCTCAGCAGCTTTCACTTTAAATCAGCTCATTCACACTGAGCCTGACTTCAATTAATTTTCACTTTAACCATGTACTGTTATTACCAACAAAGTCTTCCAGCAGAATATGTTGTTTGTCCGAGCTACAGACAAATCCTTTCTGATCTGCAACCCCCATCAGCAGAATGACATTCAGCATCAGCTCCTTTTAAAATACTGTTGAAAAATACATGTTTTATGATGTGACAGCTCTGGTTAATGTTTGGTTGGGTAAGAGAAGCACTGTGGTTTGGGTTAAAATGATTATTAAGCTTAGAGGAGGTGTGATGATTACACTCGGTTATGGTTATGAAGCAAACATGAGCAGCTGTCTCTTGTGTTAAAGTCCTGTGTTTTGTTGACCAATCCATCCACCCCAACCTTCTTCTGACATGGACTTTTTCACAATCATGTCACCTGACTTCCTCTGACCACTTGAACATAAACTGATGTCATTTTAATGAGTCTCATTCTTAAAGCAAATTTTACAGCCAATATTGTTTAAATCAATCAGCAGTGTTGGAGGTGACGTGCTAGAAAGTAGCTTGTTAGAGTGCTCTGATTACTTATTTGTTGAAATGAGTAACACAGTTTTAGCAATCCATTACTGTTACAACAAAACAAAAACACATTCTCACAGTCTGTTCTTTCCTACTAGTGGAAGGTGTCCCATCCTACAGTGTCAATGCACAGGTGTAGCTCAGCTAATGAGATGGCAGAGAGGACGGCCTTTACGTCAAGGAAATATTTGCATTATTTTGAATTCATGGGTGAAAAGGAAAAGAACATTACAGTGAAATGCAAATTGTGCTTGGGTGATAAGTGTGTGTCAGCTGTTAAGAACTCGACTTCAAATTTGTAGAAGCAGCTGAAAGCTAAGCACAGCTCCACAACACCGGGAGCGAGGTCGTTTGAGAAGGAGGAGAACAACACCAGTGCTACAGCTCCGAAACACCACCGTCTATCTTTGAGTTTTGGCTAAAACTGTCGGTGGTGATGCAAAAGTACTCTAACCAGTTACTTTTTTAATATCAGTAATTTTGTAACTTATCAAGTTACTTTTAAAAGCAGCATCACCAAACACCGTCAACCAGCATGTATGTCACCGTATGTCTTGTCTAAATTGCACATTAGATGAAGATGAATGAATCTACTATCAGCAAAAAATAAATCAGGCTTTGACATCCATAAACACAATGCTTTGAGACAAATTCATTAAATTAAAAATGGAAGGACTTTGCTGTACAAAGGACACTACCATTCATATTTTAACAGTATGGGAGAAATCTTGCACTTGGACTGACAGTCTGTTTCCTCTACTGAGTCTCAGCTGGCTAAACCGCTGTTCACTCTCGCCCTACTCTCCGCCATCACCTTTACTGTCTTTAAATACACATGCTCACTGCTTAGTTTTTCCCCTCAACTCCTTAACTCTCTCTCTGTTGTCAGACAACAGAACAAGTAGGTAATAAAAAGAAATGTGTTAGCATTTATCACAAATCATTAAGCACCTGTACAGGACCCCCGTGAGAGGAAGACTTGAGTGGGGTATGACATCATCACGACATCACATCATCAAATGGACACTGGAAAAAGATAATATTGACTGTCTGTGAACACCAGACCAAAACTAATCACAGCATCCACCGGGATAAGGGTCAAAGGTCATCAACCAGAGGTCAGGGGATGGCAAGAGAAAGATCAAGGATCACATGAGACACTGTCTTTGAACAGAGTCAGGGGTGACCGTCTCTCCCAGTATGAGACCACCTGCTATCACTTCACTGAAGTTCCATTCTTAGGTCACGTATTAACTAAGATGTCAATGACAGCTCAGAAAAGATTATTTTGTCACATTCATTTTCAGATTTATCCATTCTAGACAAGTTTTCTGAAAGGCTCTGAGTTAGGGTGTGAAAACGTTACTGTTAAGATAGAATTAAGACCTGATGTTAAAGGAATAGATAGCTGAGTGTAGCCTGCTTGTCATTTGATGTTTAAATCTCTGTAAGGTGAATAATTCCCGATGTAAATATATTTTACATTTGGAAACAGCTTACTTGTGTGTTTGTAAATGTCTTGGTCCACAGTGAAAATAGTGAGAAGCTGCCAACCTAGAAATGTATTTTCTTTCACAAACTGTTTTGCATCCATCCCAGCTAAGACCCTCACTATCTACTACACATGCACACTGTACACACACGCACACACACATGCAGAGCCTCACACCCATCAGAAGAGAGTTAGATCCTGAACAGAATGTCTGCACTCATACAGCACACTGCAGACTGACTGAACCCACTTTCATTTCAATCAATTCCTAATGTAACCTGTAGTTCATTCACTAATGATCTGCTCACCTTCAGTCACTCCTCAACAGCCTCCAGCTGCTCCATTTTCACTATTTGGAATTAGAATTGATTAAAGTGAAGGTAATGCGATAATAGCTCCCAGTCTGACATTTAACCCAGTGCTACTGTGCAACAGAAACCTATGCAGCATCATCCAGTAACATTCAGAGTGAGATGGACGCAAGGGGTAGAAGCAGTGTCGCGTGGGATTGATACTGGTCAGTGGAGAGATGCAGGACAAGGGAACAAGCAAAGAAACACAGAGAGAAGTAATCCACACACCTTCACTGCAGACGGCATGGACCTCTTGTCCCGCAGTAAGAAAGAAGAAATCAGGTGGAGTTCATTGTCAGTTCCACCCAAAAGGTTTTATACAGCCCAGCATTTTGACTTCGCAATTTACAATGATATTTACAGGTGCCACCGGTAACTTTGATGAGTGTCTAAATTTAAGGTGCAGTCACATACTTGACTAAAGAGTTTGACTGTTATACAGAAGAGAGTTTGAGTTTGAAAGATCTGCATTTTATGTCTCAACAGGTCAGAATTAAAAATATACTTCTGCTTTACACAGATCATCAATGGGTCATTCCAGTTTATTACAACTTGGGCCTAGTTTTCTCCATAATTTCCATCAGTAATATGATCTTCACCAAAAGAACTGCTGAGGTCTGACAACATGATGACACCTCTGTGACAAAAAACATTAAAAAGTGCCATGTTCTAAAAATGGTGAGTACAATGTCATTATTAATGATAGAAAATAAACACAAGGTTTATTTTCTATCATTGGTATTTCCAGAACTCTTATTCTGGAAATACCAGAACTCTTATTCTGGAAATACCAATCATACCTGATTTAAGGCCCAAGATAAAATAAACCAGAATTGTGCTTTGATGTTGACAGAGATTTAACAGGTCCAGAAAATATTATAGAGTGAATCTACAGAGGTTCAGATGTGGCTAAGTCACAGTAAGTAATGAAACAGAATGATAGCAGGTTCCAGGTTTGAATTTTGGATCTGTGGATCTACGTTGTTTTAGTTTTCTCTTTTAAAAATGCAGCCTGTCAGGTAATGCTTACCTCTACCTCTAGCTGTAGTTCTTGGAATATTTTATGTCGGCTGGTGTAGAAATAGACTTTGTTTAAAAAAATGTTTTGTCTGCTTGTTAACCAAGTTTTGATGAGAAATATGAAATACAGTTATTCACACACATAAATGCATGCACAAATGATAATAACAACAAATACTCTTGAGATGTAAACTCACTGTTTTGCATCATGGAAGCCACACCAGTCTCCCAGCTTGTTTGACTTCTGTAATCTGTACAAACAGAGAGATAATCTTTTACCATGTTTTAATGTAGAATACATACATGGACAATAAACCACACACATCTCTCCCAGGACACTCAATCAGTGCAAAGGAAGAGAGAGTATCATCCTGGATCTCCACAGATTCATTCTTCTTTAGCAGTGAGACAGAGTAACAAGAAAAAGAGCACCAACACAGGAGGACTTTTCTTTTTTAGATCTGTTTGTAGGAATTTAGAGTAAATAGTGAAACTTTTTTTTTCCCCTTAAATCAGTGACCGCCCTAGACACTGTCTGGCCAGAATGGCTGAATGCCAAGCCATCCTGTGATTGGTTCATATGCTAATGTATGCTAATGTCCATAAAGTTATGAGTACAGACTCGGAGTCCAGCTCCCACACAGGTCCAGTGTGCTGACACACTCTGAAAAGCAGGGCAGCTTCATGTCTAACATTGTATTTATACTCAGTCACTGAGCTAAAAGGTGATATCTGCACTACACTGAAGAGTCTCTCTTTATTTCATTGCCTCACATAATGTACTGTACAGCTCTGACAATGCTTTATGCTCTCTCCTGTAGAGATTACAAACTGGAACTGAAAGACAGGCTTTCAAAGAAATGCACTCATCCTTTTTTGTCATGTTTGTGTTTCTGTCTTGTTTGGACACTTTCTGCATATTTAGCTGAGGTGCATGAATGCTGAAGAATATGAAAATACATCTGATGGTAGAGCTTCTCAGTAGCACCTCAGTCACTGCAGATTAACTGAAACTTACCTGTCATCATCAGCAGTAAGCTAAAAAAGACACTGTGTGATTTGAGGCACAGCCATTGTAAACTGTGAGAAAATAAGTGAGAAGGAATATATACTACAGTAATTCGGAGTGAGAAATGATTTGATCTATCTTAGAAAGGCAGAACACACCCAAAGTTCATTTTAAGAAATGTATGTTAAATGTTAAATGTTAAAAAGTAGAGATGCTGGTTTTTCCTGAGAAGTTGTGCAGGTGTGAAAGACAAACATCAGCAGGAGCCACACTGAGTCCTATAGAATACAGCCAAACTGGACTGACATCTTTAAATGCTTCTCACAGTTATCTGTGGAGCCTCAGAGATCATGGAGAGAATGAATCACACCCAATAATAGGTTTTGACAAAAATTCTTGATTCTGTTATTTTGTGGAAACACAAAGTGTTCGAAATTAAATAAATAAATAATTGTATGAGTAAATATCATGTGACTAAATTTGTGAATTATTATGTTTCAACCTGCTTTCTATTACAATAACAGAGTCAAACCAAAGAAACAGCCAAACACATAAGTGACTCTGTTTGCCTTGACTGATTTTGTGGAATGTGCTGTAAAATAAAAAAAGAGGCTTTGGAACAACAACTGTAACACTTGGTTATAATATATAGTTCTTAAAAAAAAAGTTTAACAAGTTCATGTTAATCTTAAATATTTTGTCAGTATTTGTTCCTAGTTATTTATAATATTTAATACTGAACAATATGGGTCCATATGAAATTTGTACAGTCTCATCAGACATTACAGGAAGGATTATTAAAATGAAAATCAGCCCTGAGTTCATGCTGAATGGGATGTCATGCTGTTTGAAGAACTGAATAATAATAATTTAGCGACAGGAATGCAGAATTGTTTTATTTTGTGAAATTTCTAAATCACTTTCAGTTTGCTGACAGTGAGGTAACTGTGGGTGTGCCGGTGAACAATGGTTAATTAAGGTGTGGGCAGTTCCAGCCAGGAAGCTTGTCTCTCTGTCTACTGTATGTCCTCAATAGACTACATTGCCAATATATAATAATAGAAAAATAGTAATTATAAAAAAAAAAAAAAAAAAAAAGATTCATACTCATACATGTACAACTATCCACCATGAGCACCAGAGAAGTGAACTGTTATGGAGGGATGATGGGGTAAAGGAAGATGACAATTTTATACTATCTGTTGATATTAATGCACGTAGAAAGCACGTGACATTCATCACCCCAATTCTCAAAACCAAAGCCTTTTGAGGTTAGCTATAAAAAAGCTAAGAAATAAAGGCTTCAAAGCAGCTCCTTCTCTGAAGCTCTTGTCATTAACAACCTGCATAATGAACATGAAGCAGCTCCACACAGGAACAAACAGACACACACACAGGCCGGCTATAGGCACCTTGTCCCCGCTAAAACTCAGCGCCCTTCTCCCTGTGAAAGGAGACAAAGGGCCGGAGGATCGGAGCCGCGGCTCTGCTCGGTAAATACCCGCCAGGCTTTGTGTGTGGACGGGGATTTTGGTGTCGTTGCCTCGTTAGTTGCGGCTCGTTAAAAAACCTGCGACACAAAACCGCGGCGGGGAGCCCAATTTGACCAGTACAACTGACATAAAGGAGTTCTGTTGAACACACTGATGACAATATAAAAGTTTCATTCAGCCTCATTCAGCGCGCTGATATGAGGAGAAAAGAGCCGGGAGACACAGGACCGCTGCCGAACACTGGAGGAGACTGCTGCTGACTTACCCTGCTTTAGAGCACTACGGCTGTCCCACGGCATGTTCATAATAATAATAATAATATTATTAATAATAATAGTTTATTTGTAATAATTTCATACCCCAGTAACAGGACACTGACAGTTTCACTCAGAATTAGGTTGTTAATCAGAGTTAATATTTAACGGGAATTTAGAGAATACAGCAATGTCACTAACTGTGTTAATATTCCATAAAACCTCATATTTACATATTACCTCTGCTCTTTTTACACATTGTCCAACACTGGAAACTATAAACCGCTTAAAAGAAGAAGCGCATTCCCTCAGACTCTTCAACGCTAAACCATTCACACAATTATTCTTAGAGTGAGAAATAAAGTCTATTGAATTCACTGGATAGCTACCAGCAGTTTCTGTATTAATAACGTGTATTTATTGGATATTGTGTATTTTTCATATATCTGTTCAGACCATAGACTGTGCTTGTGTGTTTGCGCTGTGCACCGAAGCAAGTTTCTGACAACTTCAGCTGCGATGGCAGTACTCAGTCAACTCAACTTCATTTGAATAGATACCAAAAACAGCAGAGAAACAACTGGTTCCATAAGGTGTGAAAATGAAATCAGCTGAGTTTGAAACCTGAGCAGATCAAAGCGGAGCTCCACGTGTTGCTTCTGATCTGATCTGTGTGTTGGATGAAGGTTTGATCAATCAGGTTTAGAGAAAGTGAAAATCTTTAGGAGCTCCAAGTCTCCATTAAGAGACAGTGGTTTGATGAAGAGGACATTTTTACGTTATTTTATAAGACGTTCATGGCGACATGTAAAATAGCAGCCAACAGATATCACGTGCGCTGTAATTATGTCTGATTATTTAGTATTTTAGTAAAACAACAGTCTGGTGTCTCTCAGCCAGCAAAGCTTCTGGTGACACTTGGAAAATGAATAATTGGAAATTTAATCAGAGAGCCGACAATACTGATTTCTGGATAATAATGTCATGAAGTAAAACGTGTCCGCCGCTCTGCTCTGTGGTCGAAAATAAAAATGTGGCTCAGGTGCCGCGCGGATACAGAGGCGGTTGTGCACGTGTTGTAAATCTGGTGTCTTCATCAGAACATATGGGAGCAGCCCGCTCCACTCCCTCTGACACACAAACAATGAAATGTTCCAAATTCACATGTTGGTTGAATTCATTCCGACCTGATTAATCATGCGGTTAATTGGCTCCGATTTAATTAAGACGTTAATTAACAGCCGACTGAGATCATCAATTAAGACGAACTTTATCGTCCTGTACGCGGTGGCTCTGGATTTTAAAAAGCCCCCCACCCCCACCCCCACCCCAAACAGCACGTATAACTGACAGCAGACGTATATTCATATTCATATCTACATTTTCTGCAGTGAAGGAATTTTGTGTGTGATCCCAACGCAAACAACATGTCCTCAGACTTTTCTTCCTGCTCACTGACAGCTGTCATTTCAACATGGTGCAGGCCTCTCAAGCACGGACTGATTCTTAGTCGAGGCCTCCATAAAATACAACCAAAATAAATCTAGCAAGGCCTTCACTGGATAACCTTCATCACATTTAGGCTTAAATAAACTGTTGACAGCAAATTCACAGCCGCAGAGTTTCATTATTTCTTTTACATATAAATTAAAGAGACAGTTATTCTACAAATGCATATTCTTTTAGCTGACTAAATAAAAAAGGAACGTCTTTACAGGATACAAATGACGACTTTAAAGTGGGGCGTTGAGGTTTGACTCTACAACTTGTGACAAAGATTTATTTTTAGTTTTTATTTATTTGATGAAGATAATGTCTGGTCCAGGCCAGACACTGTTCACTTTAACTTTCTGATCAAGGCTCAGGAGCTCAAAGACCGGTTTACATGGATAATAATTTCATAGCTGCTGTAAATGTTGTCATGTTAATGAGCTCTGAGGAGCGAGGAACAGTATCAAACACCGTCAGGTTGATGCAGAGTTCATAAACGAAACTTCTCTGACGGATAGCTCAAATCTATATCTGGACCCAAAGGTCCTTGAAGCAGGAACCACACTCTCTATTTAAATATTTAGGTGGAAAATCGCGGCGATCATTCGAAATAAACGCGGACTTAAATTGGACGAACACACACGCGCGCGCCTACTTTTCAGAATACACCTGTGCTTCCTCTGCTCTCTGAGGTGAAACTCCGCGCAGTCTGAAAAATGTAGTTTAACGGCGTCCTGTTCCTCCTGACCGGCCGTCAGAATCCAGCACAGACTGAGCCCAGGATTAATCCACATCACCCGCTGATGAATGAGCGGGCGGCATCACCGCGCACTCTCAGCTCGAGCGCGACATCTTTTTTTCTTTTTTTTTTTTTCCTTTTGCTGTTGTTGTTTTGTATATTGTTTTGTTTTGTTTTTCCTAAGTTGTGTTTCTAATCAGCGGGTTCGCCCGGAGACTGGCGGAACAACCCGAACCAAGCTCTGCAGTCCGGCCTTGAACAGGAGGAAATGCAAAATGCAGAAGACACCAGTTAAGGTCTTTGACTGCAACACTTTACATATCACGTTTTTACAAACTGAGGTTGGAAATACAGCAACATTTACTGAACACATATTAATAATTTATATGTTTGGCTGACAATATTATTGGGGAAAAAGTATTTGAGCAATTTATTCAGGTTGTCCTGAATGTATGGAGTCTTTTACTTTTACTTTTTGTCAACCCTGAACCCGTAAGCCAGTCTAACTTCAGCATAACTTTTGAAAGTAAACAGCCTAAGCTGACATTTTGACAGGAAATCCCAGATTTGGGATGATTTAGTCAATAATATACACACACTGTTAGACAGAGTTATTCAGTTATTTCCACCATTTAAGGACAGTCCATTAAAATAATGTTTTCTGTTTTCACTCTCTTTGTCTATTTGAACTGTTGCTTCAAACATTTCTGCCACCAAAGAGGTGTGTTTGTCATTGTTCCTCAATCCTGTCATCTGTTCTTTCTTTCCTCCTCTTTCCCTCTGTTCTTAAAGCTGCTACACTGTTCAGTTGTAACTATTTTTAATGTCTAAACCATTATTTCAGTCTTCTTCTTTTTTCACAATTTCTTTCTTTCCCCTTTCTTTCTTTTTTAAACTATAAACTTAGACTATAAATACTTTTGTCTTTGCTCTCTGTCTAGCCCAGGTTCCACTTTACCTGCTAGTCTTCATCTTGTCCTTATCTGCTAAACAAACTAACTTTTTTTTTAACTCCATGCTCAGGCTGTTAGAGAGGGAGATGAGAGGGAGAGTGAGAGAGGGGGAGAAAGAGAGAGAGAGGAGAGAGAGAGAGGGAGAGAGAGAGAGCGAGAGGGAGAGAGAGAGGGAGAGAGAGAGAGAGCAAGCTTACCTTTCTGTGGCATGCTGTAGAGAAGTAAAGTTTTGGTGCGTTTAGTTTTCCAACAGCTCCTTTCTTCTATTCTTTCCTCCAATTAGTTTCTCCTTGACTGAAGAGACAAGTGCAGAGAGAGACAGAGCTGGTCCTCTGAGGAGGAGGGAGGAGAGAGGGAGGGCGGGAGGGAGAGGGAGTGGGAGGGCTGAGAGACGGCTGGAGAGAGAGAGAGAGAGAGAGAGAGAGAGAGGAGGCGAGTTTGAATGGTGAGAGCTGAGAGTTTGTTCCTGAGTGAGAAAGAGAGAGAGAGAGGGAGGCGTGTGTGTGTGTGTGTGTGTGTGTGTGTGTGTGTGTGTGACTCCTGTGATCAGACTCATACACTTCATCACTCTCAGCTCTCAGCTTCAGTTCACTGTGCTTTACTGGCATGATAATGGCAAATATTCACTATTGACACAGTTCAAATACAGTTAAGAGAATTAAAACATACTATATACAGTGCTTGAAAAGTACTGGTGAAAAAGTAAAAAGTATGAGGCTGCTTTTCATCGTTTAGACCAGGTACCATACGATATGCTTCAAACAAACTAAGCTGTATAGTGTTCAGTGAGTAGAAGTGTTTTTATCTGTTCTGAATGGTCGCACTGGATGCAAAGTGAGATGAAAAGCCACGCTGTCATGACTTCCTCCTGCTCTCTGTCCAGGACAACAAAGCAGCTGTAGTTTGAAGAACTGTACAAATGGGCTAACAGCACACACTTCAAGACCGTCTCTCTTTCCAGAGATGCAATGACAGAAGTAGCTGTGTGAAAAAAAAGAAGAAAGAAAAGAGAGAGCCTGATAGAGAAGTTCAAACAACATCTGTTTCCACGCCTACACCTGAACAATCACAGTGTAAAGTGGGCCAACCTGTTGGATTATCTGTTTCAGAAAGTTAGAGATGTTTGGACACAGTTTCCTCTATTCCATTAGACAGACACTACAGGTAGGGTAAAAGATTTAACTAATAGATATCACCATGAAACTTCCCTAGCTTATCTAATCTACCATCAAAACTTTTTTTTTTTTTTTTAGCATCATCTAATCAAAAATGTGCAAATTTCAATAAATTTCCAAAACAGAAATCTAAACACTGGACGAAGCCACATTGTTAGAAAATGTTAGAGTCAAAGGTTTTACAGAGAGACTTTGGATATTTATCACTCCAGTCATGTTTTTAGGAATAAAATGATATTTTAAAACAGGTTATGAATGATATATGAACAAACCCCTCCATAAAAAGCTTAAAAATATAGACAGGAATAAAACTTGAGAGTCTGTTGTGTGTTAAAAAAAAAAAAAAAACTTTAAAGACGTGTTTGTAATTGAAATCTTCAGACGCAAACAGACGAAGCGCAGTAAATAAACACCTAAATGTGCATTTTGGATGTTTTCTTTCCACCAGTTTGAAAAAAGGACAAAATCTAAAAACATGTTTATTGCCTTTAGCGTCTCACCTTGAACAACGCTTTGTCTGGAGACTGCTGAGGCCTCTACAAGCACTTTGACATCTATACTGTGTGAGGCATTTTTCCATTGTATTTGGCTAATTTTGGCTGGTATGAACACTATCACCAGACAACATATTTATATTGTATGTGAAACCAAAGATTCTGTTCAGTGTCAACTGGATTTCTTTGTTAAATTTTTCAGTTTTATTTTCTAAAATATCTGTACACAGTAACTATTCTATGGAAAGCAGGTGGCTACAGTTAATAAAAAGTTTTGTTAATTGCAGGTCTGTGGAAAGATGGATGTCCTACGTACCCACCAATCACCCAGATGCCACACTCTTACTTTCAACCTCTCTATGTAAGGGATACACTTCTTCCTGCCATGATACTGAACATCAGTAATGGACATAAATTGTGAGGCGCACAATCGTCCAGTATGGATATAATTCCTTGGGATAATGGAGCACAGAGCCAGTGCAGCAAAAGAAATACCGCTGTCCTCCTACTTAATGAATGCACAGCAGTACATGTAAATGTCGCTACCCCACTAGCCTGTTGATGTGACTGTTGAGGATAATCACTGCGTGAGACAGGCTGAGCGTGGCCTTCTTTTCTTTTTAAGAGCAGAGCATTCACCGCTCTGAAAAGTAAATGTAATTCATCAGCACCCTGCATATGACTGAGGTTCAACATCTTGAAAATAGCGGTGCCCATAGGCAGTGAAGTACCCTATAGCCTTATTCAATTCCCCCCTATATAACTCACAACATGTGTCAACAACCAAATCATGTTTGGGTGTGCCTGTGCTGTATTACTGTTTATTTTTCTCTTATTCCTTTTACTTAAAAAACTAAAACAATCTTTCACATATTCTCTCATTTACAACAGTGAAATTTCATTCTTTGTCCTGGCCCTCAACAACAAAAAACAAACAACAACAACAACAACAAAAAAAGAAAAAAAAATCGATCAACAACAACAAAACATGAGATCTCAAGATGAAACTAACTAACTCCGCCACTGTCCAGAAAAGCTGTCCATGCTGGCTCTCAGTGATGAAGATGATGAAGAAGGTGGAATATGATGAACAGCAGACATGAAGACTGACTAAATGTAAAATGTGAGATTTAGCCACATGCGTGTCCTGCTGCACTGAATGAATGAACTTAATGAACTGAATGAACTTCCCATATGTTTGTTCCTCTCCTCCCACCTGTTCACCATGCATTCTGTGCTGGGCACTGAAATACAACAAAGATGAACAAAGCAAAAATCCATTTGTCAGTTGTCTTGTGGTTCAGTCTGATTGGACAGTGCCTTCTAAGGGAACTGTAATTATGGCAAGGGTGCTTAATTGACATTTCACTTGAAATATGTTTTGTATATCACAAGAATAGAAATGTGAAGTGCCCCCATGGTAGGACAACATATTCTATACTACATGTATTACATTTACTTCCACATTTACAAACTGCTGATAGCTGTGGAAACTGCAGTGTGGTTCTGAACATGACTGCATTCAGACCTCAGGGGTACCTGGCTACAAGTCAACAAGTCCTCCAACCTAAATGACTGTAGGTTGTTTGTCCCTCCCCTTTAATACAACTTACAAGAATGTCTCCTGAAATAACATCCCTATGGCTGCAGGCATACTGGACCTTCATCGTCATGGTCACAATAATAAGCGGTGGAGCAATGTGCAAGATCTTTGTCATCATACTTACAGTAGTACCTGAGTATGGTTAAGCTTATGGAGCTGCTAGAGGTTGCCTAACAAGGAAATATAACTATGGGTTGTAATAAGCTGTTTGCACAGATGACATATGGGCTCATTTACAAGACAGGCTTATGTTTACAGGCATACATGTTACGCTGCTCCACTTAATGCATGTAAACAAATTTCACAATTAGGAGTTCTGGGCAAATTAGACTGCCAAGAAATGTTTCTAATTTAAATTTTGGTATTACTTTACATTTGTTTCTCTATGCATATAAATGTGACCTTTGGAGCTTTATGCATATTTTTGTAGAGGTACAGTACAGTATTGAGTGAACCCTAACTCAGCTCAGTTAGCTTTTGGAGGACCACATCAGTGGATTTTTTTTGCACATTTATGATGACATGGGATGGGACACAAAGGTGTGGTGCATAGTGATGTGAATTGCAGCTCTTTAAATAGACCTAGATTTGATGACTCCATTCCTTTCCAAGAGCCGTTTAGTTTCTTGTTTTTGGCCGGATTGCAACAGCAGGGCTGTAGACCCTGTATAAACACAAGTGTCTGTCCTTGACTGACTGTCAGACCAACTGATTGGCTCACTGGCCAACATGTCAGCCCTCATGCAAACATACCATAATGTATATTTAGGATGATGGCAATTATACAAATATCTGTGTTCAACTTTTATCAGTATTTACTGTTAATATAATATATAAGCAGTTCTAATGTGTTTTGGGGAAATTCAATAATAACATTAAATAAATAAGATGAATAATAAAAATGAAGTTTTTTGAGTAACTCATAAAAGTTTTTTTTTCCATTCTCTGCTGCCACTAACCATTCTGATCATTTTAACTTCATGTCAGGAGCTTTTTTTTCCTCTTATATTTAACTCACCCTCAGTTTAAATAAAAGGGTTTCCTTCTCATCTCTATATAGTTGACAGAATAATAATACCTGTCCCACTGCCTGTTCACATTCATACTAATCACATATTTCATAATGATGTGTCATGACAACACAGTTAGTCCTAAAAATAGTTTTGATACTGTAGGATCTATATACGTATAATCCCTTGCACACATTGTTCTTCTCTTTGCTCTCTTTCAGGAACAGAAATTCTATTGACTTTTTTATGTTTGAAAGAGATTACAATGATGGAATTGTGATTGGATACTGTCTTCACTAATAAAGAAGCCTTTTCTTTTACTTTTCTACAAGTCACTCAGCCTGCTCTCATATTTACAGGGCTTGGAACCAAAGGCAGTATCTGTAAAATGTTTTCTGACATCATGTTTCATCTGTTTTTCTACCAGTGTGCCACCAGACTGGAATAGACTTGTTCCACTTTGGTCTGATCAGTCATCACCAGTCATCTTTTTAGCAGTGTTTACAGCTTGTAAATATTCATACCCCGAGTAAAGACTCACCAAAATGAATAGATTTGTCGTACAGAATTAAAGTTACTCACCTACGAGAAAAAACTGCAGTTTAAACTTAACTAACAAATCCTGCTTTGTCCACAGTAGCTTGTGAATTTCAACATCAGTTGACCTGTCATAAATACTATGGCCACTAGAGGGCTTAAAACATATGTCGTTTTGAGGCACGTGCTGACATGACTGATTGTGTCATTCTTCTTGGGAGTACAGACTTAATGCTCCACGCTGTCATTTTACACAGCATTTTCATATGCCAGGGGTCGGTCCTGCGGTTAATTTAATTCAGAGCAGCAGTGTTAAATGCATTAGTATAATTGGCAGTTGTGAGTGCATTCATATTTTAGCCAGTTCATGTCAGCCACACATTCAGATGTGGACTTCCTGTAGCCATCTGTCTCTCAGCAGTGAATGAGAATGAAGCAATGGAAGTTAATGTATGATCCGATGCTGCTGACCTGAACATTAAACTCATGTCCTGTGTTCTGTATTAGTCTTATTAATGTCTTTAAATTCACGTCTGTAACAGGGTGATATCTCTCCATCCCCTCCTCCATCCCTCCCTCCTCATTCTCTACCCTCCCTTCTCTCCTCCACCATCATTCCCCTCTTCTGTCCATTCATCTTTGCTTTGTACTAGTCCTCACATTAGGATCTGTAATGCAGTGATATCTTACTATCCCTTCTTCCTTCTATATGGCTGTCACACAGCACATTCTGTGTGTTTGCCATACAGCACTGAAAGGTGAGGAGAAAAGTGACATTTTTTTCTTGTGTTCCTTTGTGTATTAAATCCATTTCTCTGGGTCACTATTTGGTATAACATACAATGTAAAATTAGGGCAGCTACGATCATTTTCAATTTATATGCTTCTTTCTGTAGCAACAAAACAGATTAATTCAGTTGTTTATTTCACTGTAAAGTCACTTAACCTACCAGATCAGTCCTTATAGAACTATAGGAAGATTAATTGTTAATGACTGTTTAATTTAATTTAATTTTATATGATTCAGCATTTTTAGTGTTTCCCAACCACACACTGCTGCTAGGCTAGCTGTTATGTATTTATATTCATGCACAAACAAATGGATTTGTGTAAAAAACCATTTAAACATATATAATAGCAACTTGACAGTTGTAGGAAAAACATTCCTTTGTGTTACAATGATGGTGTGAGTGTCTCATATTGCTCTGCTCGTCCTGCTGTACCATGGCTCCTTGAAACCAGGGGCTTGGTATCTTAAAACAAATGACTGGACATGCATTTTAAAATGAGGATGACTCCTGATAACTTTGGTCACCCCCGAACCTTTCCACTGTGCCAGCATCAGGTCAGAATATTCCATTGATTTAAGGAACAGTTTCAGATGTCCACACTGAATAACAGCCTTCATTTTAACAACACCATGTGGGTTTATTTAGAGGTTTCAGCTATTTGCAGTGTATTGTGGTGTTGTTAAGTCCATTTACACATCACAAAGTTAATTTCCACTCTCTTTGAAAACCATTAAAGCAGTTATCTAAAGTAGCTTCAGTGCAGTGTAAGCTGGATTGTTTCTTCTCCTGCTGCGATTTCTGTTATTGTTCATCATCATACATTTTTTAATTTTTTTTTTTATTAAGACAGTGGTCTGCAATACTTAATAATTAGCAGTCCCACTGCAACAATTGGCAGTTTTTACCAATAGGTGCTGAGATGGTTGTGGAACTTAAAGGATCAGTGTGTAACATTTAAAGGGATCTATTGACAGAAATTGACTTTAATATACATACATATGTTTTTAATTAGTCTATAATCACCTAAAACTAATAATCGCTGCGTTTTTGTTGGCTTAGAATGAGCCATTTATTTCTACATAGGGAGCAGGTCCTCTTCTGCAAAGTCTGTCATGTTGTGCTGCCTTCTGTGTTTTTACAGTGATGCCACAGCTTGTATATGGAAGACAAAGAGGAAGAAAAGAGAGAGCACATGTCAGTTAAGTTTTACAGACCAACAACTACATACAATATCTAAATATAGCTATATAAACAAATCTCTTCACTTGGCGGACACCATAAACTGTCCAATGTAGTGGCAGGGGAACAGGTATTCAGTTGGTCGCAATCTGTATTCTCACCACTAGATGCTGCTTAATCCTACACACTGGTCCTTTAACAATGATCAGTTTATGACACACGTTCACATTCAAATACTCTGCATAGACATCATGACATATGGTGGTGAGGGAAGTCAAATCCTGCTTTGAACTCTACTTTGAACTTGTGTTTTTGAGGTGTAATTTAAATAGTACATCACATGTTTCTGACTCTAGACCCAAGGGATATCTAGACCAGTGGAAAGCGACGCCTAAAGGCCTGACAGGAAGTTATTCACAGTCCTGTAAGGTTAGGCTTGGTAATCTGGGAATGCACACAAACACCAGACACACAGTTTGTATTCAAGCTATACAAGTACCTTGGACACACATGTGGGTTTCTTGTATTGTGGTATCTGCTTGTTTTGCAGATTTGTTTTTGACTGCTTATTTTTGGGACTTTGATTTTTGCTTGCTTCCTTTTGTCTTCATTCCTTGCAAAGCCCTTACCTTTTTAATTAATATTTAATATTTAATATTCAAATAATATTTAAATTAAATATTTCTGAGTTGTGCATTTGAGTCCTGTGCGTTCTGAGCCATGACAAAAAGGATATAAAAGAACAGGACCTGAGAGTGAGCCACTCCTTAACATTTTCAACTGACTGTCACATGACTTGTGGGAAAAGCAGCATCACTGTCATCAGAGAGCAGATCAGTAGCCCTGCAATTACAGCTGCTGTCAGAGGTCTGCTTCATCTCTGCAAATGAAGGGGAGATTAATTCACAGGCACTCTGTGATGGACAGCAGCTGAAAGAAGAGACAGCATCCGCTTGACCCTGACTGACAGAAACACATGTCAACACTCTGCTCTCTGTCCTCAGCTCCTCCTCCACCTCCTCCTTTGCTTCTCCTCCATCTCCTTCTGCTCCCCCCCAATACTGCTCCTTTTCTATCACTTTGTCCTCCTCCTTCTGTCATCTTCACTACTTCCTCTGCCCCTTCCAACTTTTCCTCCGATTCTACCTTCCTCCGCCTCCACATCCTCCTCCCCATCCTCCTTATGTCTCAGAAGCAGAGTTTCTGTCTGATGCTGACAGCTAACAAGTAATTACAGGTAATCATCTAAATGGACAGTAATTACTTCAGGGGGGGGAGGGGGTTGGAGTTTGTCTTTACAATATTGTGAGTTGGTGTCTAGCCCTTGACTTGCTTTTGTAAGTCCTTAACCTGGCAGCAGCACACATACCCACACACATGCACATACACAGACATACATGCATATACATACACAACTTTGATTACGCCACTTTCAGGAACATTTCTTTCTTGTGCACTGAATGCTGGAGACACCAAATCCTCTTTTACACATGTTTTCTCAGTCAGTACTCCTCCACCTCCACACATATCCTCCACATGTTGCATCTACAACACTGTGGCCAGAAAACAGAAAACAAATTCCTGCCACACTCAAGGAGAGATGGCACCTCCTGATTCTGTTCAAAGATGGCCTCTAGTGTTGAATATGAATATCCTGCATGATCTCACTCTGTCTGTCCACTGACTCCTAGTCAGTGACTTTTGACATCTTCTCAGCAAATAGAGAGGTGCAGGGATGATGTTATTTTTGTAGGCCAACCTTAGTTAGCCAGTTAGCATCACCCTGGTTCCCTCAACAAAAAGTCTAAGTTTCATTGGCTTTTGGATTATTGCAGAAAATAAGATCAGCGACTAGCAACAGTTTGTGATACTTAGACGTTCTGTTCAGCAAGATAATCTTCACAGATTAACACCACTGTTTTTTGAAGCTTTAATACAATCGCCATAAGTAAAAAGCTACCATTAGGCCATAAACAAACTACACCACGGTCACATGATGTTAACATCTCCACCACTAAGCCTCCAATTTGTAATTTGATTTAGCTCTGACCTTTTCTACAAAAGCCTTTCATCTTAAAAAAAGTTATTGATAGTTTGCATAAGAGGGGTGTAAAGGTGGACTGGTGCGTAGATTGGTTTTCTTGTGCAGCATTATTATGTCAACAACCTGTGTAGTCTCAAGTGTCTCTAGACAATTGTTAGCAACCGCCTTTTTTTAAAGACAAATAGGATCTTAAAAAATCACAAGTGCAGTATTTTCTGATGTATTTTATGTCAGCTTGTGTTAAAACCACAGACCTAATTTAAAACATCTAATCATTCAACATCATTTATTCAAAAAGCCCACTGACGTTGGAGTGAATGCTAACTTATTTACAGGTTTTAGAACTCATTCCTGCACCATTCTATGTGGCTTGGTTTGGTCCTAGAACACTGTAAAACTAGTTGGAAACTACCTTTGAGCTTAGAATTTCTTTTGACCACGTGCTGTTCTCAGAGGGTAAGAATGATCATCGATGCTCAAAACCATTTCTTTTAAAGCTGTCTAATTAGCCCAAATAGCCATCTCTGCCCTCCACAGTCTCAATACGCAAATGCAATAACTCATGTTGAGTTCCATTTTCCATAGCTGTGCGATCACTTCTTGTCTTTCTTCTGTGTATTCTCTGTATGTTCCTAGGATATGCTCTACCGTCTCTTTTTCATGACTATGATATCAAAGACCTGTTCTCACATAATAAAAAATGCACTATTATGGTTGCAGTGTTCAGTTCTAAGTCTGCTTTTTGTTAGTCTGTCCTCTTTGTTCCCTTACTTTTTATTATACCTATTAAGATTCAGCAAAGATGTCGTCCTTTTGTAGTGTCATCTCAATACTGTTGCCACTTTTTCCACTTCATGATTTTTTTTCTTTATTTTTTTGTTCCCAGTATTTTTTTTATTTTTTATTTTTGCCTTAATTGACAGGACAGTGACAGAGAGACAGGAAACAGGGAGAGAGTAGTGGAATGACATGCAGCTAAAGGCCTGCTAAGGCCACTAGGGCCCACATGGTACGCGCCCTAACCATTCGGCTATGGGGGTGCCCCCAATATCACAGAGAATCTGGCTGGTCACAGGCACAAACAAAAGCAGATGAAGAATAAAATGCAATTACATGCACATGTACATGCATATGTTGCAGTAAAGAGAAGTAGTAGACTGGAGACTCATAAGATACACGAAAAGAGACCAAGAAAAGTTCAACACAAGACAAATGCACCAGAAGGAAAACTGAAAAATATACTTCAGGAAGAAAGCTGTGGCAGGAAGGCAGGAAGAAAGTGGGACAAGAATTTTTCCAGTAGTACATTGGCTATTTAAAAAGTAAAAAGAGTGTTATTATCAACAGCAGAGAATTCAGGATGTGAGGAGAGGATAGAGGACAAAAAGAAGAAAAGAAACCAAGAGAAGTGCCAACAAGAGTCAAGGTCAGAACTGTGCCTTTTATAAACAGGGTTAATGTAATAACTGTGTGTGAAAGACTGTTAACTAACTGTACTTTTTTTACCACTAGAGCCAACAAGCATAGATGGATTGGGAGAAGACTGGATGACAGAGAGTTTTTAAAAAATGTAAGCCAATAGAAAAGATACATTTTGCATGGCATAATAACCTTTGAGGTGTGTGTAACTACTGTTTTTACAAAACAGTATTACACACACAAACAGTGTTTTTTTCTTTGCATATTTGTAATGTGTGTACTGCAGGTCCACTGTCTAAATAAATTCCCTGAATGCTTGTATATATAAATGTTGTATATCGTCATTTTACAGTGTAGACTTTGACACACATCCAATAAAAATATTTCCCTTTAATGTTTATTAAAAATTCTATAGTACTGGCTTTATTATATTTCATACAAAACATATTGCATAGTTTGCTTCAAAGTAATTAGTTGCTTCTTGGAGCTCTTGTGCAGGAACCTTTTTACCATGTACTTTTTTGTGATCATGTCATCATTTGCTTTCCTTGTCCTGTGAATGTATCAGACATTTAAAGTCGTTCAATTATGCAGAACTGTTGTCAGAAAATCAAACCTCTCTATTTAAAGTTATTAATTAATCCACTCCTGGGAGTCTTTTTTTCTGCTAATTTGAACATGCTGTGCTATATTTCATGTGCATTTTATTTCCTATAATTAGAAACATATACAGTCATACTGATATTCTTAAGGTCTATGAAATATGAGCGTAATCAAGTCAAACTGACCCAGTAAAGTAATTTGATTATTGGCGGCCCGTCTTTAAAATGCAGGCAGGATTATCGTGCAATCACCCAGTCAATTACTAATATTGTCTGTATATTATGTGATATTAGTGTTTCTAATGCATCCTGAGTAAAAACTGAGTGAAACAGGCATGTTAAATTCAGTCTGCCTCTTGAGGTCAAATTGGACCATTAATGTAAATTGGTTATCAGTGTCGTCGGCTGAAGACAGTGCAGTTTTGGATTTATATACTATCAATTAGAAAATGAATATCATTCATGAAAATAACTCAAATCATTATGACATACAGGGTTTTTTTTATTGAATCGCTCATGTTCGATTGATTTTAATGTAATCATGGTTAGCATGTATTTTTCTGCAGGTGAGGAAATATACAGGAATAGAGAGATTGCATTTTGCTCATGCCATGTGCAGTATGTATTTATCACTGCTGAATGACCACTGCAACAGAGGAAACAGTGTCTAGAATCTAATGTCTGGTAAAAGAAGGTCGAACCTGCAGCAGTTTTATCAGACATTCACACTGCAGAGACTGTAGCCAGAGAGAAACAGTGAGGTAGAAAGAGAGTGACAACTTTGGTCTGTCTTTAATAATGGCTCAGAAAATGAAAACACTCATGTGACAGCAAAAAAAAACATATCACAACAGAAAAAGAGAAAACAACCACGAAATGAAATACAGAATAAAAATGATTATAGGCTTAATATAAGGCAATAAGTATGGATGAAATAGAAGAGTAGAATAAACTAAAACCAAGATACAATAAATATATTTAAAAAATAAATATGAGATTAGAACTGAACCTTAGAAGTGGACACTGACCTGAGGTTCTGAGAGAAATGGATTAGCTTTGTGCTTTGACTCTTGGATTGCTAAGAGGCCACTGCAGGAAGATCCTTCAACATATTTAAAGGCACATGAAGAATGAGTTAATTATTAATGCAGCCAGGTGCCTGAATATGCAACATTTAAACTGAGCAATATGATTTTAATTTAATTCTAAAATAAAAAAGCAGCTGTGTGAATAACTTTTGGACTGCAAATAACAAAATGAATGTGTGTTTTAATGATACATCTTCACTTACATAGCTTTTTATTTAGTTCTTTCACAATACAGGGAATTCATTTGGCTAGCTTCTGTAGCTTCTTTCAGAAAAGCAGCTGGAACAGTGTGCTGCCATCTTCATCCATTTCCCTCTTTCATGCTCCGTGCTGTCGTGCTCTTGACACTGAGAGCCATCATTCATCTTTAGAGCTGTGACATCTCCTGTCTCAGTGTGATGGGTGATCTCTCTTCTCGCTCTAATGACTATTATCTTTAATTCACAGAGTCTCAATTAACAGCTTACTGCAGGTCAGTGATTAACAATGAGCTGATAAAGACCCTGACACACTAACAGGACCAGAGAAGGAGGCTGAGGAGCCACAGAAAATGTTAGAACTGAAGTTTTTTTTTTTTTTTTTTAAATACAAGATGTTTACTGCGAGAAAGCTCAGGAGTGTTTGTGCATGAAATTTTAAGACTTACTTTTTCATAGTTCACTGCTGTGTGTATAACATGATGAAGGTGCCAAAATACTCCATGATATAATTATGCAAAATGGCTTCGCTTGTGTGGCTACATTTGGTTTTAACGAGGCAGCCCTGACCTAATGCATTCATTTTATTTGAGACATTATGAACTAAAATGCACAGTGCCACTTTGTTCTGATGAGGTCCAGGGACCAAGCTGTATCTAAATGTATAATGTATGTACGGTAAGCCCAGAGGGAAAGTCTTTTAGTCAGTCCCACTGCACTGCTTCAGAGAGATAACTTTACAGTAACTTTTTAAACAGGTTGTATCAGTTTGTTGATAACTTAGGCAGGAGAAGGTGAGAACGTTTCTCATGTCAGACTTTGGAGCGCAGTACAGCTATTTGCTGGATCAGTACATTTTCACTGTAGACTAGATTCCCATCAAACCCAGTTTTGTTCGTTACCTTGTTTATTTTGGGACCAGTACAAATTTAATCCATCTTTCCTGCAACTTTCTCCAATTATTTTGAATTGCCTTAACAGAGCCATGCAACACTAGTCATGCTGTTGTGGCCAAGAGCAGATATTGTAAGAAAAATAATTTTTATTGTAAGAATAATAATTCAAGGGACTTTGCTGAATCCTCTGAAGAAAACAGCCCAGCAAAGTGAGGATCTAGATCACAAGAGAGGCGAGCATGCAGAACCTCACTGTCCAGTTCCTCTTTCTCTTTTGCTCCCTCACTCTCTCTTGTTCATTACTGAAGATCCTCTGATCTGGATCATTTGTGTCCTGGGACCTTCCTCTCTTTATTTCTCCCTCCTTTCTCTCTCTCCCTTTACTTTACCCAGGACTTCGTACTAGTGTCATCCCAGACTCTGATCCAGATTCTCTTCCTCCAAGAGACTGTGTTTGCTCTGTCTTTGTCTATGAGGGTTCTGACATCATGTGTGACTAAGCAGGAGTCTGATGAGGCTCAGTGCACACATGAATCCAGCGACTGGTTATCAAACCTGGCTCTGTGTCTGGATTGGCTTGGACTGTCTACATGAGCAGGTGTTGGTTACCTGAATTACCTGTGCATTCTACACAGAGTTTGAAACAAAAATATCCTCTAGAACAGTAAATGGCCGCCTGTGAACTTGATAGCATTTGGAGAATTGAAACACCCCCACACACACATACACATACACACAAATGCTCTCACAGAGCACAAAAAGACCCCCCTTCCCCCTCCCCCTCCCCCTCTCTGTCACTACACCCCCACACACAGTTAATAGCTGCTAAGAAATCACATTTGGTAAATTGCGTTGTGGCACTAACCTTTTCTCTGGTAATTAAATGAGTGAGGAGAGGAGGCCTGCCTTAATGAAGTCAGCAATTTACTATAACATCACCACACACATACAGACACACATCTACCAACAGAATTGGCTGGGGAGGATCAGTTTATGAAGTTTTTCTTTTCTTAAACTGAATATTTGCATATTGTTTCGGGTCCTAAAGATTTTCTTCACCATTAAACTCAACTGTGTCGAGTTTCAACTGGGAACACTTCAGATATGGCTAGCCTGAATAAGTGGGGGCAATAGATGGCATGAATGGATGGATGGAGTAGTAGTTTTTTTCAGAAAAACTAGGCTCAGAAATGTGCCAATAAATGTAGATGTTACAGTTCAAGTAAAAAAAAAAGTGATTTGACTGTAGAACACTGTCTGTTTTTAAGGTCGCAGAGCCCTGAATAAATATTGTTCGGTGAAATTGTGGCATGCTGAGGGCAGTCCTGCATGTAAGCTGTCACTCCAACCTTGTCCCTTGCTCTTGAACATATGTATAATTTTGCAGCATCTCACTGCGCTTAGCAACACTCACTCAATGCACTAACTGAGCAATGCACTGATATGTGTGTATGTGTGTGTGTGTGTGCGTGTGTGCGCGTGCACGTGTGTGTCTGTGTAAGAAAGAAAGAGAGAGAGGGTTGTTGGATTCATTAGTTTCACCAAACCAGATGCCATTCCCCAGCTGTGTCTAGAGACTATGTTCGTGAAAATCAGAAACTGAACTGAGAAATGGACAAAAGCTTTGGTGGAGTCCAACACCTATTATTGAGAACATATTTAAGTTTCTTGCAAGAATGCTGCCAAAGCTCATGCTCTGATTATGAGGGATGGCTTGCAAGAATGGCCTTGCAACTCCACACTCCTGCAGAACCTTGACAAGTTACCCTAAGAAACACAGTTACAAAGTCAAGCACATTAAATCTAGATGGGCAAATTCCCAGGGCCGGTGCTAACCTTGGTGACCCAACAAGGCCCCAGCTCATGTAAAACCGTATTCACAGGTGAGTTTCAGCTAAATCAAATATTGCTCTCAGAAAAAATACAAGCAACATGAAAGCAACAGTACTGTCAGTGCACTGTGACTATATGGTCACCTCAGAGGAGAGTCTGAATGCAGGAAAACGTAACTTAAAGGAGGCCAAGGACCAATCATGTTCATTTTGAATAATGTAGCTGTTTCTGGCTATAGAGAATCAAAAGGCTATCTGTGTGACGCTGGGTTGAAAATATAAAAGATGATGGCAGACTGAGATTATAACAACAGCTCTGTGTGTTGGCACACACCTCAGCTCTCCACTGACTCAGTCAGCCACTGTTGTCCTGTCTTCTCTCTCTGGGTCAGTGGGCCCCCAGCTGCTCCAACAGTCCCTCTGTTGGTGTTCTGTATGTGCTCGGGGTTTCTGTGTGTGTGTGTGTGTGTGTGTGTGTGTGTGTGTGTGTATGTGTATGTACGTGCTCTGTATTGTGGGGTAATGGATGGCATGCTTCAGTTGATGTGGAACAGCTCAGCAGCTTGCCTCAGTCTGGTGTCAGCAGTAACTACACACTCTCCTTCCTCTTATCTTAGATTGTAACAGGGGTAAGAACCTAAAAATGTGTGTTTTAAACACCATTATCTGTTTGACATTATAGATAATAATCCTTTGTATAGTGTCTGTATATTTAAGTGCATCTGTTGATGTGTCCATCCTTCACCCTTGAATCTCAGTGGGTGCACTGTGGCAAAAGATTTCTCTTTTGGTTCCCCTCTGTAACAACATTTAGGTCTTTCATATAGCGCTGTTGTCTGTCTGAACAAAGTCTGATGAGGTGCTTGCAGTTCCTTATACATTCATTCATTGTCTATACCACTTAAGGGTCGCAGGGGGGGCTGGAGCCTAGACCAGCTGACATTGGGTGAGAGGCAGGGTACACCCTGTGTACGGATCGCCAGTCCATCACAGGGCCAACACATATAGACAAACAACCAGTCACACTCACATTAACACCTACAGGCAATTTAGAGTCACCAGTTAACCTTGCATGTGTTTGGACTGTGGGAGGAAGCTGGAGTATCCGGAGAGAACCCGCACAGGCACAGGGAGAACATGTAAATGCTACACAGAAAAGCCGCAGGCTCAAACCTGGAACCTTCTTGCTATGAGGTGACAGTGCTAACCACTGCACCACCGTGCCACCCAGGTCCTTATGCCATAACTATAAAAATGTTCATCATGCTTTAGTTGCCACAAGTAGATATTGTAGGAAAACAAATAAGATATATATGAAATGTGTATCTGAAATTTCAGCTGCAGCTCCCTCTGCTATATTGTCTCTTCAACCTGGCACTGAACATGTTACACTGAACAGGGTCTCTCCATTAAGCCAAGAATGCTGGACTACAGTGCCAAAGGATACTGAAATAAGAAGAATAGAAACAAGTGAAGTAAAACACTGAAAAAATCTGAGCACACATGGTTGTGTGCTAAAATGTTGCTAGACGCTAGCTTTTACACTGAGTGAAGTGACTAGCACCAGGCAGGGGTCTTCCCTCAACAGGGGTCACAACTCAAACCACGGCAGTTATTGAGTTATCCAGTATGTTAATGATACGATCCACATCATCCTCACACACCACAGAAAATATAGTCTGGTTACTACTAGTCTGAAGCTTAGCTCTGTTATCAACATGCTAAATTACAAATACAGTTAAGCTCAATAGAGTTTATGAGCTAGGTTACATACTGAATCAGTAACAAGGTAACAAGTGACCATACCAATGAATTACATAAATAATTGAAGGAGCTGATCAATATTGACATTGTGTGTTTCCCTGAAGACTGCCTGTTATCAGGAAACATGGCTCGGGACTTTCTTTTTAGACCTAAAATCCAAAGTCCACTTCTTTGTCTTTTCTCTATCAGTAACTAATATGTTTTCATGTCTCTGAGGCATTTAAAACTACACTTTTCATTTAGCTTTTTGTCCGAGAAAGCTGCAGAAACAGCAACATCTAGTATTCAGTTTATCATCATCCCCTTCATCAGTTTGCAGTTGTTTCTGTCATCATTCCATTTTCTGGCCTAATCTTTAATATTAGCTCTTTAATCTGTTGTATTTATTAAATATATTACATTTTCGGACCAGTCTGAATGATTTCCTCTCTGTAAATTCATCATCTTCTCTTGCACTGAAAATCAGTCTGTTTCTAAAAGACCATTTCATTAACTTCATCCATTTCAGTTTAAAATTGAAAATCTAATTGGGAAATCGCTGTGATATCTGTGAGTATTCATATGTGTGTGTGCATATGCATGTGTGTGTGTGTGAGAGTGTGCGTGTATGTCCAGTGAATAAAAGAAAGCTTTTAATTGCATTGTTCTTTGATCAATGCATGTTTATTAGTGGGTGAAAGTCACATTAACCTTTCTATCAGCCCTGACATTTCCTCTCCTCCTAAATGGAGAATTAAAGACCATTGGAAAGTCATTAGTGAAATTTACTGCTTCTGTTGGCTGGTCAGCCATTAGAGAGGCTGCAGGACCACAGAACACTGTTCACAATCGTCTGCCAAGTCACTTTTTATTGTTTAAAGGAGAAGGACGTGTGGAAGTCACAAACGTGCCACATGGCCATGACAGAGAGGCAGACACACAATACAAAGCCAATTAACAAATTATTTTATTTCAAAGAATGAATAAACGTAAGAGGAAAAACTTGGCATGTGTAAAGAGTAGAGTCAGCAGTGTAGGTGGGTGCATATTATATGGTGCAGCAACACAAACCAAATGCCAAACAAAACTAGATAGAAAACTCAGAGAGGAGAGAGAACCTGATCTGAGCTCTGAGAAGGTTTTAAAAGGACTGACACACAGGGCCAAGGTGTGGCAGGGTTGATGAGCCCTGGTACTGATACCCCTCTGCCACGTCGACCTCCAATACCTGCAAGGAAAGCAGCCACACCACAATAATGGGCACCAAAGGCAGAGAGGGTGGTCACAGTAGACAAAAAAGCTCTTCCTTCCAGAGGAACATTTATTCCTGTAAGGGTAGCTGACATAGCTGAGAATTGGCAGAAAAACATCTCATATCTTACATTATTCAGTTCTCAATGCAGCTAGTGTGCTACCATCTCACTGTATGGCAACTGCTAAACAGGCAGGCATGTTATATCATTCTGTTTGTAAGGAACAGGATGTTGAACATGTAAATGGTCACAATAATGATTATAAAGCGCCTTTCAAGAAACCCTAGGATGCTTAACAAAAAACAAGAGACAGGACACAACAGATAAACAAAGAGGCTAGAGGCCAGAGATTGGTGTAAGGGGCAGAGAGCAGACCCATGGCTCAGGATCACAGCATCCAGGACCGTGTGCATAGGTGAAGGAGGTCAGACAGGTATTGAGGGGCCAGGACACTCAGGGATTTATAGGTGAAGAGAAGAATCCTGTAGGTGATGCATCACTTGACCGGGAGCCAATGGAGAGTAGGCGTGATGTGCTGCCATGGCTTGGTGTGTGGAAGAGGCCTGGCAGCTGAGTTCCTGACATACTGCAGCCTGTCCAGGGCTTTGCTGGAAATCACATACAGGACTCCAGTTGCAATAATCCAGACAGGCAGTGACAAAGGCATGGATGCGGGTCTCTGCAACAGAGTTAGGGAGTGATAGCTGAAGTTGGGAGATGTTTTTCAGGTGGAAAAATGCTGATTTGGTGACAGACTTATGATATGATATGATATGATATGATATGATATGATATGATATGATATGGGGCTTGAATGAAAGGGTGGAATCCAGAAAGACACCTGGGTTGCAGACTTCCGGGGATGGGGAGATGGGGCCTCCATATTGTTTTCTCAGCTGATCATGTGAATGCACATTTTTCAGAACTTACAGAAGTTTCCAAGTTTGCAGGTGTCTTGAACGCAGCATTACGCCACCTAATGAAGTTGGGAGGTAGAACAAGAAAGGAAGCAGAGGGACAGAGAGTACGTGGCTGGAAGGAAGCTGGGCAAATGGATGTTGGAGAGACCACACCAAAGGTATTTTAACTGTCTAAGAACTGTTCAAGTGCAAGAGGACACCTTTAAAGGGAGAAAACTGACATTTTTAATGTTGAGAACTATTTGGAACACTGTTGAGTTTTTAAAGAAGCTTTTTCTCCTCCGGGATGTTTTAAGTTGGACATTCATTTTGAAGAAGTTACCTAAGTTACCTGTTCATAACCTGCTTAGTGGAGAAAAAGTTCATCTTCTTTTAAAGCTTCTGTTTCTGCCTGTTTTTTCAGTTATATTATACAGCACTGCCCCACCCTTGCCTAACCAGGTGACCTCTCGTGAAATTACCCTTCCTAAAATACTGAATTTACATTCATCAGGTTAGCGGAAACATGACTGGATGAATGGGGTGATTATGTTGCTCTGTGTCTGCCTATGTCTGATGTCCAGTCATTTTCCACACTATAAGCTATAATGCAAGAGAGAGAGAGAGCAGCTGTGACTGACCACAGTGAAAAAGCAGGTGGAATACAGATTGTTTCACTTACTACCTGTTCATTGTGTGACAAGTAATCACGGATATCATTCAAGAATACGCTCCTATTTACTGCAATGAAAATGTTTGACATTTGCACACACTGAAATACATGTAGTTCTACGGACTATCATGTTTTGGGCCCATAAATCATCAGTGACCCTCTTTGGCACACTTCCATACAGGTCACGTGGCTCACTGAAGGGTTTGATGAAAATCATGTGAATCCTATGTTATGGCCTTCATAGTCACCAGATCTCAACCCAGCTGAACACCTATGGGAGATTTTGAAGCAATGTGTCCAATATGTTTTGGAAGAATGCTGCTCATTCCTCTAGTGGACATCCACAGGTACCAGTAAGCATCTCTATCAACAGTTGAGATGTCATTATATGTATATATATTTTCTTCTGACAGCAGTGAGTACACCTAGCTGTGCTGTGAATGGCCTAGATATTAATAAAGTGGAGAGCTTATTTTTTTGAAACCAGACCTGGGCCTTAAGGTGAAAATGATCATAAAATCCATTTTATTAATCTTTTTCAGCTTAAGAGTTGTTTTCCAAAAGCACTGTACTGAAGATGGTCTTAGAAATGATCACAGATTAATGAAGGCATCCCAACCACTCGTCATCTTAAGAAGGAAGAACATAGTTTATTTCATCTTTAATGTTTTTACTAATTTTTCACACTATGCTTTTATTATGAATACTTTGTTTAGTGATATTAAACAAACTAATTTGTGTTAATTTGTGAACTAATTCACAAATTAATTCAGCAGCTGACTTTGTGCAGCTGCTCTGCAAGTTTCTGCTGACTGTCTACAGAATGACGCAGTATGATTGTTGACAGAATGTTTGCTGCATTTTAGCTTCAATTTCATTTCATTTTATACTTCCAAGTATAAAACTGCTGTTTGCATCTTGTTACTTGTGTGTCATTTTATGAATGGAAAATAAGGCTCAACTAAAGTTCTCTCTCTCTCTCTCTCTCTCTCACTCATTCACACCCACCATCTCTGCGGTATACCAACACAGGCAAACCCTTCAGAGCAGATGTTTGAAACATGCTAAAGACTTGTAATGGCCTCCAAACTGCTTCAAGGAAGATGTCCTTGACTTCATTTTCACCTTACTCTCATTTTATCCACATTCACACATTCCACTGCATGTACAGAGGGACAGGGTGAAGGCAACAGAGCTTTAAAGAAGACAAAAGCTGCCTTCTAGTGGTACTGTGCTGGAACACATACACCCTGAAGTCATCTCAGTGTGGCCTAATATTTATTTATTATTATCTATTTTTTTTAGGTGAGGCAAAAATTAATAGTCATAATGTTTTATATGTCACAAGGAAGAGGACAAAAACAGAAAGAAGCTATAACAACATAATCAATTAAAATGCTTTTATTGTGGAGGAATGTTTTCCCCTTGATAACAGTCAAGTTTAAGCTATGGTTTACACTTTGTGATTCACAATATTTATTTCCAATAATGTTCTTACTGCTTGTGTTCTATTTAAAATAAAATGTGTAACATATTCATGATAGTTGTGCAGCTTCTTATTCTGTTCTGCTCAGCTCACTTTTTTCTTTTTCTTTTTTTCTTTTTTTTTTTTTGTTCTTTGCTGTTTCTTCTCATATCATTAAGCACTTGACTCATGGTTCTGATAATGTGTGTGATTCCATCTCTTCACATGAACATGCCCAGAGCTGGATAACTGACATAACTGAGCCCTGTGATAATCAGCTACATGATACTGAAGTGAAGTCAGGTGACCCAAAGAGAGTGGGGCAAAGCTGAAATTGGTTTATGATGCAGACTTTGTGAAGCTGATGGGTGTTAAGCAATTTCCAGTTGCTGCTGTAACAGGACAGTGTTCAGCACATCTTACAGTGAACAGGGTCCTCTGGTGGTGAAGACAGCTCAGAGTTTGGCTCCACTGATGCAAGGTGAGGAGAAAGTGAAGGCTAAGCACAGCTGCTGCTTATGTGTGTAATTTTTATTTTTATTTATTTATTTATTTATTTTGCATTGTAGTTAATTATTTATTTATGTAGGGCACACACACACACACATGCACACACACACACACACACACACACACACACACACATGCAGCTGTCTCTCTCTTAAACTATTTACCAACTGGAACATAAGTGTTGGTGTAATGTTTGGCACACCTGCCTGGAAACATACAACATGAACACTAACTTGGGTCAACTATAATAGTTTTATGTTTTCCAGAACTGTATAACCAAAATTGGCCATCTGACCAGTGAACCCTTTGCTGCCATGTTTTGACTTTTAACTTTTTGTCTGCTGTACTTCTTTTACATGAAATATTTAAGAATATATAGAATGCCAGGACACATACAGAAAAGAACCGGAGTGGACGGAGATGGAGAACACCAAAGAGGATGGTGAATCCATCCATTATCTATACTGTTTATCCTTTAAGGGTCACAGGAGGCTGGAGCCAATCCCAGCTGACAATGGGTCATCACATTTAAATGTTTTTCTAATATCCCCACGCTCATAGCCATTTACCTCAAAGGTATTCCTCAGCTGACTTCACTATGATCTTGATCTTTTCATTTTCTCAATCAGTGTGTTTTGCTTTACTCTGGAACCTCATGTGTCCCACCACCTGCTTCAGTTCCTCCCACCTTACTTTCTGATCCACCACTTCCCTCTGCCATCTCCTGTCCATTTACAGTCCATTTGTGAAGCACTGCCAGTCTCTTTCTGGCATCCTCTGGTACAATCTGCAACTACCATCAGCACTTCGCTCCGACCATTCCATTTAATATACAGTGCTTGCCAAACAGCTATGCTCTGGGTTACACTGACAAGGTGCCATGCATTGTACAAGACAGTAAACAGTAAAAAAGCATTCAGGGCTTAAGCCTCATCGGCCCACCTTTATGTCACCGTCTATCATTAACCTGCTGGTTGCTGCTTACTGTCTGACACAGCAGATTATTTGCTCACACCACTGTGTCAGAATCACATCGGCCACAATTCACCAGGCTTCACACTGGATTATTCACAACTGGGATAAAGATAATGTGTGCACTAGTACAACCTCATGTCATACAGTCTTTAATGATTAACAATAATATACACCCTGAAATTAATGTAAAGTAATTAATGTCCAAAGGCAATCCACAGGATCTAGATTAGGACCAATAAATCCAGACATTCTGATCACTGGGTTCAGTTATAAATCCAGATGTTTGCTCCTGGGATGACAGTTGTTAAAAACATCCCACTGAGCTCTGTTACTCTGTCAACACAACATTGTGAGCAAGTGAGCCATGCAGCAACAACACATAAAAAGAGCAGCCAGTTTCAGGGAGTTATAACATGGTGAGTGATGTGAGCAGAAAGTTCTTTTGTTTCTGTGTCAGCGATAATTTGCAGGTGAACTACAAAACCAATGCAGTGTTGTATATTGTATATACCTACGCTAACTGCAATCTTTGTTGCATTTCATTGCATTTAGTTAACTATGCTTAGCTTTATTTTATGTTACTTTATTTTATTTTATTTTATGATAGCTTTATTTCTACTCTCTCTCACACTGTATTACTTTTCCACCTTTGTATTGCAACTGTTGCACAGCAATTTCCCTCGGGATGAATAAAGCTTCTTGAATCTTGAATCTTGAATCAGTGCTGCTGTCAGCTGAAAACTTTTATTCAGGCTGAGGTTAACGGGTGTTAACCTGCCTGGCACAGATGTTTTCTGACACTCAACTGAGGATATTTTAGAAAATATTTAGAATGAAGAGAAAAATAATCTCAGAATATAAATTAAAAAATAAACATTTTGGATCATGAAATGTGTTACTTAAAGTCTCACAGTAAGAATACAGTACAGACTGTAAGTATTATATGGTGTTAAAATATTAACATAGAGATAGAGCAGACAGCTTCTGACAGCACACTGTGTGTGCATGTGTGCATGTGTGTGTGTGAGCGGAAAGGAGGGAGGGGCTCCTGGCATGTCATGTCAGCAGGAGGAGCGGCAGTGAGGAGGAGGAAGAGGCAGCGACAGAATCGCAGCTGTTGCCCGCTCACTGACCAGATACTGTGTGAAAATGTCCACGATTCAAACGCTCAGAGCTTTTGTCAACCAGCGACTGACTGCGGCTGTAGAAGAGATCTTCGTTCTGCTGGAAACAACCATCTCAAACTACGAAGAGGAGATTGATCGCCAGCGCAGACTGCTGGAGGATGTTGTCAGGTCTGACATCCACATGAACAAAGGTCCGTAGACGGTTCCTCGGTCCTCTGGGTTCATGGAGGTGACAGGCTGGACTCTTAAAGTGTCCTGATCGGGTCGTAGCATGACAGTAGCTAAATGAACAGTCAGTCTGTTGGAGAGCCTGTTAGCCTCCCGCAGCTGCGTTACTTTAAAGCAGGTTAAGGTCGGAAGTTGACGACTTAGACCTTCATAATAAAAGCGCAGAGCAAGACGTTCAAACGTTGCATGAAACCAAACTTTAAAAAGTTTATTGTCAGAGAACAGCTGGACCTCAGTAAAGCTGGAACTGTTAATTAACAGATAAAGTCGACTGACATATTGGCAACTAATTTATTACTAATATTTATATAATATTTTGTGCTTTTCTTAGTCTTCTATGAAACAAGAACTGTCAGTCAGACAAAACAGAAGACTTCACCATTGGCTTTGAGAACTTGTGATTGTACTTTTGTGTTATTTAACACATTTAAATACATGTAGTATAGTAATATAGTATTGATACATCAGCATGGCCAATTTATGGACCATGCTCCAGTTGTAGAGCACTAAATTGATTTTTCAACTGTAAAGCTCAGTTACTTAAAAATGCCAAATAATTTTCTCTGGCATCAAATGTAAAATCACTAAGTTCTCTACTTTACTGCATTGATAATGCCTGTTGAAATACCTGCTACACCTTCTGGTTAATGACACCTGCAATAGAAATACTGAGTACTATATCTGTGCACATAGAGTAACGTGGACACTATGGTAACAACACTATGACCCGAGGAGTCTGAGGATTCAATCTGTTGAACATCAGACCTCAGTACATCCTAGTGTCTAATGTGTCTGTAGCACAAAGTATGAAAAACTTATAAACACTGAGAGCTGTCATTGAATGTGTTGTTGGATGCATAATCTTATTTACTTATTCAGACAGTCCCGAAATGAATCATAATTTTGCCAAACATGGAATGTATTTCATTTGAACAAAGTTTAAAAAAC
Source organism: Lates calcarifer (assembly GCF_001640805.2). NCBI lineage: Eukaryota > Metazoa > Chordata > Actinopteri > Centropomidae > Lates > Lates calcarifer. The sequence continues at coordinate 26,711,769 of NC_066842.1, read as the reverse complement.
ATATTTACAGCTGCTTGTGTTCAGACAGTGTTTAACGTTTGACAGTTTTAGCTTCTTTAATGAGAAAAAGGTTTTGTAGCAAAAATATTTTAGTACTTGAACTGAAATTTATCGTTAATTTTACTTACATTATAGATTAGCCTCAGTAATTTTTCCAGTCTTGTGTAAACACCTAAGTTAGCCATCTCTGGTTTAGGTTACCAGACACCCAGAAACTGCTAAACTATTTAACCACTAGTGTTTCTGTGGGTTCAAAGTTGATTGATGTATGTATATGCGTATGACCAGTAATGTTATTGAAGATTTAATTGTAATTACTCTTTGTAAGTTACACTCAAGGCATGCTTTTGTGTTCTCCACGGGCATACACTGAACAACAGAACAACTGAATCTAAATTCTTTTCAGTGGTTGTGAGCTGTGGAGCCTGTAAGGTGTATGTTAGCATGTATGTTACAACATCAGCTTGTTGACAGCGGGTACTCCTCACTTTTAGAAGTCTTGGAGGAGATGAAGGCAGACTGTTTTTATGAACCTTTGCCATCAGAAGATCTCACAGTACAGCATCCTGGGAGATAAGAATGTAAAATGTGTATTGTCATAGTAATATCTGTTTTTCTGTGTTTCAGTTTTACCTCCAGCTGTCCAAAAACTGATTGTCAGTATAGAAGACCAGCAGGAGTGGAGGACCAGTCTAAACCGGGAGAACCCAGAGACGCCACATATTAAAGAGGAACAGGAGGAGCTCGGTGTCAGTCAGGATGTAGAGCAGCTTCAAGAACTGAAGGAGGCTGATATAACCATATTTCCATTCATTGCTGTGCCTGTGAAGAGTGAAGATGATGAAGTTAAAGCTAGGACCTCAGAGCCTCATGAAAGACAAAGTGAGGAGAAGAGAGAGGCAGAGCCTCCAGCCAGCAGCTCAGCTCAACAGATGGAACCAGAGACCGACAGCCATCATCAGCTTCTGTCTTTATACTGTTGTGAATCTGAGACTGAGGACAGTAATGATGATTGGAAAGAGACAGGAGGACAAGAGTCAGGTTCAGACACACTGAAAAATGAGAGTACTGCCAATCATAATAAATCCTGCACCCAGGAGAGGCCATTTAGTTGCACAGTTTGTGACAAAAGATTTGGCTGCAAAGGAAATCTGCATGCCCACATGAGAAGCCATACAGGGGAAAAGCCTTTCACCTGTGCTGTTTGTAACAAAAGTTTTAGTGCAAAGGTCAATCTCAAGACTCATATGAGAAGTCACACTGGGGAGAAACCATTCAGCTGCTCAATGTGTAACAAAAGTTTTAGTCAAAAAAAGACATTAGTTATACACATGAGAAGTCATACAGGTGAGAGACCATTTAGTTGCTCATTCTGTGGTAAACGTTTTAGTGAAAAGGGAACTTTAAAGAGACACATTAGAGTTCATACAGGAGAGAAACCATACAGTTGCAGTGTTTGTGGACGGAATTTTAGTTTGCTGTCACATGTTAAAAGCCATAAGTGTGCAGGTGTAAACAGTAACAAGTGAAGCTGCATAAGTTGTTTTTTCAGATTGATCTTTGGGAGTTAAGCTGTGTTCAGACCACAAACAGCAGTGCATTGATGTGGGTGTGTTGAATCAGCTACCAATGAGACCGTGGATGGATGTGATAAATCTTCGAGTTTGAAGGCTTATCTGATGCCAAAACACCACACATTGGTTAATATGAGAAGATGGGAGTTTACAACTCTGGAAAGTTATAATGGGGGCTACCATTTTGTTCTCCACCTCAACAATGATAAGGTAAAGGGTAAAATTATTGCTTTCTTCATCTTACAAATGAATCTACCAGGAACAGGCACTTGACTGGCCAGCACAGTAGATTGCTGGGTGACATTACATTGCACTGTGGCAAAAGTTGAACTAGTTGGTGAATATAAGGCTTCTTTCAATGTCTAAACTACAGGCAAGGTGACTCCCTGTCTGCTGTGAAATAATGGGATTGTGTATTCTCTTTTGGATTAACTCATTTATTTTCACAACTGCAGGTATTGAATTACCAACTAAGTATTTGTGCAGGGCTTCTGTCTTGGAGCAAACAACAATTAAGAATAGTGAATATAATGAAGTAGAGGATCAGTCAAATAATATGTGATTAAAAACCTGCATGTTACATAAATGTACATAAATACAAAGTAATTTATAACATCCACATCATCACATTATTCTGCAACATGCTCCTTTGACAGCCACTCTGTACTGCACAGACAAAGATCAGGTTATACTAGAAAAAAAATAGATGCACTTTACAAAGTGTTTACAGCTGTATCAGAAGAAATTCTGCCCACTTTCTCACCTCTACGCAAGTGTCCAGTGACTGTGTAATGTGGGTGTGATTGTCAGTTTGGAGCAACCCCCCTTATTCTGACATTCTACTTACTGCTTTACAGAAAGTAAATGGAAGGCTGAAGAAGGAGGATTACCTCCGAATACCTAAAATCATCCAGCCAGAAGGTTGAGTCCATGAGTCCACAAGTCCATGTCAGAAAGCCAATGAATTTAGTTGAACTGCTGATTCTGTCAAGAGGAGTGGTCAAGGATACAACAACAAGCTTGGGGATGGCTACCAAAAACACCTAATTGAGGTGGATATGGCCAAGGGACAGTTCAACAAATATTAGCATTGCTGTATGTATTTTTGACTCAGTATATTTGGTCAAATTTTCAGAAGACCCAGAATAAATTCATGAAAGACCCAAGATTCATGCAGGGTTTTTGTAACAAAGAAGGATACTGACCTTGGCATGGTAATAGTCAGAGGTAGGATATCAAAAGATGTGGCTATTCTATGGAATAAGAGGGTTGATTGAATAATGAATGTGGTTAGTCTTGGTGCTTGCTGGTGTATTGCAATAGACTCAGAAAAGGCCTGTGCTTGAGTCCAGGAAGCTCAGTAATTCTCAGACATTTTATTACAGAATGATAGATAACAAGGATATCCATATGCAATGCTACATGATGGTATGCAAGTTTAGTGAACAGATGGGGGTAAAGTTCACAATAGGAAGATGCCTATAATGAACAAAGCATATTGCAACAGGAGATTGAAATGAAGAACACAAAGTAATCATTGTCAATGTTGTATATGTATATATCAGGTAATGGTATGGTGTGGATATGGATATGTGGATATGTCACACCTTGGGGCAGTAAGATGCAAATGGTTTTTTTTATCACAAATCACAATTTATCACAAATCTATAGCGGATAAGGGATTAGTATGTGTAGATGATGGGAAAGGTACCAGATATAACAGTTCTTGTAGAAATCTAACCGCTGTGTGGCAGGTAAAATGGAAAAATGAAAAGAGGGAGTGCCACTACCAGAAGAAGCTTGTTATTTCCGGAGTGAAAGAAGACAAAGTGTAGTTATGACTAGACTGAGAATTGGGTACTTGGTCGGCATGGGACTTGGTGAATCTGGGCAAGCATGGAGATGGGATGTGTGGAACAGGCAAAATGCAGCAACCTGTGAAACACATACTCATAGAATGTAAATATTACCTGGAAGAAAGAGAAAGGCTGCATGCTGCAGTATCACGCCTAGGCCATAAAGACAGTTACAACGAAGAGCCTGCTTAATCCCACTGAGAATCAACAATCAGTTGTGAAAGCAGTCCATGAATTCATCTCTGCAACAGGATAGAGATAGTCACTCCTAACTGTAATCTGAGCCCAACCTGCCAATCTTCTGTTCTACACTCCAGTAGGTGGTGGTAATACAGCTGTAAGATGGTTTGCCAACTGCCATTAAAATCCTGAGGAGGAAAAAGAAGAAGAAAGAAAGAAAGAAAGAAAGAAAGAAAGAAGCTGATCACATTCTTCTGGCAACAGCACTGTGCTGCCAATAATTGAAGAAGTCAAGAAGTCACAGAGCTTCCCACTCAAAGTTTGTTTGAAGAAGAAGTCGCTGTTTGTTGTGTGACAATGTGTAAAATCTGAACCCTTGAGAACGCTGGTGAACCAGCAACTGAGCACAGCTTCATCAATACAGAAAGAGTTTAGTCCGTTTAGCTCACTTTTACAAGCTGACTGACTGAGTGAGGACGTTTTCCAGGGGTAGGCTTACAGAGAAGCATTTACTTTACATCCCTCTGCGCAGACAGCATTAAGTAGTAATCCAAATTAACTATCTATTATTAGTTATTATTAGTAAGAACATGGGACGTTGACATGTACTTGTGACAGGTGTCTGGAATAACTTCCAAATTCAAGAAGATGACTCTTCTGACTCTGAGACTGAGTACAGCAATGGCAAGCAGAAGGAGACAAAGGAACCTCAACCAGTTTCAACTTTTGTGAAACATAATGAAGTTCATGTAAAGTCAAACCCACTGTGTGATAAAATGTTGACCTAGAGTGAAACATCACTGTCACATATGACAGTTAAATGAATCCATAGTTATGAAAAAACCTTCGACTGTTCAGTTTGTGGAAAAGAATTTAAAGACAGAGCAGCACTGCCCAAGCACTCCACACAGGGGAGAAACCCTACAGTTGTTCGATATGCGCAAGGACTGCTAATGGGATAGTAAATCCGGAGTGTGGGGGGGGGGTCATCATACTGAAACCTTAGTATGTCATTCAGGAGGAAAACCAATGCTCACTGGTCAGTATTGAGATAAGAGATGCAGCTGGATCTGGATACCACTCAGATTATGCCATTAAGCCAGACTGCTCGGGCTGGCTTTATTGAATTCACATTTGGTGTATTTATTTATTTATTTGTTGCTGTTTTTTCATCAGTGACATGAATTACCTTTACTGATCAGGGTATGTAATTTATTGGATCAGCCAAATATTCAGATAGTTAGATATGCAAATTACAGTTTTTTGATTGAAATTCCACTAAATCATGATAAGTGTATATGTTGCTGGTTCATGCCAGTTTTTAGCCAGTATCATGTGTAGCTGTCTGTCTGAAATATCACCATCCAACCCGTCCCAGGGGAAATAAGCAAAATAAATATTGTTTGACCTATTAAATATGGTATATTTGAACACTGGAGTTGTTAGAATACCACTGCCTCTTTCAGTTAGTTTGTTTTTGTAACCATGAGTCTCAGTGGTGGCAGAAGTATTCAGATCCTTTACATAAGTAAAAGTACCACATGGAAGCAGTCCACTCCAGTGTTCTAAGGTAAGGTAAGAAATAACGGAATTATCCCTTTTTATATATAAATGCATATTATACAAAAGTTTGGTTTTGCCTTGGCTGTTTTGACAATGAGAGATTCACTGAGTGTTTCACCTCACCAAAAGAATGTTTTACTATGTGGACTTTGCTTTCCTCTGGGTACCTCAGTTTCCTCCCACAGTCCAAAGATGTGCAGGTTAATTGGTGACTCTGAATTGTTTGTCTCTATATGTCAGCTCCGTGATAGACTAGTCCAGGATGGATGGATGGATGTTTAAACTGCATTAGTTTTAAGTAGGTGTACCCATTAAACTGCCAACTCAGTGTATTTCTTGATATCATGAAATAACATTACATATACCGCAATAAAGGATTTTATCCTCATGGGCTACTCCTAACTTACATTTTGTTGTATCTGTCTTAAATTCAGCTTGAACCAAACCTGCTTCTAGCTGGTTTTCTATATCTAACCCTGAGTTTCTCTTGGTCTCCTCCTGCTGAGCTTGAAGAGACTCATCACATCCAAAACCTAACTTTACTAATGTTACCTCTCCTATGGTCATCAATGTAAGAACAGAGCAGTCTCTTATGTTCAAATATCCTCAGCTCAGAATAACATTTATACACTGTCAGCCTTTGAAAAAAAAACTGTGACTCTAGATATTAAGACAGGCTGTCAGGTTGTCAATCAGTTCTGAAGTTTCCCATCTTAGGGTTCATAAACTCAAGAGTTCAGAGATGGACTCACAGTTTGTTAAACCTGCTTTCTGAAATAATCATTGAGTGAGGAGGAACCTTATTGTAGACACAGTCTCAATTAACTTCACTGTACAGTACCTGTATTTTTTCAATGTACAGATACAGATTAAATGAAAAAAGATCATAGAGAGGAACTATGTGGACACATTTAATCAGTTTGACGTTTCTTGGTGAATATTTTATTCTGAAAGATTCAGGCCGGAAGTCGCCCTGTTGTGGCTGTTAGAAGAACACGGAAGTCCGTAGTTTTAGCAGCGAAAGTAGACAGTATGAATGTCCACATGATAACTTTCAACACGTCTAAAGTGACAATGTTAAGAGAGTTGGTGTATCAGCAGTCTGACTGCTGCTGCTGAAGAGATATTTGGACTGTTTGAAAGAACCACAGCAGAGTATGAAGAGGAACTTTCTCGTTTACAGCGGGAGAACGAGCGACAACGCAAACTACTGGACGCTGTTTTAAAGCCTGAAGTTCGGCTACACAGAGCAGGTTGGTAATAATTAAATGGCACGTTATTTTATTAATGTGCCAGTTGTTCACGAGGAAATATTGGTGAACAGCAAACGAAGCCGGATGATGCTTTGAGGCTTTCTTCCTGTTTGTGTTGGTAAAGGATTTGAAGCTTTGAAGCATTGAACTCAAGAAGCGCATCGACATCCGGTGGTTGGCAGAAATTAAAGAAGATATTCAAGAGCGGGACGGAAAACTGCTAAACTGTGGTTTTCGTCTCGGTTTCAGAATCGCAATACTCTTGTTAATGAGCAGCAGTTTGTTGTAGTTTACTGCCAGGCTTCTTCAGAGGATTCAAGTCTGGCTATTGCCACTGGACATTTTCATTGACCAAGTGCCCCTGAAATCAGTTGTTTTGATAATATTTGTTGTGCATAAGAGAGTTCCTCAGCCAATAGAAATGAAAGCAAGGAACCAAGCAAGAGTCCAGAGTTATATTCAGACAGTAAATCTGGTTTCCTGACATTGGGGCTTTGACATTTTTCTAAATTTGTTTTGTATAATGTTAAGTAAATTGATTTTTAGTGCATTCCACAGTTTGGGGTATTTTGCGAAATTACATTTATGTTAGCTGCGTCTTTCCCTTATTTAGTGTATATTAGTTTTTGTCGAACCATATTAGATGTGCCAAGTGGACTGGAATCACTACTCACTCATTCGTGCGCTCTCCACTCAGGAGCATCTGCTAAGTTAAATGCAACACCTAGTGGTAAAAATCTGATCTGGTGTTTGGCTTAATATCAAACTGGTTTGAAAAAAAATCCTCTGGCCCCTACTAAGAGAAGTAATTAGGGAGCAACTTTTATGGCTGGGCAGAGGGTTAGAAAAGTTGGACCCGTGCTACTGCTTTATGAGATACTGTCAAACAAGTGGAGAATTTCAGGGTAAAATCAAGGTTTAGTCTGTTAAAAATACACTGCCTGGCCAAAAAAAAAAGTCGCCACCAAAAAAAAGGTCACACATTCTAATATTTTGTTGGTCCACCTTTAGCTTTGATTACGGCCCGCACTCGCTGTGGCATTGTTTTGATAAGCTTCTGCAATGTCACAAGATTTATTTCCGTCCAGTGTTGCATTAATTTTTAACCAAGATCTTGTATTGATGATGGGAGAGTCGGACCACTGCGGAAAGTGTTCTCCAGCACATCCCAAAGATTCTCAATGGGGTTAAGGTCTGGACTCTGTGGTGCTCAATCCATGTGTGAAAATGATGTCTCATGCTCCCGAATCACTCTTTCACAATTTGAGCCTGATGAATCCTGGCATTGTCATTTTGGAATATGCCTGTGCCATCAGACAAGAAAAAATCCATTGATGGAATAACCCGGTCATTCGGTACATTCAGGTAGTCAGCTGACCTCATTCTTTGGGCAAATAATGTTGCTGAACCTAGACCTGACCAACCCCAGATCATAGCACTGGCCCCACAGGCTTGTACAGTAGGCACTGGGCATGATCACTTCATCTGCCTCTCATCTTACCCTGATGCGCCCGTCACTCTGGACCAGGGTAAATCTGGACTTATCAGACCACATGACCTTATGATGCATGCCAATGATTTGACCCTTCTCAAACAGACTAACATCTTTTCCACGACCACAGGATGCATCTTTCGATATGGTTGTTTAAGAAATGAGAAGCTACTCATTGCATCAGTTGGGGTTAAATAACTTGTTTCCAGCTGACTCCTATGGCTAGCAGCCAGAGGGCATTCACTAAGGGGTGGCAATTCTGAGTGGCTTAGACTGCATGTCAGCGACAGAAACAGAATTTCAGAATAGAGAGGATGTCAGAAACACCCTCCCATATCATATTTTCTAGGCAGTGACAAATTGGTTATGTAGAAACAGGCCCATACATCTTGCCTAGTACTGAGTTTGCTTTATTTAATATTTTATCAATATTTGGCAGTGATGTCTATTTGCGTCTGCATTAATGTCCTTGTTATTTCAGTATTAACAGCGGACATTCAGCAGGACCCCGAGGCCCCACATCTTAAAAAGGAACAGGAGCAACTCTGGAGAGTTCAGGAGGGACAGCAGATTCAGGGGCCTGTCTTTTTCAAGAGTGAAGATAATGAAGAGGAGGCTCAGTCTTCACAGCTTCATCAAAGACAGACTGAAGAGAACAGAGAGGCAGAGTCTCCAGCCAGCAGCTCAGCTCAACAGATGGAAACAGAAGGTGATGGACAGGCCTGTGGAGAATCAGAACCAACAAGGAGATTAAATCTAGATAGTCATTTACAACCAGCTAATGAAAATGAGACTCCAGACTCCTCTGAACAACCTGATAACAGTGATGATGACTGGAGGCAGAGCAGGGGACCTCAGTCAGATTTAAACTCTGTGAAATCAAAGCAGACCCAGACAGGTGTGTCTGTCAGTCAACCAGCTAATGATGACAGAACTTCAGACTCCTCTGAGCCTGAGCCTGAAAACAGTAATGATGAGTGTGAGGAGATATGGGAACCTCAGTCAAAGTTAAAAAGAAAAGAGAAAGACTGTAACACTGGCAAGACGTCTCTAAGCTGCTCTGGGTGTGGTAAAACATTTGTCCCCATAAAAAGTGCCTCGGGAGAGAAACCATTTGTCTGCTCAGTTTGTGTTCAAAGATCTGTACAGAATATACATTTACTCAAACCGAAGAGAACTCACTCTGGAGAAAAAACTTTCATGTGTTTAGTCTGCAAGAAACAATTTAGCTCTAAAGGAGACACTGTAAGACATATCCGAATACACACGGGGGAGAAACCCTTCAGCTGCTCAATTTGTGGTAAAAGATTTGCACAGAGCACATGTTTGGGAACACACATGAGGACTCACACAGGAGAGAAACCGTTCAGCTGCGCGTTCTGTCCTAAACGTTTTATCCAGAGTGGAATTCTGGCTAGACACATGAGAGTTCATACAGGAGAAAAGCCTTACAGTTGCTCTGTGTGTAACACCAGTTTTACACTCAGTCAGTCATTGCTAAAACATATGAGGATCCATACAGGAGAGAAACCATTCAGCTGTTCAGTTTGCGGTAAAAAATTTACACAAAAAGGGAATCTGACACAGCACATGACACTCCATACGGGGGAAAGGTCTTTTGGTTGCCATGTTTGTGGTAGAAAATTCACTAGACGTTCACGTGTGAAAAACCACAAGTGTGTTTCTGAGAGCAGTAAATGAAACAAACTGAAACTGAGGAACTTCCCTATTTGAGTTTTTCAGTTATCTGTGTAAGATAAGATTAAACCATCCTGAGCAGATAGTGGTTGGGGTAGGAATATATATATATATATATATATATATATATATATATATATATATATATATATGTAATAGGGCTGTCTTTTTTCTTTATTCTCTCTTTTTAAGTTTGAATATATTTAAACTAATATATAATTTGTGAGTTACATATCTATAAACTCAGCTTTCTTAAAAATCTGATGTTTAGAATGAAAAGTTTGGCACCTTCATGTTTTATATCAGAGTTTTTTTTATTTATTTTGATCAACAGAAATCAGACACACCTGCACTTCATGATTAACCACCTGTTTGTGATCTAAACTGTATTTAGTTGCTGTTATTTAAGATGTTGCTGCTTACTTGTGCAACTTTTCCAAAGTAAGCTAAATTCTGAGTACTTCGTCAGCAACAGCAGGATGTGGGGGATTCGCTTGTTAAGGTGCTGTAGCCGACAGTGTGTGATGTGTTTAGTTGTGTGTAAATCTTCAGGAAAGCACCAGTTTTATCACATTTTCTCCTGTCATGTTCCACATGATGTCAGATACTCTGTCATAACTGGTCTTGCTGCAGCAGTCCTCAAGTGCAGTGGAAAGATGGAGAGAAGTGGTTAAGGAAGAAAAAGTGGCAAGAGAGAAGCATGTCTGAGCAGCAACAACATGCTCTTGAAATCATCATAAATTGTCATAATAGTGAATTATGACCTACTTTATTTCTCAGAGCCCAAGGTAACATCCTCAGATAATTTATTTTCTGTTAAATAATAAATTTAGAGAGATTTAATTTATAAAGATATGATATAAAACAAAACAGGAAATCCTCATATTTAAGAGACAGATTAACTACCACAAGACAGTGTGTTTAGAATCTAAGTAGGTGTGGGGAGGGGTTAGTTCCATTTGATTAAGTCAATCATGAGTTTTATTTGTTGGCGTGAATTATTACATTTCTTACTTCTTCAATACCATGTATTGTAGATGTGGAATCTCACACTGGAAAGAAATACTTTTGTTACTAAGTTAAAACTGCAGTGGCAAAAGATTTGGCCAGAAACAGTTGCTCTGATGAGCTGGATTGGAACTACATAACAGCTGGTGTTTACTTAATCCAGATGAATATTATTTGTATCTTATGATTTTACTGGTGAAATAAAACTTTATGATCCAGCTTATGGACTTTTCTGTATCATTTTTGATCTTAAGGTGCACCATGGAATTGAGAATTAAAGTGAATTTTCTATCATTACTATATAAGGCAGATAATTAGAATAAAGTTGCAGAGTGATATGGAATTCTTCAGGGGAGCCTGCATCCCTTAATTTTGATCATATCAATTCAAACCATTTTTAAGATAAATGTATGACTACAGATTTTCTAACATAGTGTGCCCCAATGTTTGATTTGCTGCAATGTAAAAATATTTTTCTCATTTCTCACTATAGACAAATATAGAAATTATTTTTTCATTCTATCAGGGCAACTTATTGTGGTTTTATTTTTATACAAGCAATCAAAATTGACAGAAAAAAACATGGAATTTTACTAAAAGTAAGGTTAGTCCTCAGTTAAAAACAAAAACAGCACATCATGAGAGCAAACAGAGACTCAGGAGGTTTTAATTTTTGAAAGCCATTAGAACAAGAACCCTGAATTTTAACACACACCTACACACCTAACACACCTGTGTGACTGTCTGGTGTACACTTCCAGGAGGGTACAGACCCTCTTTGAAGTCTCTTCCTCCACTGCAGAGAGAGAAAGATATCAGAATTTTCACTTTGAGGCCCAAAGCTCTTCATGAGAAGTTTTTGTTAATGAATAATAATTTTGTTAATGTGCTCTTTCAGTCAACACCTACCACAGTCTAAAGCACCTAAAGACTGTAGAACAGGGTGACAGAGCCTGCTAACAGGCTCAGTCTGTACCAGCAGAATGAAACAGAGTATTTGGCAGTCATGCTGGAATAACATGGGGCATCAGGGTTTGCAATAGTGGAGTCCATGCTGGATCGAGTGCATGCTGTCATTAAAGCAACATACCACACTTTTTTTTTTAAATTAATGCCACTGACAAATTTAAAGCTTGCGTCAAAACATTTATCATTTTAATTTAATAAAACCCATCATTTAAATTCATTAACATTGCATCATGTCTTGAATGTCCTGAATGTCCTCCTCTGTATGGAAATATCACACAGTCCTGTGCCAAAGCCACCACCTAGAAATGTCCGCAATATAGTTATAAGTGCAGAAGACCACTGAGAGCAATCAGCAGACCAGACATTCTGATAGTACAACAAACATTTCACAGAATTCGAATGATGGTTCTTACAGTATTCCTATGGGTACCAGCATGTGTTGGTTTCAAAGGACATGAAGTGGCAGATAAGGTTACAAAGGAGGCCACAAAAGTAATAACAACAACAACAATTAGCTTCAGCAGAGAGGAAATCAAGAGCATTGTGAGGCAGAAACTGAAGGACTGTTGGCAAAAGCAATGAGAGGAAGAGAGAAAAGGACGATGGTATACAGTTGAAAGGAGAAATTTGTGCATGAAATAATAATAAAAGAAGACACAGTACTGCTATGTTATGTTATGCTATCCTGTCAGAAACTGAGCAGAAAGAAGGCATCTGATTCAAAACCTCACGTAGATAAAATTACACCTCAATCTAATAAATATTCTTCGTAAGATCTCAGAGAAATGATTTTTTTTTTTTTTTTAATCGAATTATGTCTCAGTTATCTTTGGAGTGAGAAGATGTTTGACCTGATCTGATCCACATCACCTACCACTTGGTGGCGGTAATTCATTTTTTGCCAACCGCCAATAATTGAAGAAGAAGAAGTCAGCACCGCAGAGCTGTTCCCACTCAAAGTTTGTTTGAAGAAGAAGTCGCTGTTTGTTGTGTGACAATGTGTAAAATCCGAACCCTGAGAACGCTGGTGAACCAGCGACTGAGCACAGCTGTAGAGGAGATATTCAGACTGTTTGAAACAACCATAGCGGAATATGAGGAGGAGATTGAACGCCAGCGCAGACTGCTGGAAGTTGTGGAGAGGCCTGTTAGCCAGGAAAACAAAGCAGGTTAGTGGAGGGTTTTTCCTGCTCCATCGATACAGAAAGAGTTTAGTCCGTTTACTCAGTTTTACAAGCTGACTGACTGAGTGAGGACGGGGAGGGAGCTGGCTGTGTCTGTATATATTAGCTGTGGGGTAACACACAGTTAGCTTCCCACACTGGGTCCAGTGAACACCTGGGGCTCACACGCGTGCGTGTGTTTGTTCACACCGCCCGCGTGTCTGCTGCGGCGCAGCTACTGCTGCCAGTCCCTGAGGGGGTGTGGATGTGGGAGCTGGGGTCTCGGTACTGGAATCTTGTTCTACAGGTTTTCCAGGGGTGGGCTTACAGAGAAGTATCTGCTATCTCTTAAGGAAGTGTGTAACTTTCTATTGGCAGAAATGTGATATACATAAGTATGTCGTTGTGTTTTCGTTCGCTCAGAATGAGCCATTTATATCTATGCAGAGGTTTAACATGACAGTGGATTAGCCAGCAGGTTAAGAACATTTGTATTTAAGAGAACTCTCTGCCAAAATGTAATCAGCCTCATAAACTGATTTGTTGCCATCAGCCACACAACATTTATGGTTAACAGAATAAACCTCAATAGTGATATTTAATTTACACCGATCAGCCACAACATTGAAACCACAGACAGGTGAAGTGAATAATACTGATAATCTCTACAATCCAAGAATCTGCTGGGAAACCATGGGTCCTGATTTTTATCTGGATGTTACTTTGACACATACCACCCACCTAAACATTGTCGTAAACCAAGGTAAAGCAAGAATCTTCTCATATGATTTACAATACAGCATAGGGGGCAGAAACTGTACTAAAAGGTACATCAATATAATTATTTTTACTATGTAAACTAAATAATAAATACAGGTAATCTATCACTAAACCAAATAAACTCTTAATATATCACAAACTGTGCTAGAAGTTGCCCCTGAGTTTTTATATGGTCATGTCAGGACAAATGATCTTGTGCTGTGAAATGAAGTGTTAATGTATCAACACACTGAAGGTAACCTACACTTTATCTTCTACCTTTTAGATGTTGTACAGATGTCTGCGATTAAAGAGGACCCAGAGCCACCACACATTAAAGAGGAGCAGGAGGAAATCTGGAGCAGTCAGGGGGGACAGCAGTTTCAAGGACTAAAGGATGACATCACTAAGTTCCCGTTCCCTCCTGTGTCTGTGAAGAGCGAAGATGATGAAGAGAAAGTTCAGACCTCACTGCTTCATCAAACACAAACTGTGGAGAACAAAGAGTCAGAGCCTCCAGCCAGCAGCTCAGCTCAACAGATGGAAACAGACTCTTCTGACTCTGAGACTGAGTACAGCAATGATGAGCAGAAGGAGACAAAGGAACCTCAACCAGTTTCAACTTTTGTGAAACATAATGAAGTTCACGTAATTGTTGAAAAATGTCATTGTAGTATTGGCAAGAAAACATTTAAGTGCTCTGAGTGTGGTAAAAAATTTAGCCTGAAGGGATCTCTCCAGAGACACATTAGAGTTCATACAGGAGAGAAACCATTCAGCTGCTCAGTCTGTGGTAAGAAATTTGGCCGTAAACAACATCTGCAGGAACATGTGATCATTCATACAGGGGAGCAACCATTCAGTTGTACAGTGTGTGGCAAAAAATTTCGTTATAAAGCAGGCATGAGGAAGCACATGAGAGCACACACAGAGTGTGAATGTGGTAAAATGTTAAACCAGAGTGAAACGTCACCTACACACATGACAGGTCATGGATATGAAAAAGCTTTAAACTGTTCAGCTTGTGAAAAATAACTGAAAGGCAGAGCAGTGCTGTAGCAGCAGTACAACTGTCATGAAGGCAGGATTTATTGCAGCAGTCATCGTTTAAACTGCATTAGGTTTAAGTAGGTGTACCCATTAAACTGCCAACTGAGTGTATTTCTTGATATCATGAAATAACATCACATATACAGTAATAAAGGATTTTATCCTTATGGGCCTCTCCTACTTTACATTTTGTTGTATCTGGTTTAAAGTCAGCTTGAATATTGCTATTTCCATTTACTAGCATTTTCTAGATAATCAGTAAATAGAGTTTGCTTGGTAAGCTAACAGCAAACTCCATCTGCCAATGAAGACCATGAGGTGAGGTTGAAAGCTCCAGAAAAAGTTAGCAAGTGGATGTTGAATTAAGATTATTCATAATTTTTACTTAATTTTCTTTAAATGAGATCTGAGACAGTTTGGCCTTGACATATTTAGAACCTTTACTTTTTGATTTTACCTACCTTTTACTTCAATCATTATTTACATGAATGTAAATTTGAGGTGAATGGCAGTTAGTGAAGCAACTGAACAGGCTTTTGAATTGTAATGATTTTGTAGAAACACAATTGGGCATTAATTCCTGAAGATGTTGCTTCCTCTTTTAGTTTTGGATGAGCAGACAGTATGCAGCCATTTACCTGGATATTGTGATCTGTTGGTTTGATTTTCTCTTCAATATTGAACAGTTTTTTTGTATCTATTCAAATAAAATTGTCATAATGAGTTTATTCTTCATTTAAGCCCTTTTATTTTTATTTATGTTAGAAAGTACTCAAATGCATTGTGTTGTTACAGTCTTGTGTTTTTTTTTCTTAAAAGAAACTTGGGGGTTAGTTCACCTAAATCAGAAACCATACACTAACTTACACTTGAATACATCTTATAGGAAATATTTCTATGGTAGATATGTGTTCCAAGGAATGATCTATGGATTAAGGGGGACACATGTCTTAACAGATGTTTCTGTCTAATCTGAGTTGTTATTCTTCAGTGTTGCAAGTACAAAAAATGAATTCACCTTGTATTTAAAAATCTTAGACAGGTATTTCAGTACCTGGAAGAACTCCAAGACTGACTGTGTTTTCGTAGCCGAGTATGGATACTTAACAATTACTTTGAAAAATTCTGTAACAAATAATTGTCTTACATTTTTATTAGACATAAACACACAATAGGATCTTAGAAATTTGGTAGTTAAGGTATTGGGACAAAGATATGTAGTGAGTAGGACATTTACAAGTTGTCACATACTTGCTACCTCTGAGCAACTTAAAAATGGTTTTACTTTGGATTCAACATTGAGAAGTCTATGTAGAATTCAAATTCAAGTCAGCTGGGAGTCAGTACGTGTTGTGAGCTGTAACTTGTATCAGTTGGTACATGCAGCCATCAAACATTTTAGTTAAACAAAACTCACATAAATGTACTTTAACATTTAAACCTGCAACATGTGCAGTAACAGTTTAAGCTTCAGGTATGCAAGGAACGTGAGAATTATTGCTGAGTCAGAAGTGTTTGCTCTTACCTGCATTCTGCGCTGGCCTGTGCAGCCATCAACACTACAGGTGAAAATGGCTACTGAGGTAGAGATGACAGACCCCAGCTGGCACCAAATGCCTTCAATCAGCCGCAGGCCAGTGCTGCTCTAGATGCTTTGGGTCAAGTCCTGAGAGACTGGCTAAACACATGGCTGACGGAAGAAGATGCTTTTATTTCATCAGAATTCTTGAAGACAGAGCATTTCTTTCCAAATGAAGTCAAAGGAAACACAGTCAGTGTATTCATATTTGTTCTTTGTCCATATTTGTCAATTTATTGTTAAAAATGCACGAAACAAGAGCTGGGTGACATGGACAAAAATATAAAATAGCAACATTTTCAAGCCTAGGGCCAATTAACAATTTTTTTCTTGTTTTCCTGGTATGCGTTTCTTCAAATCAACATGAATGATCAAATAACACACCTAGTAACCCAGGTGTATAATTACTCAAATACTGTATATATAATGATGTCCCTTTTGTGACCACATATAGGTTAACTCTAGTACAGCTATTTATAATAACAATTGTTATGTTGCTATGCTGAATATGCATAGTAGCTATGCTAATTAAATATAATGCATTATTACAGTTACAACAATATTACCAAATAAAATAAAATGTAACAATTATACAATGGATCTACATAGTTCAATTCTCTAGCTTGTCAGTGAAATGTACGGAACTATACTACAGACCGGAGTCTCCTAACAGGAAGTCCCACATAAAATGAACATGCATCAGCAGACTTCAGACATCATGTGTACATGTCCTGTATGGAAAAAAGGTACTGTTATTTAATTATCAGGTCATAATCATCACTCTGCTGCCATCAGATCAAAACAGTTTTTGTTAGTATCAATGGTTTAATTATTTTGTCAGTAAACATCATTGAATGTATTTACATTTTGTAATTCTAGTAATTTCTACCATTTTTTGTTTACATACTGAAACCCTTCCTCCGATATTTCAGATAAAAAATCCACCAAAAATGTGTGCCCCTGGAAAACTTTTAAATCTGTGCAGGTGGTGCTGAGTTTTATTAATGGTACCATGAGTGACTGGAAATTATCAGCAAATTAATTTTTGAGAATGCGGAGGAGAAAGCGAGAGCAGCAAAGTGATGAGTATAACATAAATGTTGATGTACTAATTACATTAGAGAACATGAAAGATGGCCTCTCACAAAAGAAGAAAATTAGAAATGAAGACCTCTGATTGAGCCAATAAAGACCCTACTTGAGAATTTACCATAGCACAAACTGTGTGAGTGGTATTCAGATGTGGCTGCATCTCTACCTACAACACTTCAAGATTTGGATCTCCTCACGAATGATGGACTGTGGTTACGCTGCTCTCACCCGAGCACTTGTGAGTTTTGACCTGAGACTGATAATTAAATCTTCTTCCACAAACACTGCACTTTAAAGGTTTCTCTCCTGTGTGGACTCTCATGTGCTTTTTCAAATTTCCTGTTTCAATGTATCTTTTTCCACAGACTGAGCAGCCAAATGGTTTCTCTCCTGTATGGATTCTCATGTGTACAACCAGTGCTCCTCTGTGAGTAAATTTCTTTGTACAAACTGGACAGCTGAAGGGCTTCTCCCCTGTGTGAACTCTCATGTGCCTCTTCAAATCTGCCTTTTCACTAAAGTTTTTTTCACAGAAAGTACAATTGAATGGTTTCTCCCCTGTGTGAAATCATATGTGTCTCTTCAAATCAGATTTTTCACCAAAACCTTTTCCACAAAGTGAGCAACTAAATGGTTTCCCTCCTTTGTCAACTGCCATGTTTTTTCTGTGATTAACTGTTTTACCACCACAGAGTTTGTCCACTGAATTACAACCTTCATGACTTACAATGTCCTCATTGTAGTTGAGAGATATTAAACCTGTCTGAGGTTGACTCATCCCTTGAGAATAATCATCACTGTTTTCAGTGTTGTGATCAGAGGAATATGCCTCTTCATGATATTCTTGTTGTAAGTCACTGGCTGGACCAAGGATCCTGGCTGGTTCTGATCCTCCGCAGCCCTCTTCATCAGCTCTTGTTTCCATCTGTTCACTTTGTCTTTGATGAAACTGTGAGGGCTGAGCTTTCTCAGCATCATCTTCACTCTTCACAGGCACAGCAGTGAATGGAAACATGTTGGTATTATCCTCCTCCAGACTTTGAAGCTGCTGTGTCTCCTGAACACTCCAGAGCTCTGGGTCCTCTTGTTCTAGACTTGTCCTCCACTCGTGTTTCTCAGTGGGAACCTCTTTACTCACTGGCAGCTGTGCAACATCTAACAGGAAGGACCCAAAACAGACTTGTTTAACTCAACTGTGATCACACTAATATCAGGATTTCCTGCAGTAAATTCACAAGGAGACAATCTGGAATAGTAAGTAAGTGTTTTACGCTCAAAAGACATATAGTATATCTAAACTTTCTGACTTCACTGTCTTAGTGTTCTAGCTGATGTTATGTGGTTTTCTCCTCATGACAATTATTAATTCTTGAATATCCAATGGTTTTTGAACACCTGTGTTCTTTGTGCTCATCTTAGATCTCTGCAGTTAACACGTGTGAGGTGGAAGTCTGGAGCACTTTACAGAGTGATATATTAATTTCTGAATTTCAAAGAACAGTGGGGAAAACCCACGTCAGGCAGGAAATTCAAAGTGAATATTGAAATTATCATTTAAATTGTTTTTATGATGTAATTAAACATAAACAACATGTTATGGCAGCCCCACAGTTCGAGATTCTGTGGCTAACAAACAAAAAAAATTGAATGTGCGATATACAGTTAGTGAGTTATGCCATAACCACAATGCTTTGATCATTATTATAGAACCCTTTTTTCTAGAGAATATTCACACTCACCTACCTATTTATCACTGTATGCCTATAATACACATTGGGTAAAATTTACTCTATTTGAATTCACTGATTTTCAAGGTGCAGGGTTCATTTCTATAACAGAGGGTTGCATAACGAAATGCTAGTTGTAGTCCCTTTATGCTACTCAAAAAATGACAATATGACAATAAAATGATATTATAGCAAACTTTATTTATATGACACACAAGGTATGTTCGGTGTTTAACAGAAAAAGAAAAACCAAACAAAAATGACACGGATCAGAAAACATTAGGGGAAGTTTTAGTAATTATTTCTGCTACATGTTGCTCAAACACACCTTGCACAGACATACATCACCTTGACTGTGCATTTCCCACAAACAGCAACCCCACACTTGAGGCATTTACAGTATGTTTTGTTCTGTTTGCATTGGGCCTTCACCATGCATGTCATTCTCTTGCGGTCCTCTGCTGCATATTTGAGAGGCACGTCCAGACGCGGTGGCTCCCTTGATGCCATCCACTCGGCACGCAGCTCCTGGGCCAGCTGAAGAATGAAGTCCCTTCTGGGGATGTTTTCATTCATACAGCTCTGGTACAGCACCCAGGCATTCATGGCAGCAAAATCCAGCACGTTGTAAAAGGCAGCAACAGGCCATCTACGTGTGCCATCTAGACAGATGGAGAGAGAGAGAGAGAGAGAATAAGATATGTTGTACATAACAACAACAACAACAACAATAATAAGAATAAGAATAAGAATAAGAACCTTTCACTGTGTACTGATGAGCCATTTGGTAAAGGATGTCAACTCCTGTTTTTGTTTGGTTGTGATAGGTCTTCATCTCTGGCTTTCTCTTCAGGTGCACATTTCTCTTGGATTGGTTCATGGACAGCACCATTTTGCCATGTTTCAACTCCCGCTTGTCCTTATTGATTTTGCCCACAGGGCTGGTATTTTTGGAAGACAGTGTGTTGGCGAGTGGGATGGAGGTAGTGATGTTCCTTCCCTTGCAAACAAAGGGCTCCACCAGCTTCAGCATCACATTTTCTCCAATGCGTTGCGTGGCCAACCTGCTGTCATCTTTTCCCAGGTATGGGAAGCCATTCAGAATGTACTTGGTGTCAACATCAACAGCCAGCCAAAACCTGATGCCAAACTTGTTGGACATGTACTGCGTGAAGGGGCATCTTACTTTTGTTGGGAACAGTTGTTCATTCACTGTTATGTCCCGCCCTGGTCTGTAACATGCAATGGAGTTCTTTATAAACCTATCCCACACTTCCCTCAGGTGTGCAAATTTGTCACTGGTCGACTGGCAACAGCGAGTCATTTTCTGATCGAAGCACAGGTGGCGCATGATTTCTTGAAACCGGTTCTTCGACATTGTTGTGGTGAAAAACATGATGCTCCATTGCTCTGACCAGAAACTTTCAACGTCTATGTTTTTCCCACAGTATGCACCCCTCACATACAGAAGGGCAATAAAGGCCTTTAGCTCCGCAAGAGAGACATCCCAGTTGGCTCTCTCTTCACCCGCTCTGCGTGCTTTGGCAATGGTGCATTCACGAATGTGCTGCAACATTACACCATCACACAGACACATAAATGCTGAGAGTTTGTCGCAAATGTTGCGCCGTGCGTGTAGCGTGGGGCCAGCTGAATCACTACAGATGTTCTGTATTTGCCGTCTCCCTGTGCCTCCGGCAGATTCAATGACCATCCTCACTGTGCCATCCTTATCGATGTCTTGGGCTGGTGACACCTCCATGGCACACACTAAACAGGAGAGAGGGAATGACTTCTTTTGACTGCCATATATGATATTATTACAGCTTTGAAATGAATTAAGAACTGTAATATTAATGACTACTAATGAAAAAGAAAAGTCATTATCTATGTATCTATATATATATATCTTAAAGAGTCATTCCTACAAGCTATACATGCTTTGGGAAAGCTGCAGTGTTGAGTGTATTAGCGTAGAGTCCAAGGCTAGGTGCTGCTAGCATGCAAGGGATCATATTTTTACATCTATATATATTTTTTTACATCTATCACAACCATTATATGTCATAGGATAGGGCTACAGACAGGAGAAAAGATAATTTTTCATTGCTTACCATCTGTAACAGGCCCGTCCTCAGGCAGAGGGTTCACTGGCCTCACTTTCTGCAGAGGCTCTAAATCACTGTCAGATGATGACTCGTCAGATCCAGAATTATCCCAGTACACGTCGCTCAGTCCTGAAACCTCCCCACCATCAGAGTTTTCCTCATGCACTGCATTGACACAGCTCTATCACACATAGTAGTAAACAGAAGGCATTTCCATAACACAGAGTGTTTATATAAACGTATGGTATTAATAGCGTGAAAATGACCAAGTCCTCTACAGGGCAAAATTTTACCCAGTAGTGCTTCTAGGTACAAATGGTATAAAATCTGGCTTTACCATGACAATTTTTAAATAGGAGATTCTTCACACTGCTCTCCTTCAGCTTCTTCTTTTATCTGTTCATCAGTTTGTCTCTGATTAAGCTGTGAAGACTGAGCTTTCTCTTCATCATCTTTGCTCTTCACTAGTCCTTGAAGCTGGTGTCCCTCCTGAACACTCCAGTGTTCCTGCAGTTCCTCTTTAATATGTGGGAGTTCTGGGTCTACACTGGGAATCCACTCCTGCTGCTCAAATTTAATATGGTCACCAAGCATCACATGCTGGACGTCTAGAGCAGGAAAAATTATGGTCAAGCCATGGTGTCAGTAGCTAAAGGGCTGTTTCCATGACTGATAGCTGTCTAAGCCCATCACATCTGACCATAGACAGGGAGCAAGCCTGGTAAACGACTGAGAAATATGATGATATCCCTGTAGTGGTGAAGGTGAGATAGTGGAAATTTTGTCAAAAATGTACACTATCAGCACACTATCTCAAATCAAGACTGTGCTGGCTGCAAAAAAATATGGTACACAAAAGACCGCAGTGTCTTTCTGCCCCCATCGTGATTATATTGCAGGCAGGACATTTGACCTTCCTAGTTTAAGATGGTCCCTCAGCTTTAAATTAAAGCATCATAACGTAACTTTTCCTGAGTGGCAGCGTTCTCTTCAGCCATGGGTGATGATTAAGTCCAAACGGTTTTGCGATTTTGACATTCAAAAAAACAAAGTCTATCAACTAACTTGAAACACAGTGTATATTACCCATGATCCCCAGCTGCTGGAGCAGGAAGCACTGTCACTATAACTAACACGCTAAACTCTGCGTAGAATTCCTAATATTTTCAAAGTTTCCTCTCTTGATATCGGAGATGAACGTTAACCGTGGACTTCCTGGGCCTGACTTCTGCACTTTAAGAAGCACCAAGGTCACATAGTGCAAGAAGAGACGAGCAGGGCATGGAGTCCCTGTTACAAGTGTGTGTACCATCAAAATGATTTTGAAGCTGTTATTTTAAGGTAAAATAGTTTTGGTTTGACAGCTGGAGTGAAAAAGGTGCTGCTTATAGTCACAGAGACTCTACACTTCTGATGCCCGTGTTTCAAAATAAGAGTGCAACATTACTGAAGATAACTTCATTCAAGACCAGTAAATGAATCCATATCAGACCCAGTTAGCTTAGTGAGAGTTAACAGGACCACTTCAACTAACCCCAAACAGCTCATTTCTTCAGATGAGCTTTATGTGGTGTGTTTATGTGATTCTATTAGAAGACAGGATCATTTAGAAATACTGTCTTGCCCTACAATAACATATCATTAATGAATTTAACAGATTAGTCTTTGTAAAACATTCTACAAACCTGCTGTGATAATCTGGACCTCAGGCTTCACCCTCTCTTCCAGCAGCTTATGTAGACCTTCAATCTCTGTTTCGTACTCTGCCAACGTTGTTTCAAACAGCCCAAATATCTCTTCAACAGCTGAAGTAAGTTGCTGCTTCACCAACACTCTCAGCTTCCTGGTTGGTTCTGATTCTTCACACTGCTCCCCTTCAGCTTCTTCTTTTATCTGTTCATCAGTTTCTCTCTGATTAAGCTGTGAAGACTGAGCTTTCTCTTCATCATCTTTGCTCTTCACTAGTCCTTGAAGCTGGTGTCCCTCCTGAACACTCCAGTGTTCCTGCAGTTCCTCTTTAATATGTGGGAGCTCTGGGTCTACACTGGGAATCCACTCCTGCTGCTCAAATTGAATATGGTCACCAACAATCACCTGCTGGATTTCTAGAGCAAAAAAAAAGTTGTTATGGTTTCAATAGGTAAAGGGCTGCTTCCATGACTGATAGCTGTCTAAGCCCATCACATCTGACCATAGACAGGGAGCAGGGCCGTAAAGGACTGGGAAATATGATGATATCCCTGTAGTGGTGAGGAGGAGATAGTAGATACTTGATCACAAATCAAGACAGTGCTCTGCCCCCTGTTTTGGTGTCTGTGTTTGCATGAGGTCAGGGCTTAGCTCACACACAAAGAACTTTCAGAAATGTGACATCTTCACGTGCTCTGACGGCAGTAAACCCCCAGTCTATCTTCACTCACAGCTGGTTTATTTTACACACACATACAGGGTTTGTTATGCTGTTGTGTTATCACTCTGTAACTGTTTGACCTGAATTAGCAATGTATCATAAAGTTTGGCAAATTCTTATTGAGAGTGTTTCTACTGAGGCAGCATACTCCTAATATCTCTAGTGTCCACTGAACATCATCATGTTTACTCTACAGCCTCTGTCTGCCAGGTTAATACATGTTTACAAACCTGCTTTGACTGAAACAGCTGTAGTTTTCCTCCACTGTCGCTCGTTTTCCTCTTTTAAGTCTCTGTACTCTGCAATGGTTCTTTCAAACAGCTCAATGATCTCTTCAGCAGCCGCAGTTTGTCTCTGACTCGCCAGAGCTTTCAGAGTTTGGACTTTTGACATTTTCTTTCAGAAATGTCAAATTTCTTTTCCTTTCAGTACACACACAGAGAGGAGAGAGAGATTTATCGTTCGGTGCTTTAACATAAATGATGTTAACTCTGTGAGCATGTCTTTATTCTCTTACTAGTCGTATTATACTGATAAAGTAATTCCCTTACCCAGACAGCAAGTTAAGCTAACCTCAACGGCTTAGCAGGGCACCGGGGATGTATCAGAGATAAAACATCCAGAAGCAGGTGAACAAAAAGTGCCAGATTTAATCCAGGCACAATCTAATGTCTGTGACGCGGGAGGTGAGTTACGTTGTATATTCCGAAACAAAGACTCGACAAGAGACTGCTTGCATCGTATGAAACGGCACTGGATGTGGAAGTTCCGCGGCGGAAAAGTTATTTTTTAATGGATTTTAGTTGGAGGGATTTCCGGGAAGTTGTGGTGCGGAAGAACGTTATTCTTACCTTTCAAAATAAAAGTATGTCAGACTGAACTCAGCACAGACGCATTACTGCCCTCCGCAGACAAAACTCATGCTTTAGTAATAATGAACTTTATTACTCGATTCAGAGAGGGACATCCCTATACAACGTTTTGTCCACTTCAACAGTCCTACCATCCGCTGTATGGATGCAGCTGAGCAAAAAAAAAAGTCTGCTCCTCTACTGCATGCTCCATGCTACAAATAAATAAATACATAAAAGTGTCGACCACAATCATCAAACAGAGGGATTATGAGAATTTGTGTCTCACTCACTGATTTTCACAGACCCACAGTGGTTGTGTTTGCATTCTACCATTTGCTGTGACACAGAGCAGCGATTGCACTGAGCAGAAGGTTTGCTGTGAAAATGGTTTTCCAAGAAGGGTGTTATGAAAAGGAGACAATTACAGCACTTTACTTCAACTTAATGTTAATCTCACTATAGACAAGCTGCCATAGTCTTGATGTATACACCAAAGGCAGCAAAGTTATGCTATGACCTCTTAGCACAAAACTATGAGCCCGACTTGGCAAACAAAGGTCTGCAGTCAGATGCAAACTGGGGAGGGACATTGTGATTACACAGACCAACATACAACTCAAAATTTAAGACAATTAAAAATAAGACATTTAAGAATTTTAAATGTCATACATTTTGAAATGTTACTCTGTCAAAGGTTTTTACTTCTGTTAACTGGGCAGCAAAGAATTCTGAGACATTTTATTTAACATCGATTCATGCATACATATTAGTGACCATATGGTATCATAAGTTCAAAATTTAACCATTAACTGTCACTGCTGCAATGATTGCAACCAATCAACACTCCCAAATAATATCACACAATCTGATCTGAATAAATGTCAAATATCAATCTAAGCTATAGTGTTACAGAGAGAGAGAGAGAGAGAGAGAGATGTCCAAGAGGTGTAGGGTGTGAAAATTAACAGTAAGACTTTCTAAGAACTGGTGGGAAAAATTACACATTTATGGGTTTTGAAATGAGTTTGTCGAATAAACCTCCTCCCACAAACCTCACAATTAAATGGCCTCTCTCCTGTGCGTAGTCTGATGTGTCTTTTCAGATGTCCTTTTTCATTAAAACATTTCCCACAGTACGAACAACTGAACGGTTTCTCTGCTGAATGGCGTTTCTCATGCCTCTTCAGATGTGCTTGGCGATCAAATGTTTTCCCACAGAGTGTGCAGCAGAAGGGTTTCTCCCCTGTGTGACTCCTGGTGTGGACGACCCAAGTTCCTCTCCTGTTAAAAGATTTGTTACACGCTGAGCAGGAATAGGGTTTCTCTCCAGTGTGGGTCCTTATGTGTTCAATCAATGATCAATGGTGATTAAATCCTTTTTTACACACTGTGCAGCTGAAAGGTTTATCCTCCATGTGAATTTTCATGTGTGCAACTAATGTTCGCCCTATGAGCTAATATTTTACCACATATTGGACAAATGAAGGATTCACATTCCACGTGGACTGCTGTGTATATAAACTTTTCATGGAACAAAGTTTTTTACCACAAACAACACAAATTATATTTCCCATACTTTGAGAACTGGTGTTTTTGAAGCCAATTAAATGTGGTTCTGTAGTTCCTGGCTGGTACTGATCCTCCACAGTTCTTTCCATCAGCCTCTGTTCTCATCTGCTCACTTTGTCTTTGATGAAGCTGTGAGGTTTGAGGTCTGTCAGCATCATCCCCACTCTTCACAGGTACAGCAGTGAATGGGACCTTGATGGTGTCACCTCCCTCCAGACCTTGAAGCTGCTCTCCCTCCTGAATGCTCCACAGTTCTTCCTGTTCTTCTTTAATGTGTGGGAGCACTGGGTCCTCCTGGTCTGTCTGTTCCTCTGCTCCTGATGCTTAGGGGGCAGCTTTTCTTTACACACCAACACCTGCTGTACATCTGCAGGGAAGATAGAAAGACAGACACACAGGCATTAGAAATACTGTGACTTTATAGCCCTCTTCAGACAAACACCCTGTTATATTGCCAGTTTAATCTGTTCTTGGATTTCAAACACATTAACCTGCTACTAGTACTGCATTAAGAGCTGTTAACATTTTTAGCAGAAAAGACCTATAACCTTGAGCGACATGAAAATAACTATTTGCTGCATTATCATGCCTATTAATCTGGTATCTTGCCCTGTGAATCTGCAGGAGATTGTAGCCAATCAGCATCAAGATATGGGTACTGAACTTTTTTCTTTTTTTTTTTTTTTTCCATTTTTCACAGAACTACATCTGTCATTACCAAGTACAATGTTGTGAATGACTGACCAAGAGAGTGTGCTCTGTTATCCCAACTTGCATGATTAATCATTTCCACACTACAAAGCTTTCACCTTGAGGTTTACTTTGTCGGTCGAGATCTTCATTTAAATGACAAAGTTCCTGCTCGTATTCTGTTAAAAAAGACGGTTGCTAGCAAGTGGCTAAATGAGACTACAGAGGTTGTCGACGTCATAATGCTGCACATAAAAACCTGTGACAACAACCAACCTATTCACCAGACCACCTTTACAGGCCCCGTTATGTTTACTCACGCTCTTCAAACTAACACTAACTTACTAAGGGGAAAAGCTTTTGTAGAGGAGGTAAATGGCTAAATAAAATTTCAAGCTAGAAACTGAGTGGTGGTGACGTCAACGTCATGTGACCGTGGTGTTGTTCGTTTATAGTATGGATGCAATAGCCTAACATTTGCTTTTTACTTCTGGCGATTGTATTGAGACTTCAAAAAACATCAAAGTGGTGTGCATTTGTGAAGACAATCTCGCTGAACAAATCGTTAAGTATCATAAACTTTTGTTGATAATGGAGTTTATTTTCTGCAATAATTTAAAAACCATTTGAAAAATCCAATTGGCTATTTTATTAGAAGGAGTGGTGACACTAACTTCCGGGTTGGCCTTCAAAAATACGTCATCCCCGCACCGCTCTATTTGCTGTCACCATCTCATCTACCGTTTGTTATGTCATGAAATTAAGCCTGGATTTTGCCTGTCTTCTGCTATTCTAAATCATAACTATTTTTTATTTTATTTTATGTTAAATGTTTGTGTTAAATTTAAATGCCTGTTAAAATGCATTTTTCACACCTTATCTTATCTGCTACTGTTTTGGTGTTGTTTTGCTTTTGTTTTATTCTGTTCTTTTTTTTGCTCTATGAATCCCCTAATTTATACTGCACTGATTTATCAAGTGTAATACTGTTATTGTCCTCCTTGAGAATTTGTATTTTCAATTAATAATAATAATAATAATAATAATAATAATAATAGAAGAAGAAGAAGAAGAAGAATTTAAAAAAAAGAAACAGAAAAAAAATCTACGTTTGTTAGGACAGGACTTGATCTCTTAATGATGTTCTACCTAGAAACAATCAGGCTGTATATGTATAAATGTAATGCTGCTATGTATGTGCAATGGAAAGCTGAACCTGGCAGCAAGTCAGGATGAAATATAAACATTCTGTCAAGTCTTAGGCATTAATATTTCCTATCCTTAATACTGCACATTGTGGTATGTAGTCTAGGCTACAATTACAACAGCCTGTTGCATTATTTTGCCTTTCAGAGTCTCAATAAACCCCCACCCCCATTTAAAGGACTTTTCATATTGATAATATGCAACACTAATGATGCTAAATTCTGCCATATTCTCTCTCAGTATGTTTTTCTGGTAAACCTATCCATGGGTTAATCCGGGAAGTTACACCTGATGTCACCAAGTTACTCCTGAAGTTACCCTGATAAGCCAGTAACTTCACTTCATAGTACATGGCCTGTACTACAGGCCTCAGGTGGCCAACATACAGAGGGCCCCACCTTAATTCTGCTAAATCTTATTTTTTACCAGTTTCAAATTCCCAACACTCATATAGCAGAGATATTGGTGGAAGAGCTGTTCCAAAACCTTTACATTTTATCCAGTAATTTAGCACTAATTTTGTTCATCACAGTCTCAGTGGAGCTTCCCCATTTCCTCCAGCAGCGCTGCTGCTTCAGTGCACAGCCTCAGAGCCCTGACCTGAACAACATCTAATTTAGCCAGCACAGATTTTAGATGCCAAGCACCTGTAGTCAAAAAAAACTGCTCTTATCATGCCCTGATAAATCACCAGGATTAGATTTCTATCTGCTTCCGAGGAACACCCAGTCAAGTATCTCATAACATTTATGACTTTCTCACTTTCATCACTTGTGCCCTATATGTGAAACCTTCATCCAGCTATACACCTGAAAACTTAAAGACTATCCTCTTCTTTCTGCCAAAGGTAATCTAGGAAAACACCTATTCACCAGAGCTCTTGTAATATGTCTTTCTAGCACTAAGACCAAGAATCCACTGTGGCTCAACTTTGTCTAAATCCATTTTGTAATGGAGAAAAATACCTTTTCTGCTCTAGTCTGTGCACAAGCTGGTCAGTGACCATTTTTTCCATTATTTTAACAGATAACTACTGTTAGAGCAACTGACCTGTGTGACCCAACACTATCAGCTTCCTTTCAAGGTTTTAAAATTGGGAACGACCACTGCATGCTTCTCCTCAGCCGGGATTAGCCCTTGTTCGCACACTGAATTTATCAGCGATAACATCTCCTCCAATGCCAGGTCGTCTATGCGCTCAAAACATCTTATACTTCAAGCCATCTCTCTCAGGGGTGGTAGTACGCCCTTGCCTTATTGAACGCTTCAGCTTGTGCATTGAAAAAGAATACATTAATCCCATCACTATTATCTATGTTTACTTCAGATTTATGTTCCTTCGTGGACAAGCAGTTTTTCCCTCCTCAGCTGCCCATCTCTACTCACATTAATGGTGCTATGTACTCTCTGAAAAGTCCTGACAAATAGATCAGCCTTCTCCCTGTTACTTACAACTTATTTATTTCCTTCCATCAAAGCAGGAATAGACAGGCCTTTGTTAATCCCACGAATTCGACAAATCATTCTTCAGACTGGCTTAACTGTTGTTTTTCTGCCTGTAGTGTCACAGAACCTGTGCTAACTTTCTTTCTTGTCCCTTTTATAACTTTCCTTTCCTCTGCTCACAGTCTCTTATATTCAATAGCATGACTCTTACCTAGGCTCTTTCTAAGCTGTCCATATGCTCTGTTACCAGCCTTATTCCACCATGGCAGTATTTTCTTCGTTTTCCTTTTCCCCTTAACTGATATCAACTTTTCAGCTGCTCTTCTTCTCACTACAGAACAGAGGGACTTACTCCATTCCTCTACATTGCCTTCATTTCTGACATCTTCAAAATCTGCTGACAATTATTTTTGGAACTTATCCCAGCCTAGTTAGCTTTATTTCCCCTCACAATGCTCTCCCTCTCCACCTGAAAAACTCTGCATTTAAAATGAGGATGTGATAACTCCCTGAGGTGTAACAATCCAGCCCATTCTCCACACCTCCAGACTTCCAATGCGACCTGAAATGTTGTCGGCTTTCTATCATTCAGCATCATGAGCAAGTATCCTTGCAGACTCAAAACTCTGCCCTTGATACCAGAATTCTACATAAGGACTTTCAAGCTCTTAGATTTAGCTTTGAATTCAGGCCAGAACCAGATCCTCACTCTGACTAAACTAAAAATCAAGCTCTGCTGGAATTGGGTAGTAAGGAAGAGACCAACTATTCTGGACAAAAAATCTTGTGTTTTTCGGCATCCCTGAACAAACATCTGATGAGCAGAGAAAGAGATTTAAACAATGGATAATTTCAAAACTGGAAATATCTACCACATACTTCACATAGAGGGAAAAACTGCCAAGGGAAACGGGGTAAAAACTGTTTAAGGGGGGAAATAATATCCTTTTCATAATTTATTAAACTTACTACTGACTGATTTTATTATTTAAAAAATAAAAAGTCAGAACAAATGACAAAGGACTTCAAAAAAAATAAAAACAATAACGCTGTAAAAGGCATTCATGAGAAATGAATACAGTACAGTACATCAGTGTGAATTTGACCTTGTCCTTAAACCTGAACCTGACTGGACAATCACAAAGCAGCCTCACACAAATAGAACTTTTACTGTCCTCTGGTCAGCACCATCTTCATCTCAACTGAAATAAACAGAGAAAAGTTATTAATAATCATACACAGTAAAAGATCAGTTTAACTGTAATGTGTGGTGCAGTGTTATAGATACAGTTTTCAGGTGTGGTGAATGGGGTGGTTGTCAACCAACGTGATATGAATTTAAAAATCAAACAAACAAATAAATAAGTATTTAATAATAATTAGGAACCAGTCAGCTCATTGTATTTTTATAACCATGTCCTAACATGAGGGTAAAAACATTAGCACATCAGACATATCTAAAAGACAGGGATCCCCTTATCCATAGGAACATGTAATGTGTTGGTCCAGTCCAGTTTATAACAGACTGCCAGGGAGGATCATGAGACCCTTTATGTATTCATTACTCATTCCTCCTTTCTGAAAAAGTACACAACCACCTGCTGTGGCTGCAGCTGCTCTGCCAGGCTGTGCTTGGTGAAGCTGCGGCTGTGAATGTGGTTATTGCTCAGACTATGGCTGCATTAGTGGTTGAATCTTTTTTTTACTGCTTTTATTAATGCAGGAATACAGCTACTTCAATATAATGCTCAGTCAACACCACCATGTAAAATTCACTGCACATACACAACCCCTATATGTAGTTAGTGTTACACCCAAATGATTAATGTGAGGTCATTAACACCCTAAGGACAGTCGTGGCCGCAGCCACAGCAACAACATCATCCCATGACTATAGCTACAGTCTGTGTGGCAGTGACTGGCTGCAGCCAGAGAGCTGGTCTCAGTTAACTGTCTACCTGCAATGATGCGGATTGTGCCTCAACAATGAAGACTTACACCTGTCAATAAACACATTGTATGTATTGGTGTGATGCTTCTGTCACAGAACCTTTGAAGAAACTAAAGTTATCTAAAGATTTGCCAAAAATAACAACAGCAACAGCAGTTCCAGAGATTCCACAGAATAACCTTTAGAGACGGTCCCCTGAAGGTTTCCTGTGTGCTGGGGTCACCCCTGGAGTTTTTCAAAACAACAGGGCGAACTGAAAAGATTTAGACTAATTCAGACAGTTCAGATGCTGAAGTTTAACAATGGATTAAGCTGAATATTAGAATGGGTTTTGCATCATAACAGGACATAGACAGGGATAATTATAGTAGCTGCTCTTTTAATGTACACACAGGACTGTGCGTAGGCGACTGATAGAGAAAAATTGAAACCATGAAGGGGAGGAGAGATGAGTGGTAGGGGGGTGGGTAGAGAGGAGGTCAGAGAGAGAGACAGACAGGATGTAGAGATGAATAGAGAGGCTCAGAGACCTGTACCGTTCACGTATGTCGTGTACTGGTGCAGCAGCCTGTTGATGTGGATGTGACTGTCGTTCGTCGCGGCTTCGTTAGCCTTCGTTTATGTTATATTTGGATAAGGACTGTCTCCTGACCGCAGCGTCATGTCCTCACCCCCCTGTG
Organism: Lates calcarifer; assembly: GCF_001640805.2. Classification (NCBI taxonomy): domain Eukaryota; kingdom Metazoa; phylum Chordata; class Actinopteri; family Centropomidae; genus Lates; species Lates calcarifer. The sequence goes on along the minus strand of NC_066842.1, from coordinate 26,679,892 downwards.
TGGGATCACAGACAGACGCAGGTTGGTGTCTGCTCCAGCGGCGGAGGCTCGCAGCAGCAGCAGCAGCAGCAGCATCATGTCTCCGCCACAGCCTGCCCGCCG